>NC_088928.1:37027500-37297500 GCF_038396675.1 Hydra vulgaris
AGAGTTAACAGCTTAATACATGATGGTAAAATGATAACAAATTTATTAACAAAACACTACTTTAAACTTTAAAATTTCAAAAAAAAAATCATGAACCATTATATCTCACAAAACTCTTGAAGTGTGAAATTTGCAACAATATTACCATTCAATGACAATGCGAGATGACAAATTCAATTGTGCAATATGATTTTTCAATTCATATCAATATTGCTATTGCTATTGGCATGTTGCCATTATCTTACCCCTAATATTTATAAGAAAATTACGAAAATCTCATCTATATATAGAAATAAAGTATAAATCAATATAAAAACAAAATAACCTACTTTTTAGATTCTTGATAGGTTCCAATAGCTTCATGATTTTGGGGTAAAGCAAATTGAGACTTTATTTCACTTTCATCAAATAATTTTGGTATTTTGTTAGAACAGATATCTTTATAAAATATAAAAAAATATTTTAAACATTTTATAACCATTTTGTTTGTCTTTAATTATAAAATAAAAAATCAATATTAATTCATAAAATCTTTTAAAAATTCAATCATTTGAAAAAAATTCTAAAGATTAATAACTAATGAATAAGAGAATAACATAAACCAACAATTATTCAACATATTCACCTTTCATTTATTTCATTCACATTCTGTTCTATATAGAGATTCCACCTCTATGTAGATTCCACTCTATATAGAGAGATTTCACCTCTATAGAAAGGCAACTACAGTCAAGGAGGCTGCCCATTATTTTTTTTAAATTTTTATACACCTCTTTGTGCTCCAAGAAAACAAACCTTTGACAAACAAGGTCGATGTGTGGAATAACATGTTTAATTGTTTTTGAGTTAAAAGATCAACCCTCTGAAACACTTGATAAACTGTTGCAATAAGAAACACATTAAGTTTAGAACTTCTTACTTAATGACAAAGTGAGCGCTCTACTACCTCACCACTACCACAACACAATATTATATATATATATATATATATATATATATATATATATATATATATATATATATATATATATATATATATATATATATATATATATATATATACACACACACACAACTATAAATGTGTGTTTAGTTAGCATCTTTAATGTCACACTAAAATAGCCTGCTGCCTGGGGCTTAAGTACATACATAGACTATTTTATAGCCTAATGTAGCAACAATGTAGCAATTGTTTCTCATTCAATGTAGCAACACAAGGAAGTGTTGCTACATTGAATGAGGGTTTGACATGAGGCAGGAATCTTTTGTTAATCTTCTTTTTTTTCTGAAAATGCTGTATCCTATCAAGGTAGGAAAAACTAGTAACTGTTTATTATCTAAATAGGATATAGCATATTTTTTTAATTTATAATTTGTATAGTATGTATTTTTTATTTATAAAACAACATACAATATGTTGAAGTTCACCCAAGTTATTTTATTGCATTTATAAATATTTGAAAGTTGTAAATTATAATATTAACACAATATTTGCAAAAGTGCTGATAAAATAAAAACTAAAATAAATTATTTGGCAATCATGCTCAACTAATTTATTTGACAATAATGCCCAATATAAAAGCATTTTATGATAATGCCCAATAAAAAAGTATTTGGTGTTTTTTTGTTGGGCATTATCATCAATGCTCAACAAATAATATTTAATGATTACTCAAACAAAGGGATCTGGTGAAAACTCCTTACAATACAAAAATTTATTTACGAGTTAAAGCAATAGCTTCTAGTAATAGAAATTTAATTACAAAGTAAATTAGGAAAAAAAAAACAACTTAAAAAATGCTTTTAAAAAGCATTTTAAAATATGGCAAATTACATGAAACATTTTATAATTAATTATTTAACATTTATAAATTATTTAACTATAAAAAGTACGTGCATATCTGTGATTTACGGCACCAATTTTAAAGATAAAATCTGTGACCTTTTTTTCACTGTGCGCTTGAAGTAGGTGTTGTAAGGATGGATTTTTGTCCACTTTTTTTTAGAATTTTATATCGATTTGGACAATATATCAAAGTAGAGTGTTTTAAGTTTATTGCAATGTGTTTTTTTTTTTTTTTGCAGTTACTAATGCTTTTAGGGATTTGATTCCTATTGTAAACTTTGTTCCTGTTCTGGAAGTGACATTGAAGGCATGATGGTTTTTTTTCCTACTTTTTCAGTCAATTTTCTAGATCTATTTTTTAGGTACCTGCCAAAATTCATTAAAAAATAATGACATGCTCATACCCTATTTTGTACATGGTAAAGGTAACAAAATATTCTTCTGTTGTGGAGGTTTGGGGAGGGGGGGATCACAATTATGAGCATTTTGTTTATATGAATTTTTATTTATTAAAAAGTTATTTTTTTAGAAAAATGTAACTTTTATTAAAAATATCGGTGATTTTTTTTAAAGTATTCAAAACATGATTTAAACACACACACAAAAACTATGCTGAATATTTACAATGATTCAAGTGATTTTTTTTTCTGTTGCATGTAATATTGCATTTTTTTTTTTTTTTTAAATGTATTAATAATTAAATGTAATAATAATCAAAATTCAATAAAATAATTATTATGACTATTGAAATTATTTTTTTAAAGCATTATAGGACCTAAAAAGAATTTTACAGTAAGGCAAAAATTATGTAGCTTGTAACTTAACAATGCCAACTCATATAAATATTGACTTAACAAGTCAATATTTAAATGAGTTTAATTTTTTAAAATGATTGTAACAAGGTATGTGTTATTATAAATCATAATATTCTTGCATTAATAACTTTCATTTACAGATATTAGGTAAGTGTCTTGGTTAGTAATATTTTTGCAATGCCTAATGTGTATATTATGCCCCTTCACCCTCTTTTTTTGCTGTTGTTAATAAGATTATGAAAAGATTTATAGTTCTTTCATTGATTATTTTTATGTATCAGACCTTATTTTAGGAAGCCAGGTAGAAACCGACATCCAACAACCAGGGTTGACTTGGTTTCGAAATAGTTTAAATCAATCAGTATAGAAATCAGTTTTTTTGATTATTTTATACATCTTTTCTTTTTCAGGGAACAAATCAAAGAATTCATTTGCTTCCATTAATAGTTGTTTTAATGACATAATGTGATATGCATCAGAAGTTAAGTTATTTTAATTATTTTTAACCTAAAACAAAAACTTCTCTTTCCTTTAATTTTTAATGGGTTTTTTTAGTAATTTTTCAAATATCTTATGTGTGGGTAAAAATTTCTCAAAAAACAAGGGGTTGCACCCTACATCACGGAATTGGCTGAAATTTGGCAAAAAGGTTTAAAGATATAAGTTAGAAAAGAATGTAAATTTTTTTCAAAAAATTCTCGTTCCTTTAAGAGTTATAACAACTTGAAGTAGGTTAGTTTTTGACTGAAAAATGAGGGGCGAAAAGTGTGGGAAATAGGTCAATTTACTATTATCCTTTTTACAAGCTTGTGGTAATGTTGGGAATCTTAAATCTTGGTACCAAAGGAGTTTAAAATCAGCTGAATCTGAAAATCATAGTCTCGTATCCGTCAAAACAATAGAATATAGTTTATTGTAAGATCCGCAAAACGCACTTACTAACAACAATAAAAAAGGACATTGACAAGTATAGCTCTAGAAAAAATCTGACTGATGAAAAAAACTTTTGGTTTTGATTTTCTTAAATATTCGACATATATCTACTTTGCGAACCAAATTTTTATTGGCCTTATGTTTTGTCGAGAAGTTATTAATGTTTTGGTTTTTCAATTTTTCTAAAGAAATTTTGTAAAAAAAAAAAGTTCGCAAATGCACTTTGATATTGAACTAAATATAATTATTTTTATTTTTAAATTAAATTGGTCTAATTAATCATAATCTATAGATTAATTATATAATTATGTTTTTTTAAATCAACTGACTATAATTATTAGAGTTGGTTGATTAAAAAAAAACAGTATATATGATTAAATTATTTACAAAGTTTTTACAAAACATAGTTCAACATTTTGTAAATTTATAAATTTGTTACTTGTTATTTTTATTACATAATAGTTATTTAATTTTTATTACATAATAGTCATGTCATTAAATTAAACAATATTATATAACCTTTTATTCTTAATTGTTTTATTGTAATCAAATAGTGATTATCTCATCAATAAAAAAAAAGGTAATAAAATGACATACAAATGTCTAATAAATATTACCATGTTAAATTATATAACTAAATTAAATTATATTCAGTTATATTTTAATTTCACACAAAATTTTTGTAAATAGTTGGTAGAGAATTGACAATAATAAGTAGGTACTTAGGCATTTAAAATATGTCTGTTAGAACTAATAGCTATTTCTTCAAGCAATATGTTCCTTATAAATATAACTTAAATTTTTATTGTGGACATATTGTTTGTGTTTAAGTGTGATTTACTTGGTAGGACATAGTATTTAAGATCTCTTGTTTTTAAGTGTTTATACTGTGATTACTCATTATAGTTTTATATGGATAACAAAATTAATTGCTGCTTTGTAAATAATTATGGAGCTTGTTATAAACAGTCATATACCCAAGTAAGAAATCTGATTGAAGATATTGACAGCAATGTTAAAAAACTACTTGTAAAAGGAACAAATATGAAAAAAGAACAAATTACTAGCATATGCACACATCATCATGATATGTTAGTTGTAAGATTTGAGGGTAATCAGAAAAGTTATTGTAATCCATTTCTGACTCACCAAAAGGTGTGTAGAGGTAAAAATTTATATATATTTATATTTCATTAAGTAATATCATTCTAAATAAATTGTTTATAAGTTTTTTTAATAATTATCATAATTAATAATATAATTAATTTTATAGTAATATTATAGTAATATTATAATTTTATAGTATTTACATAATATAATTAACATTATTTAAGTAATGTAATTACTCTTTTTTTTCAGCATCGCTACAAGTGATTACAATGCATACTGTGTTAGAAGCAGAAACTGTAGGTTTAAATCTTACACCTGGAAAGAAATTGTGTCCAACCTGTCGAAGTAAAGTTATGAAACATTTATCAAAAAGTACGAGTGAAAATAAAAATGATGAAGATTTTGATATTGTTAATGAAACGTCCATTCAAAATAAAAAAGAAGGTGTGGATACACACTTTATATTTGCTGGAGTATCTCCTATTAAAGTCAAAGGATTGCATAAGTCAGGTAAAATCAGAGAAGGTAAACGAAAATTGACAGCATTAACAACCTCCATTAAAAAAAAGGTAACCACTTTCCTTAATATATCAGAAGAAAGTTTTGAAGAGCAGTCAAATTTTGTTAACAAGTATATTGAAAAAGTAAACTTGTTTGATAACATGATGGTATCACTAACTAAAAAGATTGCAGAGTCTACAGTAAAATCTAAAAAAATACAACTAACGACACTTGCTCCAACAGACTGGTCAATAAAAAAGGTTTCTGAAACATTACATGTAACAAACTATATAGCTCGAACTGCACGAAAGTTGGCATTAGAAAAAGGTATTTCTGAGTGATTTTTCAGAAAACTATAAATTTGTAGTTCAAGATGAAGTGCAAAGCTTTCATTGGACAAATTTACAATGTACACTTCATCCTGTGATTATTTATTTCAAAAAAGGTATTCTCAAGCACAAATCTTATTGTATTATTTCGGATGATATGATCCATGATGTGAACATGGTATATAAAATTAATGATGTTGTTAGCAATGATATAAAAACAAATCTGCCTCAAATAAAAAATATTGAATACTTTTCAGATGGGTGTGCAGGTCAATATAAGAATTGCAAAAATATTTTAAATCTTTGTTTCCATCTTGAAGATTTTGGATTTTCTGCTAAATGGAACTTTTTTGCAACTAGTCACGGTAAGCAACCTTGTGATGGGATAGCAAACTTGCAAAGAGATATGGGTAATCATATTTTATCTCCACAAGCAATGTATAAATATTGCAATGAAAACATTGAAGGTGTACATTTCATATATATCTCATCAGAAGATTTATTTTTGGTGAGAAACACTCTTAAAGAACGATTGGATACTGCAAATACAATACCTGGAACACGTAGTTACCATCAATTTGTACCACTTGGCCATCAAAAGGTAAAAAATATATGTTTAATATACCTTTTACTATCTTTTAAAAAACATGCATAACTTTTTTTGATCAAATAGATTTTTGATTTGAGCAGAATCATTGTCAAAAACATTTATATTTTATTTTAGGCTCACAATTTCCTTTCAATGCATTTAATAAAATGTTTAACAAAAATGAATAAATGCATATGTTATTATTTTGTCTAGGTAGACACAAAGCTATGCAGTGTTGATAAAGAATTTGCTTTAATTCATGACTTTGGAAACATCCAGATAACAACTGTAAACCTAGTACCAGGTGAATTTGCCTGTGTTTCCTATGAGCAAAAGTGATGTATAGGAGTCATTGAAGATATTAATCTGAAAGAAAAAGATGTGCTTGTAAAATTTATGTGTCCGAATGGTCCTGCACGGTTGTTTAAATGGCCACCAATAGATAGCCAATGCTGGATTCCAGATGTCCACATCATTTGCAAAGTTGAGGTACCGATAACAAAAACAGGACTTTGCTACTATTTAGCTAAAGACAACTTTAAAAAAAATTGTTTTCCTAAGGAAATAGAGATTATTATGTCTTATCCATACTTAAACCTTATGCTTATGTGTACAACTTGTAATGTAAAGTAAAGCATGTGTAAATAATGTGAATGTAAAGCATGTATAAAATCACTAAAATTGAGTATTTCTTTTTTATATTTTTTTATACCTTTTACAATTTTAAATAACATATGAAAATAAAGAAATAAAAAAAGTAACTAAATTGTTAATTTCTGATTTGATTGATTGGTAAAAGGTGTGTCTGGTTTTGGTAAAAATTGAGTGTCTGGTTTAATAAATATCACAAAATATTGTGTCCACATCAAACATCAATAATTCCTTAAGTAAACGTAAGGCCAAAATAAAATTGGTTCAAAAAGTAGATGTTCATCTTATCTTTAAGAAAATCAAAATTAAATTTGTTTTCTATCAGTCAGACTTTTTTTATAGTTATAATTGTCAATGCCCTTTTGTATCGGCATTATTGAGTGTCTTTTATGGATGGTAAAATAAATTACATTGTTTTCTTTTGACAGATAAAAACCTATATTTTTTGGATTAAACAGGTTTTTAACTCTTTTGGTACCAAATTTCAGAACTGTAGCATCACTACAAGCACCTTATAAGGGTAAAAGTAAATGGAATAACTTTCGGCACTTTTCCCCCCTCATTTTTCAGTCAAAATCAAGAAAACTTCAAGTTGCTGTAAGTTATAATTGAATAGAAATTTTATGAAAAAATTTTACTGTCTTTCCTAATATATATCTCTAAACATTTCTGCCAGGTTTCAGAAAATTTGGTGATGTAGGGTGCAGATTTGTGTTTTTTGAAAAATTTTTACTCGTATTTTATTATCATTGCAAGGTATTAACTCACAGCATGAAAACTTTAAAATAGACTATTGCTTCTTTGGATCTTTAACAAGTCAAGAAAGGTTACTTTATACTTATAGATTAAATTATGCAGTAATAACAGTTAGATATTAATTTATTTTTTAGGACATATAATTTCTCTATTAAAAATGGTTGTGCTAGAGTGATCTATATATTTATTCATAACTCTTTTTTTTTTTTTTTTTTTAGATATCATTGCCGAAGATTTGGCTTTTTTTATCTTTGGATGTCCATGATTTGCTTCAAAACTATTTTCATAGCCACAATTCTGTTAAAAACATTATTAAACATATGGAAAGTAATTTAGTTTAAATTTTATATTACAAGGTATATTTTAAAACAAATCTTTTATTTATTGGGGTGTATTGTAAATCGAGGTGATATACAAAGGATATTTTGAAGTGCTTTTTCTAAATACATCTCCCTAAATACTAACATGAAATGTTTCATTTTTTTGAAAAATATGACTTTTCATTTCATTGAAAAGTCATATTTTTCGCTTGTGAAAAATAGATATAATTATAAAGGTTATAATTTCTTTAAGTTCACTTTTTACCTTCTAGAAGGCTATGTACATATGTACATATAGTAACCAGTGTTGAGTATTTTAAAAAGTATTTTAAATGAAAGTATTTAAAATACTTACGTATTATTTTTATTTTTATTTGAAATACTTTTATTTATTAGTATTTTCAAATTTATTTCAAATACTTTTCAAGGCTATTTTTTATTTTGTTTAAAACACAAAATACAAAATACTTTTCCACCAACAGCAAATTAATTAAAACTTGGATTCCAAAAGTTGGCTGGATTGTGCTGCCTTGGACCATTAATAGATACTTGGAATGTATCTATTAATTTGTTATTTAATTACTATGATTAGAGGGAACTAATCTACCAAAAATCCCAAAATGGCAAAAGAGAGGGAAACAACTGAAATTGTAGAAAATGAAAGTGCAACATCTTCAGGTATGTATATAACTACAAAAACACTATATTATATTGTGTATTTTATGTTTGTTATGTAATAATCAGTAATCATTACTCATTAGTCATTAGATAGAAAAATTATAATTTAATTTCAATATAATATTATGAGGCACGTGTACATTTACTGAAAAAGAAAGAGACCAGACCAAATACAATTTATTGATTAATGTGGTATGGTATAAATATAAATATTAAATAAAATCATTCAATTTAACAAACAAAGCAAACAATGAATAAAATATGTAATAAATCATTCTCATCTCAAAGTCATAGTAGTTACAGCCAGTCAATTAGTCAAAGAAAAAACATTGAAAGTTAAACAAAACGGTTAAACCAAGCACTAAACAGTAAAAATGATAAACACATAAAGCAACACAGACAAACACTAATGCTGTAACATAACACAAGTAAATGCAATAATCTCGGTTGATTGACTGTTGTTATTGTTGTTGCAGAATGTTCATGGCAAAAATTGAATTGATGAATACAAGCAGCACAAGGTTTCAGTTGCAAAACAACGTAAGCGCTCGGTAGCTGAGATGGAATCTGGAGTTGGAGGTGGACGCTCTTCCAAATCTGAAGTTGAAAGAAGTTGAAACAAATGCACATTATGCCTCGAAATCAAACATCCATTTCACAGGATGAAGTGGACAAGCTTATTGCTTACTAGATTGTGCAGGAAATGCACCCCTTGATCACAGTGGAAAAGCCAGTGTTCAAAAATTTGATCTACGGACTCAATCGCAATGTCAGTATACCTTGTCGCAAAACAATAGGCAAGCGATTAAATGCCCGTTTGCAAAAAATGTTTGATGATAAAAGAACAGTCTTTAGTAAAGTACCATTTGTTTGTACAACAAATGACATTTGGTCAGTGAACTGAAAGAGCTACATAGGAATGAAAGCTCACTATATTGATATTAGTACTGAATGCTCAGTATCACGCATATCTGTTGCTCTTTCCTGTCAACGTTTTGTTAGAAGTCATACTAATGACTCAGTGGCTGCTGATTCATTCATAATGATTATGGGTTACACGTGGAAAAAATCTCAAAAATTCATAATGATTATGGGTTACACGTGGAAAAAATTACAGCAACCGTAACAGATACTGCCTCTAACTTCTGCAAAGCCTTCCGAGAATACTTTATAAACACTAGCAGTACTGCATCTGGTTCAGGGATCTCTGCAACTGCTGAAGAACAAGTTCAGGAAACAGGAACTGATGATGATGAAGCAGATAACTCCGACAATGATGTTGAAGTAGCGAACATGACTGTAGTCCTAAATTTACCAGTTAGCGAAGACACGGATATTGATACTGAAGTTGTTCTGCCTCACCATGAAGCTTGCAATTGTCACTCTCTTAGCCTCACATCAACTACTGATTCAGATAAAGCATGTGATTCTGATGCTAATTTCAAACGTCTTTACCGAGATGCATTGGCCAAGTGTACCAGCATTTGGAATTTGCTTCGTAGAAGTTCCAAGGCATCAGATGCTGCGAAAAAAATTATCGCAAGGGCAATACTGATACCTGTCCCTACACGATGGAACTCCCGGTATGATGCATTGAAATGCATTCTCCGGTTGCAAGATAAGCTTGGCGAAATATGCGACGTTTTGAAGTTGCCAAAGTTCAAAAAGCAGGAGTTGAAATGTCTAGAAGAGTATGTAATGATAATGGCTCCTATTGCTGTTGCCATTGAAAGGCTGTACACTGTACAGCAGCACACCGTACAGCAGAAATTGCAGGACCTGCAGCAGAAATCACTGAAGCATGCTAAGAAATTTGCAGAATCTATGCTTACAATCATTTTCTGAACATAATGCCAGCAGGATAATTGCAGCAGCATCGCATCCCTACTTTAAAATGAGATGGGTTCTGGATGATAAAAAAGATTTCTATCATGATCTCTTCGTTAGTGCAGCTAAGTCTCAGCAGCAACAGTTGTTGGACAGAGCTAATACTATTTCTGACCCTCAACCACTTCCAGGTACTCAATCAGCTGGTGGTAGTGGCATGAGTGATGATTTTTTTTCGTTTAGCGAAATTAACATTGCAGAACAAACAACAGTCAACAACGAATATTTATTGTACTTAAGCGACTCTGGTACGGATTTTAAAAACTTGGCAAAATATGAAGTTATAAAACACGTATTTGTGAGGTACAATACGACCTTACCTTCGTCCACACCTGTTGAGCGGTTATTTAGCACCGCTGGACAAATTCAGACGCCACAAAGGAACTGTCTTAGTGATGCAACATTCGAAAAACTGTTACTTTTAAAGGCCAATAAATGTTGATTTAAAGGTTAAATTATGTCAATAAAGTTGTGATGTACGATTCGAGTCGGTACAATTCCAGTATTTTGTATTTAAAATAGTTTTATAAAGAATTTTTATTTAAAATACTTTCCTGGTATTTATTTTTATTTTCATTTCAAATACTTTTAAAAAGTATTTGAAATGAAAATAAAAATAAATACCAGGAAAGATAGTACTGATAGTAACGCAACAAATGGACTACGCTTTAATATATAAGCCTATATATGTAAAGTAAAATGTAATATAAGTGTTATCATTCCAAAAAATATATAATAAAATAAATAAATTTATAAATATAACTTTATATCATATATAAATTGATTTATCTTATTATTATTTATAACTTTTTAATTTGTTAATAAAAATAAATTTTTTTAATTAAACAATATAAATTTTTTTCTGTTATAGTTAAGTTGATATAAATATAACCAAAACAAAGTAATGCGGAAACTAAGCAATGAAGATCTATTATAAAACTACCAAGTCAAACAGTAATTTTTTAAGTTGGTTGCAGTTTTCTTAAGCAATCCTTATAACGAATTTTTGTTACTTAAATGGGCATTTTAGTAGGGCATTTTAGTAGGGCTTTTATTTAGTATGGGCTTTTAGTAGAATGATTTGTTTTTTTATGAAATTTTCACCATTGTAATACTGATTTAAAGCTCTTTACTCTCTCATGATGTTAAAAATTAAGTATTTTAATAGTTTAAAAATTTCGCACATCTACCTATAAACAGTTAAATAATTTATAAATTGTTAAATAATTTTAGTAAACCATAGCCATATTGGTTAAAAATAGTAGTAGCTTACTTGTAGTACCATTGTTTAATAGCTTGTAGTTCATTGTAACATTTTATAAACATTAAAATAATACTTTACAGACTACATTAAAATAACATTTTAAAGACTGCAATAAAATATTATTTTACAGACTACAATAAAATAATATTTTACAGACAACAATAAAGCATTTTTTAGAAAAGTTCATTTTACCTGTCTTTTTAGTTTCAGCTGCACAACATTCTTTTTCTTCATAAAAAGAACTGGTTAGTTTATCAAGATCAAAAGAGTCATTTAGTATACCAGTTTGAACAGTACTGATCATTGATGTTATTGTTGATTCCTGTGAAATATTATTTGATATATCCACATGAAAAGACTTGTTAAATGATACAGCAGTTGTTAAAGGCTCCGGTGGGTTTAATGAAGAACTCTCTGTACTATTTAAGAACTCATTTTTTAGTTTTTTATTCTCTGAAACATCATCATTAAATGATTTTCTTTTGGTACTTTCAGTTTCTTTATGCAATACAGATGCGCATACAGACTTAACGTCTTGTAAACTAACTTTCTGAATAATATTAGATTCATAAATTTTTTCACTTACTGGGTTTTCAGGTGAGATTTCTTTTGTATTAAAAATATCTTTGTTTTGTACAGATGGGAAGCATACTGTCATTTCAAGTGAGTCTGTCAGGTGAGCTAAACTGTCTAAATAATTAAGGCCATCCTGATTTTTATTTGCTTCATTTCCTGGCTCAACTTTCTTTTTCTTAAAAATTTCTTTGTCTTTGTCTAGAAATGGAAAACATACAGTACTTTCAAGTGAGTCTATCAGATGGCCTAAATTGTTTTGGTTAACTTTATGAGATTTTGAGGCCAAGTTTTCAGTGATGTCTATATCAGGACACAAATTAATGTTTTTATCTATTTTTGTTAAAGGAGCATTTTTGTTTATAGTAGAAAGTTCTTTTAAGTAGCTGTTTACTTCAGGCTTTAACTCATTATTAGTTAAATCAATTACATTTACTTTTTCAGAATGCCCTGCTGAACTAGGAGGGCAATGTGTTAATGAACTATTTAAAGGTAACTTATTTGTTTTCATATCACTAAAGTCTAATTTTGTTTTAAATTTATCTGACTTGATATCAAATTGTTCTGCCAACTTATTATCACACTGAGCATACCTAAAAAAGTATAAAAACTTTTAAAAAAATTCAAAATAAGTAATTTTAACAAGAGGTTACCAACCATTAACTTGTTAATCTCTACTTACTTCCGAGTCATGGCTTTCAACTCCTCAAAGGAAAACTCTAACTTTCCCATATAAATACGAGCCTTACAATACATTTCAACAACTTTACTGTTTGTTGGAAGTTCCTTTAAAAAAAAACTTGAATATATTAATCTAAATTAAAATGAAATTAAAAAACAGGGAAACAATAAGAAATAACAAATCAGTCCTGTTGAGGTACAAAGAATCTTTATCTTACATTTAGATGTTATGTTAGATTTGTAAATATAATTAACATATTTAAAAGCTTTACAAAAAATTAACAAAAAAATCACATATTTGATATCTTTCCAATTTATGCAATTGTGTTTTTGATTTTTTTAAAACTATTTTGTTCATTTAAGAATAAACTACAAAAATGTTTATAGTTAATATATAACAATTGTTAACCTCTTGAAACAAAGTTAAAACAATCTGGTTTATCTCTTGAAACTTATAGCTTATGACATTCTAGTTCACCTCTTAAAACATAAAGTTACCTAATAACAATCTGCTTCACTTTATGAAACTTATAGTTACCTTATAAAAATCTGGTTCACCTCTTGAAACTTTAATCGCACTTAACGGCTTGCGATCCTCAATTATAACATGTTTATGGAGTGTTGTATTTGAAATGTGAACATCTTCTTGATATATAGGAAAACTTACAGAGGAGCTTGAACCTCCTGCTTTTATCTAAAAAAAATATTGAAATAATGGAAACCAAAAAAAAAAAAAAAATAACTTTTAATAAATTATCAGTAAATAAGTCACCATATGTTGCATGCAAAAGCAGTACAACTAAGTCCAAGTGATCTTTAATTCTAACCCCACCACATCCATAGTACACTCCACCCCATCCGTAGTAGCACAATCTCAACCTGTTTCTATGTAACTTAACTTTGTCTGTTATAGCTATTATTTTAAGAGGTTAAAAAAAAAAGGGTTGTACAAAACATTTTTATAAACAGTAGTGAATAATGAAAACCTTTTACTAAAATGACATTGAGTAGCCTAAAGAATGAACAACAAGTCTCAGATGTGACCTTAAAGTGATGATTTAAATTAGGTTATGAAAATTAAAAAAAAACTCTAAAAGTATCAAAGTGTGACATTTATATATTTTAAATACATATTTACTTTCCAAGGTTATAGGGGTCGATACTAGCCAAAAAGGTTGATCTTTTTTTTTACCCTGTCAACCCTTCAACTTCAAAATATAAACCTTAACAAACAACAAGGCTAAATAAATACTAAATAAATATAAGTTCTTGTTGAACCAAAAATTCTTAATGCTTAACCTTTATTATACTTTGACCATAAGACATACACAATTAAAAAAAAAAAAAATTGTTTAAAAAATTAAAATCATCATAATAACTTAGATAAACAATCAGTTTGGCACAAAAGCTTTTAACACAAAGTTTTCACTATAACAATATAAAAACAAGGTAAAAAATTACTGACCTCAGACATTTTTAGGTCAGCAGTTAGGTTGGCATTGCCAAATGCCGACCCAAATTTAGAGTACTATTGTATAATGTTAAGATGCAATAATATGATGTCATAGGGCAAACTTAACATATTCAAAACCAACTCACCATATTATTTTATTAGATGCAATAATATGATGTAAATGGGTAAACTTCACATATTTAGAACCAACATACTCACCAAATTGTTTTAGTAGATGTGATATGATTTAAAAGGGTAAACTTAACATATTCAGAACCAACATACTTAGCATATTGTTGTAGTAGATGCAATAAGGTGTTGTCCATAAATTATGTCACACTCTAGGGGTAGTGACTTGTTAGTGGTTTTGTGACAACATATACGGGACTTGATACTAAACAGTTACAATGATAAGACCTCCCTCGCCAAAACAAGGGGGTCAAAAATGGCCATAAATTACTCAACGTAATTTATGAACAACCCCTAATATGATGTAATAGGGTAAACTTAGAAAACTAAAAACCAAGCTAATGAAAAAAAAGTCAACTAAAGTGCAAAAATATTAAATATTTCTAAATAAAAGTAAATGTTTTAAATAAAAAAAATGTACACAATTTTTTCATGTATCATTTTCCAAACAACTCTTTTTTACACAACTTTTAAAATGGATATTTATTTTTATAGCATCTTTATGATGAACTATTGATAATTAAGCATATGAACATCTAGCCGGACAATTGCCAAAACTCCAGGCTTTTTAATGAAAGCAACAAACAAAGAAGCAAATAAAGTGTACATTTTACAGAACCAATTACTTAAGACAAAAATGGAAAATCAAAAAATTGTTTCTCATACTTTTCAGTCAAATTACAAAGTAAATCAACCTTTGCTTTCTTAACTAAAAATTAATTTATTGTAACATCAAGGTCTGCCTGCAATTTAAAAAACAATTAATCCTAAAAACTGATATCTCAATCAGATTATAAATTACCTGTGAACATTTTTACTTTTTACATTAGTGTCATCAAAAGAAACATTTTTTTATCAGAAAACTTCTTACTTTATTATAAATAGAATTTTTACATTTTTATGAGTTCAGTTTTTTAGTTTATATTTAATACTAATTTAATTTTTTTTTAGCATAACCTTATTTACAATGTATTCCAATTTTTATTTTTTTAAATTGGAATAAAAAAGTATTTTAAATTTGAAAATAGAACAAAAGACTTTCCCATGGGTATTTTACTTGATTATTGTTTATTGGGTGGTTTATAACTAAAAATGATAAAAAGGTTAAGTAAAATTTGTAATTTAGAAACCATAATATGTAATTGAGAAACACATTACATTTAGAAATTGCAATATGTAATTAAGAAGCATAAAGTAATTTAGAAATCGTAACATGTAATTGAGAAACACAACATGTAATTCAGATATCGTAATATGTAACACAACATGTAATTAAGAAACACAACATGTAATTTAGAAATGATAATTTAATTTTAATTTTATAAATCTTTATTTAAAATTGATTAGCATTAAAAATAATGAATTGTACAATTTTATCTATTGTTATATAATGAGTAAAAATTAACTGAGAATGCAGGAAAAAGAACTGATCATTTATGTGTTGAAAAGGCAGCAGAGCTGCCAATGTTTTGTGGGAGGTAGAGGTCACTGACATTATCACGAAGAATACATAAATATTTTGAATAAAGGATTGCTGATAGGTAGTAGTGATTACAGTATTTAGAGTTAAAGGGAATCTGTTGGGGTTTCGGCTATTGATGCGAGGTAATTTAGTGGTTATCGGGTGGTTTGTATCAGCAAGGATCTTTTAAGAAAATAATATATAAATAAAAATAAGAAAATAAGAAACCATAATATATAACTGAGAATACACGAAATGTAAATACTAGTGTACAATAAAAGCTTATAGGTTATTATTAAAGGTTTTCTAGGACACGAGTTTCAATAAGTTAATGATG
The DNA here is from genome assembly GCF_038396675.1 of Hydra vulgaris. Lineage (NCBI taxonomy): Eukaryota > Metazoa > Cnidaria > Hydrozoa > Anthoathecata > Hydridae > Hydra > Hydra vulgaris. Next base: position 37,043,875 of record NC_088928.1, read on the forward strand.
TCAAATTTACCATTTATATGCACCAGTAATAATAATTGATTAGAAAAAATAATTTTATTATATATCAATACACTATGACCCAAAAGTCTGTAATGAAATTAAATCTATACCAACATTTATTTCATCAAATTTGATTACATCCACTTCTAGAACAACTAGATTCAACTTGTCTAATTTGTCAAAATGAAATATATGCAATTAAACAAGTTGAAAAAAAACATTCTTTAGCGCAAACTTTATGTTTCAAATATAAGACAATGTACCATTGGGTTCACAGCGGAAATTTAAATTTAATTGGAAAAGTGAGAATTAAGTCAAAAAAATGGATCAAAGAACAAATTGAAGAAACGTTAATATCGATTAAAAAAGGACTGTCAATTAACATTGGTGGTCATGGAAACAAAGATTATCATTATTGTATCAAGATTATCAGACAGTTTAATTAACCTTGAAGACAGATTGTTTTCATTTAAAAAAAGTACACAAGGAGCCTTTTACAATCAACAGTAATGAAAACAAAACAAAAAAAGAGCTGAATATGTTAGGAACATCAACAAACATCACAAATGATTGTCAGATAATCTGGTTGCATGGAACAAATTTTAACTTGATAAAAAAATGAAATGACATGTCAGACAAGGAAGAAGATTAATAAAGAAAATACCTGCTTTAAAAGTTTCAAACATTTAATTGCAGCTCAATTTTAAAGATCAACAATATATATATATATATATATATATATATATATATATATATATATATATATATATATATATATATAGTTTTATTTCATTGGTATTTTGTAATAAAAGATGTTTATGATTTTTTTATTTTAATGTTTATATTATTATTTATAGTGCTTTTTTATACTTTAGATGATTCTCTGTAATAATATCATATAGTCTTCATGGAGCATTTCTGAAAAGAGCTCAACTTTTCTTACATGCCTCAACTCTATTCTTGTGATTTTGATCGGTTAATTCGTATCCAAGATGATGTTAGTTTTCTTTTTTAAAGAGCATTGTGAATGATTTTGTTGATTGTAAAACAATGCCAGGGCTTCAATTATATTATGTGCTGCATGAGGATTTTCTTCAATAATGGCTTGCACACGTTCTATACGCAGTTTGAGAGTGTCCTTAACAAGAATCATCTTCAAGACTCTCTCTACCATCTTTAAATAAATTAGCCCACTTGGCAACTGTACTTTATTTTGGTGCTTGGTCACCATGAACTCAAATGAATTCATCGGTTATGGCTTTTGCTGAAACTCTGAGTAGAACACAGATTTTAATATATGCTCAATATTCAAATTTTTCCATTTTTGATTTTTTCATTCAAACGTGTTTAATAAAATTTAAGTAATTTTTTTAAATACACATTAAAAATAATTTAACAAGTACTTAAAATGTTCATCATTAAATACAGTTTAAGATAATATTCAGTTTAAGATTGTATATAGTCGTCTTGTAAAAACTAGGCTATGTCTGATTCTTGTAAATTACCTAAAGAAATAAAAATACCTATGGGGAAGTAAAGGGTTAAGGCTGTTCATGAATAATGTTGAGGGTTAGGGGAGTGGGTTAGGATTTTGTGGCAAGGGGATGGTAGGGATGTAAAAGCTTGACAAATGTATGACACAATTTATGAACAACCCTTTAGTTGTAAAATATTCTGATAATATTTCTTCTAGTATGAAATGCAATATCATATTAAAAAAATAACAAATTTGAATAGGGTCACTATTGAGCTCTGCCTGATTCCTACAGAAAGCAGCCATTTTTTACAAATACAGTAGATAAAAGGACAATACCCATTTTTTTAAATAAACTTTTACTGCAAAACCAGGGCTTTAGCCATTATGAGTTCACAAAAAATGTGCTAACCAAATAAAATCCTACTTTTGAGTTAGATTTTGAGACTAACCTAAGTAAAATTGGAAATTATGTACTTTTTTTCTAATTTAAAAATGCTTTTAACTACATTTGGTCAATATTTCTAAATATTAGGTCAAACTTTGATTTGTTCTTATTTTTAAATTTTATTACTCAGTTCAGGTCATTTATTACTAGTTTGAGTGTAGCTGCAGAAAACATAAAATTTTTTTTACCCTGAAGTGTAACTAAAGATGTGTAAAAAAAGAAGACATGCTGTCATATTTAATAGGCATCCACAAAGTGAATTAAAAATTGGTTATCATAATCTATAAAAATATTTTAGACGCTTTTTTCAAAATATTTTAGATGTAATGAATATTTAGTATTTTCAAAATGGTTGTTTGTAAAAAACTTATTCTTTAAAACTTGCATTTTTTTAATTAATCAATCTTGACCAGCAAGAACTCATTTTTGGAAGGCAAAACAGCAATTTTTGATCATTTTTCTCATTATTTTGTGTGCAGGCTTGTATCTTTGCCTGATTTTTACAGAAAGTCACTTTTAATTATTATTTTTTTATGCAAATAAATTCAAATATAAACCAACTCAATAAATATAAAAAAGTATACCATTTATATTCTAAAATATTTTCTCTTTTCAAAATTATCAATTTATAATTAAGATCACTCTAGAGTGTGAAACACAAAATCTTCATATTGAAGATTTTTTGTAACTTTTCAATTTTAAGTAAACTGTAATTATTAAATTATGCATTAAAAATGTAAATAAACTATAAAAAATAAATAAAAATAAAATTTTAAATCGTATTGTGCTAAAAAAAGTTTAGACAAGAATACCATCAACAATAAGAAAAAAACTTTTAAACGAATGACTTTTGAAAGACCTTGCTTATGGTATGGTAATATTTTTTTATTTCAAATGAAGAAAATGTTTGCTTTTTTTAAAATTAACTTTATTCATAATTTTATTGTTTTATTTTTGATTTTCCCGCCTTAGTTAACATAACGATTAAAATGACTAAGTTAATAAAGGTTATTTAATAAATAATGTGAATGTGTGTGTGTGTGTGTATATATATATATATATATATATATATATATATATATATATATATATATACATATACATATACATATATATATATATATATATATATATATACATATATATATATATATATATATATATATATATATATATATATATATATATATATATATATATATATATATATATATATATATATATATATATATATATAAAGTAGTAGAAAATCACTTAACAAAATTTTTTATCAATAAAGACTCATCAGAAATGAATGATCAAATTAATAAAACTTCAATTTATACCAAAATTAAATTACAAGAAGTCGCAAATGTCTTAACTACTGTAAATTTTCACACATTTGTGGAATATGCTGACATTATTATAAAAAAGAATTCTTTAGAATTGATTAACATTTTTAATGATGGAGGTACTTAAGTGCTTTTTTAAAAAACTTAATAAAATAATACAAAAAAACTAAAAATTTACTCAAAACACCTTTTTTATTTATATTGTGAAAGTGTGACTGTCACAATATTTGGAAGCACAAGGCTATGCCACTAGGCTGTCTAACATCCTAAATATGACATAATTGAGTAAGTTTAAGACATTTCAAAACCAAAATACTCATCAGGTTGTTATATTAAATGCAACAATATAATGTAATTGGGTAAACTAAATGTAATTTGATGATATATAGTAAATTATACACATGTTTTTATTAATTTTATAAATTTTATTAATTCTCTTTGCATGAACTAAAAAATTTACACACAAAACTAACAAATTCCTTTAATAAATAATAAAGCCTCTTTTATACATCAATATCAACTAATTAATGTTGCAAAGATCCTGCAACATGATCCAAATTTAATGTTTTATTTTGTTTTTTTTGGTGATCCATAAAAAAAATGATTTATCTGAAATACTTTTTCAGAATATTTTTATAATAATCCATACTTATAAAGGTATTAAATTAAAATAAATAAGAATTGAATTCTAAAAAAAAAAGAAAAGGCTAAAGGAATTGCAGGTTTAATAGGTTTGTTCAGTTTTTCCATAATTTTTCCAGGACATGTCAAACTCAAGGTTTTTAAGGTTTTTGAGGACTGCTCGCTACCCTAATATTACTTGGACTACTGGACACTCTGACACTACATGCGATCAAGTTTTGGTTAAGATTAAACATAACAAAACAGACCAAACTTAAAAAACATACCAAACCTAAAAAACAGACTAAACTTAAAAAACAGACTAAATTCCACTATTATAGCATAAAAAAAGACATCAGGGGTCATCCACAAATTACGTCACGCATTTTTTGACCATTTTAGACCCCCCTTGTCATAACATCATAACACTTTAGTTACAGTTTCCGTATGAGTCATCACAAAACCACTTAGCATGACTTAATTTATGGATAATCCCTTATATACCATCTATTCTGTGTGGATGAATTTCAACAATGCTATTTGAAAACTGAATGTTAAACTGATAATGACAATGATACTAATAATGACTTACAACTGAATTATTTACAATATTTATACATGAAAATACCTTTGTTCCTTTAAGAGTTGTTACTGGTTTTGTATTTTCTATGTGCAAGGATGGATCAGTGGGAAGTACTTTGGACTGTCCTTTCGATGGCGCTGGTAAAACAGAATCAGAACTAGACTCCTCTTTAAAGATTTGGAAATATGGACCACTGCAAGAAACCTTTTGAGATGTAGTTTGCTTCTTGACTAAAACATAAAGATACTCTTTGGCTTTTTTTGACACTTTTTAATTATAAACAAAGTCACACATGAAAAAAAAATTTAAAACATTTTTCTCAAGTTATAAACCTTCTTTTTTAATTCGGTTGCTTGGCACCTTTCCACCCTTATATGCATTTAAACCAGCTAGAACCTCTCTTGAATTTTCTGTTTCAACACTTTTACTTGATGATGATTTTGCCATTCTCATTTCAAACATCCTTTTTTAAATGTATAAAAATGTAATTAAACTAAATTTAAAAAATATCAATAACAGCAATAAAATGCAAGGACATATATATATATATACATACACATATATATATATATATATATATATATATATATATATATATATATATATATATATATATATATATATATATATGTATATGTATATATATATATATATATATATATATATATATATATATATATATATATATATATATATATATACACACACACATGTATATATGTGTGTGTGTATATATATACAGCGTGGACCTCCCAAAATGAAATCTTGTCAGCCATGATTGACCAGTTGAAAAAAAATTAGAGTTTTAAAAATAAGGTTTAACGAATAATCAGGATATAATTCAAAAAATGCATTTACTACAATTTCATAAAATCATTTGAATTTTGAAAAAACATTTAAATTTAGTTTTATTGTTTATGATAAGCTACTTTAGGTTCGTTGATGAGTATTATATGACGTAAACAATATCTATTAAATACTTTGCTTCACTTATTTACATTACTTTCATTTTACTGGTGGTGAAAAGCTTATTTTCATAAATAATTAAAGTTCTTATTATATTACTATTTTAATAAAAATATTTAACATATTGTTTTAATAATATATAAAAACATATCATAACTATATCATAAATACATCATAATTGGTGTAAGAACTTTTTTTTCTTTCAACTGTACTTAATCAACTTATTATTATTTTAAATTTTTATTTTCTTGCAAGTTTTTGCTGCATATTGTAAGAAACGAAATTACTAGTTGAGCTTTTTTTCTATTATAGAATTCTTAAAAACCAATAAATACTTATCAAAAGTCTCGTTTTTTACTTTGGTTATTTTTATTGTAGTGTTTCATAAAACAATCGCTTATTTAGCACACAAGAGTTGATAACATTATCATTAACTCATTAACATTACCAATTTTTAAAATGATTCTAATAAGCAGAGATATAAATTGTGGAAACATTTTTCTTTATTGAAGCTCTTATTTTATTATTATTTGTTTTTGTTTATTATAAGTTCTTATTTTATTATATTTGGTTTATTTCATTCAATCTTATTATTTATTTTTCTTATAGCTTTTATGCCGTTTGTGGAGTCATTGAAATGAATGAACTATTTTTAATCAAATTTAAAATTATCAATTGCGTGTTTGCAAACTTTTTTCTTCTATTAATCAATTAATCAGTGGAATCAGACAAAATTTATATTTAAAAACACATTTTTAGTAAAAACTTCTTTTTAGGTAACATAATGTAATTGCAAAGTAATGTAATGTAACTGTTATAGCAGCAATTCATAGGCATCTTTTAGCATTAAGTTTTCAGTTTAAAGTTTTTTAATACTTTATAAAAATTGTTTTGGTATTAAAAAAAAATTCAACAACAAATTAATTGGATGTTTTCAAACTTTCTTTTTTAATAGAATTTAAATCTGTGCGCGCAAGAGTTATTTCAAACTATTAAAATTAGCAGGTAATTTCAACATTAGTTACTTGCGAGTTTCCATTTAAAAAATACATCAATTTTATTTAAAATTATTATTTTAAAAAGAATACGAACTCATTAATTTTCAAGCATTACATATTATGTGTATTTATAAAGTTTATAATTTTGTGTATTTATAAAGTTTATAATTTTGTGTATTTATAAAGTTTATAATTTTGTGTATTTATAAAGTTTATAATTTTATGTATTTATAAAGTTTGGTCATGAAGAACTAATTACTAAGATAAAAATTTAAAAAAATAATTTTTTTTAAACGTTTAAAAAAAAACAATCGACCGTCAATTCCATAAGTTAGCTGGTTGAATTGACTGCATGCCTTTGATTACTTATTTTCTAATCTGCAATGGAGTGCTGCTTCATTGACTAAAGGTTTGGGTTAAAGCAGCAATCTTTTTTTCATTATTCTTTGTTTTTTTTTCTTTTACTGAAAAAGTTGTATGGAAAAAAAGTAAGCAGAAAAAAGTGAGAAAAAAACTGCTGATACTAGAATTCAACATACAATTTAATGGAGCAATTATTATAGCAAAAGCAAGCTATCTATTTGTACATAACTTTAAAGAGTTTAACACATGTTCAACGGAAGATATTGGAGCAATGTATCAAACTCCTCCAACCGTTTGATGAAATTACAAATAAAACCAGTTTGGGTATTTCCTACATTTTTGAGGTAATTCGGCATGTAAAGGCTAGAGATGGTAAAGGCTAGAGTAAAGGCTAGAGATGGTGTCTTGATAAAAATACTCATCTTGGGCAGATGTTAAATGCACCCAGCTACTGTCTCGTAGAAGGCCTCCTAGGCAAAGACTTAAGGGGTAAACAGATTCTATCTGTTGACCAGCCTTGCACCCCTTCTTCATCTATAAGCCTGGCACAGATGTATTTATAATACATTGTTTCCAGTTTAGGATGTTGAATGCTGGATCTTCTTGACTCAATGCATGGGTTTTGCTTGTGTCTGTTTTTATGACTAGGCAACTCATTCTATTATCTCCTAATAAGGGTACAGCTCTAAAACTCAGTTTTATAGTACTGAGGCCGGCTGGTAGTCAGGTTTCCTGAACTCTGTGGTAGCTCTCAGAGAGGCTGATTCCATCAACAGCTGAAAAATATCAACGTATTAACAGTGCCATGTTGCGCATGGATGGTGTCCCAGTTTGTACTTTTGGTGTGCATTGCCGAGGTCACATTTGGAGCCCTTTGCTACGGCTTAGGGTTTATTAGTAGTAATGAAGCAATTGCTTGGGCTATTAAACGGTGTTCTTAGTACTATCTATGCTTTGAGTCAAGTTCCTCAATCTAATTTAAAAATGAATAAAGTACCAAAAACTATAAAACACAAAAAACCATCATCATTACCAAGTTTTCTAAACCTATCATTCACCAATATTCGTGGTCTTCGAAGTAACTTTTCTTCTGTTGAGTCTTATCTCTTGCAAAGTTCACCAGACCTACTTGCTCTTTGTGAGACTAATTTGAGTTCGGCTGTCTCATCTTGTGATCTTAATGTTGATGGTTATCTTCCTTTAATTCCTAAAGACTCCAATAGTCACATGCTTGGCCTGGGCATTTACATTCATAAGAATTCACCCATTTGTCTTGAAACTAGGTTTGAATCCACAGACCACTCTTTCATGTGCTTTCATTTAGCACCACTTCACTCTATTGCCTTTCTCATTGTTCTATATCGCTCTCCTTCATCTCAAGACTGGACTCTTTTTGAAGTTATTTCTGATCATATTGACCAAGCCCTCTCTCTTTATCCATCAGCTAATATAGTTGTTGTCGGTAACTTTAATGCTCACCACTCTGAATGGCTTGGTTCTAGTCTCAGTGACTCTGCAGGCATTAAAGCCCACAACTTTTGCCTTTCTCAATCCCTAACTCAAATAGCCAACTTTCGAACTCGCTTTCCTGACAACCCGAATCATTTACCTTCTCTACTCGACTTATGTCTTGTTTCTGATCCTGGTAAGTGCTCAGTTTCTCCACATTCACCCTTAGGTGCTTCTGATCACAGTTTGATCTCTCTAAAACTAATATCTCATTCTTCTTCATCACCTGAATCCCCCTATTATCGAACCTCTTACAACTACAGTAAAGCTGACTGGGATTCTTTCCGTAATTTTCTTCGTGATGGCCCTAGGGTAGAAATCTTTTGTCTTCCTGTCGACAAATGTGCTTCTTACATAACTTCGTGGATTCAGGCTGGCATAGAATCTTTTATTCCCTCTCGACGATTCCAGGTCAAGCCTTACTCTCACCTTACAAAGACTTAATTTCTCATCTTGAATCTAATAACTTACTTTCTGACCATCAATATGGATTTCGATCTTCTCGTTCTACAGCTGATTTGCTAACAGTAATAACTGATAGGTTTTATTGTGCATTAGATGAAGGTGGAAAGGTTAAGGCCATCGCTCTTGACATTTCAAAAGCTTTTGATAAAGTTTGACATCCTGGTCTTCTCCATAAGCTTTCTTCTTATGGTGTATCCGGCAAACATCTTTAAGATTATTGAATCCTTCCTTTCCAATCGTACCATAAAAGTTGTCCTCGATGGACAGCACTCTTTTTCTTATTCTGTAACTTGAGGGGTTCCTCAAGGTTCTATCCTTGGCCCTATACTCTTTTTAATTTACATTAACGATCTTCCAGATATTCTCACATCTAAGATGGCATTGTTTGCTGATAATACTACCATTTATTCTTGTCGTGATAAGAAACCAACACCCTCTGATTGCTTGGAGGGGGCATTTGAAGTTGAAAAGGATCTCGCTTCTGCTACAGCATGGGGCTCTCAGTGGCTGGTGAACTTTAATTCAGATAAAACTCAATTTTTTTCAGCCAATCGTTATCGCAATAATTTAGATCTTCCTATATTTATGAACGGTGATGTACTCGATGAGTCACCTACTCTTCATCTTTTAGGATTAACTCTTACTTCCAATCTTTCTTGGAAACCATATATCAAATCAGTTGCAAAATTAGCATCTGCTAAGGTTGCATCTCTTTATCAAACTCGTCACTTTCTTACTTCGGATTCTATTTTCTATCTCTATAAATCTCAAATCCGGCCTTGTATGGAATACTGTTGCCATATCTGGGGCGGATCTTCTAATGATGCCCTTTCTCTTTTAGACAAGGTGCAAAAACGCATTGTAAACATAGTTGGACCTGCTCTTGCAGCCAACCTCCAACCATTATCACATCGTCGTAATGTTGCTTCTCTTTCTCTTTTCTACAAATACTATAATGGGCACTGCTCTAAAGAGCTAGCGTCTCTTGTGCCATCTTCTAAAATTCATTCTCGTGCTACTCGTCATTCAATTAAGTGTGTTCCTAAGTGCTCCAAAAACGCTTATTTGTCTAGTTTTTTTCCTCAAACATCAGTTCTTTGGAATTTGCTTCCTTCGTCTTGCTTTCCTGATTCATATAATTTGAAATCCTTTAAGTCGCCCGTCAATCGTTATCTTGCTCTACAATCTTCATCTTTTCTCTTTCAGTAACTTCCAACTTTAAATAGTGGTTGCTTACTAGGCTGCCACCTTTCTTGACCCACACTTTAAAACTAGCTTCTTAGGATTAGTTAAAACACAAAGAACAAAGCAAAAAGTTCTTTTAGAAGCTCTGAAAAAGAGTTCTAATAAATTTAGTAGCACCAGCGCTGATTTATCTCAACTTAGGAAAAAAAGAAATGATAATCAAAATGATAAAACCATTGAAATATGCAATAGTTTCTGAGACTGCTTTGAGGAAGCAGCTACAGAAAATATACAAACAGATAAAAATGCAAAAAAATATTTCTTATATAACCTTGCAGAATTGGCTCAGATTTATTTGTCATCTCCCGGTAGTGCGTATATCGGTAGCAGTGTGTATAGTGAGTGGCTATTTTCAGAAGAAGGTATAATTTATAAAGAAAAATGCAATCACAATCTTTTAACAAATGCTGAAAAAGTTGTTTTTATTAATCAGAATCTACCAATGTTATTTTTTAAGTAAATGCTATTTTTATTAGAAAAATATTTATTTTGAGTAATGGAATTTAATCTATATAATATATTAACTATAAAATACAACAATAATATACCAATTATGAGACTAATGCAATCTACTTTTTATGATATAGTGGTATAAACTAATTATTATGCTTCTTTTTTTTTATCATGATATAAAAAAGGTATTTTTTTAATGGTATTCAACAGAATAGTTCGCAATATTCAGCCAAATACCGAATATACTGCTGAATATACAGATTAGTTAAGTTTAGTGCCATATATACCAAATACCAAATAGTTGACGAATATTCATGGCATCTCTAATATTTATATACACGTATAAAAAATTATATTTATTCTTATATTGGCACTCTGATGCAATGCTATATTAGGGAGCTGTCGGGGGCTTTAGAAACTACATTGATTGATAAAATGAGAATATGTAAGGCAATTGCTGGTAAATTGTCTGAGAGTTTGGGTTGGGACAGTGATAAATTTTTTTCATTCCTTAACAATAAATAAAAAATCCTTTCTATTCTTAACAAACTAAAATTTCAGTTCTTTCAGGAAACTTGCATACTGATTGTTTTTTTTTATTAGAATTAACTTATTTTAACCAGTTTTGTGAAGTTGGCTGCTCAAATGGATGCAAAAACATATCTAGATAGAAAATTTTATATTTCTTTCAAAAAAAAACCTTAAAAAATATGATGTAAAGAATTAAGGCTAATTATAATTAAAACCGTAAAAATTATGATGTAAAGAATTAAAGCTAATAATAATTAAAGCTAATACGGTAGTGGTATAATATTAGAGTGCCCCACAACGTCCCTGGTAGTACTGTGCTCAACTTGTTTCTCCTCGCAGCGGCCTTGATTGTCAAGGTTTGTGTTTCGGAGTTATAGAGTAGAGAGAGGGTTATAACCACAATTAAGTAGCCTCCTAGTCTGTAGTGGCCTTTTGGGCCTTGGGGAGGTGAATTAACAAAAACAAAAAAAACAAAAACAAATTGAATTCCATACATAATAATTGAAAGCATTCGGAAATAAAAAAAAGTTTAGTAACAAAAAAATTCAAAAACAAATGAACTAAAAACATATGATATGATAAAGTTGTTTTTGTGACACTTTATTTTGCTAATAGATTATAAGATTGCAGATTGTAATTAGAAAGTAAAAGTTGTAAGTAGAGAGTTGCTCTTCTTCTTTGATGATGAAATATGTTTTTAATTTTTAAAATAGAAAATAAAAGTTGAATTTAAAAACACTTAATATTTTTATTCGATTCATTAAGAGTTAAATTGTAATGTAATATACATTCTCAATAAATTAAAGTAAGCTAATTCAAGAATAGACAACATATGTTGCATTAAAAAACGTAAGGGAAGGCAACCATTAAAGCAGTGTATGTATCTTGTGTAAATATAATTTTTACCAAAAAACAAGTTTTCTTTTAAAAAAATGCAAAATGCTTGATGTAACAAAAGAATAATTTGAAGTAGAAAAAGAATATTGGAAGAAAAATATAAAACTGATTGCTGCCCCATTCCAAAACCTATGTTGATGTATTGAGGTAAATGTCAAATAAGGCAGTTTCATTTTTAAATAATTTTAACCAAATAATTTTTTTATTAAATTAGAAGTTATATTTTTTTTTAAATAACTTTATTCTAGTTAATAAATTATTAAGATAATAAATTAATAAAATTTATTAATTATTATATTAATAAATTATATCAAAGATGCTGATTGAATTTTATTAATTTTTTTATCATTTCAAAACAATTTCTCATGCATTTGCAATGTGCGTGCAAATTAATATTAACTAATATGCAGTAAACTTATGACGGTAACTGTTATCCATTAATACAAAGTAGTGAATTTTTCTCAATTCAGTTTGTTAAATTTATTTACTTATAAAAAAAACATATAAACTTGAAGAAATTAAAATAAAAAGGAACTGAAAATAAAATAAAATTTTTGACATTTCTTTTTTTAAAACCTTTAAAAATAATGATATATTAAGCATTTAATAAGTTATTATATTAAGTTATTATTAAATACTTAATATGATATTATTATATCTATAATATTAGTTATTTAATAATAAAAATTATCATATTATTGGTGTTGTTGAACACACAATAAAAATTGAAAACTAATAAACATCATGGCCGACAACACGGGTTTCGAAGTGAAGGGGCACAATCGTCAAGTTCTAAAAAAAGTCCTCTATATCTAAAATTTTCTTAAAAAAAAAAAAAAGAAAAAAAAAAAAGTAGGGGGACCAGTGCCCCCTGCACTCCCCCCCCCTTCCTTCTCCCAGTGTTGTCAGCTCTGAACATAAAAGTTTTATATATTCTATTAGATATATTTATTATTATTATTTATTAGATATATAATATTAGATTATATTTTATATAAAAACATATTTATATAAATTTTTCATATATTTCACCAAATACTTTTTAAAACTTAAAACTTTTAAAATTATTTTTAGTATGCAAACAAACATTTCACTTTAACAATTATACGAAAATTAAAAAAAAAAACCTGCTTTTGAAGAAAGCAATGTTTTAGCATGGTTTCTTTTAAAGTAATTGCAAATGCATTCATTTCAACTAAAACTTAGCATGCCTTTGTAAGCGCATGCAAATACCATGTTAAAACATAATTTTTTTCTTCAGTTGCATACTTTAACTTAAAAGTAACGCTATTGAATGTTTTAGCATGGTTTCTTTTAAAATCTTTGAAATGCGTTTTAAATTTTAGTAACTAATTATTTTTTACTATAAATATGTGATTTTTATAATAAATATATTTGATTTGACTATGTAAATTCACAATGGATTTCTTTAACACTCTTTTGCGGATCTTAACTTTGATTTGTCAAAGGCCTTTGACAATCTTACTTTAACATTATCTCAGAGAAAAGTTGTTGATTTGACCTTCTTGACTTTGACAATGCTTGGAAATGATTCAGATGCCAAAAAACTTTCAATGAATAGCCAACTGTTGATCGTGGAATATTTATTTCTACTAAAATTTGTTGCACAGTCTTATTTAGTCCTATAAGATGAATAATTAACTGTTTCACAGCCTCTGTTAACTATTTATTATGTCCCATTATGAAATGTTTTTTATATTTATTATGTCCCATTATGGAATACATTCAGAAAAAGTAGTTTGTAAAACAAAAGTTTTAAAAGTAATTGGAATTCAGTTTATCCATGAACTTTTGAGCCAATAATTTCCATTCTTTTATTAAAATTTTGAGTATTTACATCCGAATGTAATGTTTTTTTTGTTTTTCATAATAGCAGTATAATAACAACAAAAAGCAATATTTACCAGATAGTTGTTTTACATAAGCATGTTAAATTACAATAAATATATATACATTCTATATTCTGGATGGTTCACTCTTATATAGCCTTGCTAAATCAAGGAGAGGGCCCATGAGCAAAATAAAAACAAGCACGAAAACACACACACAAAAGATTGCTATTAGTCAACGTTCATATTTATATTATGTCTCATATATCTTCTATGGTGATAAAGCTTTTATCAGCAATAATTAATGTTTCTATTTATCTTGATGTAACAAGTAGTATTTTAGTTTAGTTTTGAGGACGTATTTGTTAATATTGCAAAAAGAAATTGTTTTTAATTTTGTTTTTTTTGAAGTTGATTCCAGTCCATTAATGCAGAGTATTTAAAGGAGTGTTTACCGTAGGATTTTGTATTATATGTTTGCAAACTCAGTGTACCTCTACAAGAATTTTAATGTAAGTTGACAGCTAATTGCACTGCATAGAGTAAACCATTTATTAAATATAGGAGGTAGCTTTTTGTTAATGCAGTTGTAAATAAATAAACAATTTTCAATTTTGATTATATCAATTTTGATTATATCATTTTAAAATTTGCAATACATTAAAAGATGTGAATGTATGTGAATTTTTTGGTAGAAATTCACATACATTCTGTTTTTGTCTAGCTTTATACCCAAGTAGTTTACAAATTTTTTGCACCAAAGTTTTTTCCTGTTTAACTTAATTTTGATTTGTTAGTCTAATTTTTTGTGACGACTTTTAAATAATATTAAACCAGTTTTTGAAGTTAAGGAAATTTTTTTTGGCATTTAGCCAGTTGAATAGTCATAGTTAACATATTTGTTGATTTTTTTTATAGACTTAAAATAGAGAAGGTTTGTGTCATCTGCAAAGGGTTCAACTCTACTAAATTTTAAAGCTTTAAACATGTCATTTATATAAATAAGAAACAGTTAAGGGCCAAAGACAGTTCCCTGAGGAACACATACTTTGATATTGTTTAAGTTTGAGCTCACCTCACTAATAGATACTAATTGACTTCTTTTAGGAAAAAAAGATTTGAATCAGTAGTTTGAAACTCCTCTAATACCAAAGTAGGATAGTTTATAAAATAGAATGTCAACATCTACAGTGCCAAATGCTTTTTGAAGGTCAATAAAAATACCACATCCAAAAATTCTCTCATCCAGAGAATTTTTAATTTTTTCTGTTAGACTTAGTAAATTAAGTGATGTAGAATAGTTTATTTGAAAATCAAATTGCAGTTAAAAAAAAAGGTTTGTTTTCATTAAAGTACTTGTATAGTCTTTTAAAAATTAGTCTTTCAAGAGTTTTATCAGTATTGGAGAGAAGGGAAATTAGTCTATAGTTTGATATTTTTACCTTTGAATCAGTTTTGAAGATAGGTTTAACTTTGGCAGTTGGCATAAAGAAAGATTTTTGGGAAAGATTTTTGAGAAAGATTTGATAAGTAATATATGATTCATGGAGATAAGTAATATGAATTCATGGATGAAAGAATTGTCTGGATATCTTTACCAATGTTAGTAAAGTAATTGTTGAAAGCATTACAAATACCGAAGGGGTTTGTTATTGTTATATTGTTGTGTACAATTACATTCGGAGATTAAACTAGTTATTTGAGAATTATTTTTAATACTAATGATATTTTTGATACCTTTCCAGGTTACTTTCCAGGTTGCTTTTATATTTTTTATGTTTTCAGTAAAATAATTATCATAGTAATTTTTCTTGCTTTCTTTGAGTTTTGATTGGAAGTTGTTACAAAATATTTTGTACTCATTAATGAATGCGGTTTTATTTTTAGAATATATTTTTTAAAGAGCTTGTTTTTGTGCTGAATAGAGTGTTTGAGTTCATCTGATACCCATGGTTTAGTCTTGAATTTAATATTTTGTTTGCTAAGCTTTCTAAAAGGCGAATAGATACCAAGCAATAGATTAATATCCAAAATAGTATTCTCATAAGACTTAGTACAAATATCAGGGTACATTTTTGGTTCTGTCTATACTAATTTTGTGAAAATTGTTTCTAAATGACACTTCATTAAAACTTTTTCTAGTTTCTTTCCTGGATTAAGAGCTTTTTGTAAGATAGTGATTTAAGAATATTATAAGCAAAAATTGGAGATGATCTGAGATTATGGTGGTAAGATTCCCTACTTGATATTTAATTGATTTAATATTTGAGATGTTGTGAATTA
Organism: Hydra vulgaris; assembly: GCF_038396675.1. Lineage (NCBI taxonomy): Eukaryota > Metazoa > Cnidaria > Hydrozoa > Anthoathecata > Hydridae > Hydra > Hydra vulgaris. The sequence continues at coordinate 37,059,892 of NC_088928.1, forward strand.
ATGCTTTTAATGTTTTACAGATACGAGTAGGGTGGACAATGCGAGGTAAAAAGCAATTTTAAAAAGTCTTATAATAAGTATATAAATCTGTGTCACATTTTAAAAAATCATTGTTAAAATCTCCTAAAATAAATACAGTTTACTTTGGTTAGATTTTTTAGTAAAGGATTAAAATAGAAGGATAAGAAAATGCGTAAAGACATTTTTGGATGCCTAAAGACATTTTTGGATGCCTCTAAAGATAGCCAACAATAATATTTGATTTTTTAAGATTTATAATTTCAACGAAGATAGATTCTAATTCTTTTGGTTTATAGATGAGAAGATCATTTTTTTAAAGATTTTCATTGTTAGTTATAGTTTCTTTATTGAAAGGAAACATACTTGCTAAGCAATTAATACAAAACCATGAACAATTTTTTTTTTAGTAATTGGTCAATATCATTGAGGTTGTTACATTTGAAGCAGACCAAATTGAGGCAGTTATCTCAAAAAATAGCTTTCTGATTTTTATAGACAGTAATTTTGCAAACAGCACATTTGCTATTTGTAGTTTTCATTACGGTGAATTGTTATGGCAATAAGGTATTATAATATTTTAACACAAAAAAAACTGAATTAATTTTTTTTTATCTCAATCAAAATTAATTATTGAAATCAAAATTAAAATTAATAATAACCGGCTAATTCTTTAAAAGTTACATATTATTTATATGTATTATATCATCTTATCTTAGCTACTATTGTCAAGTTTGGGACCAAGTTGAAAATTATCATGTTAACAAGTTGCTATTGCCTCAGCGCCAACCGATTAGAATAATAAACTTCCAACCAATTAAATCAAATACATTGGAATCCTTCAAAAAACTTAACATTCCAACATTTCCAGCGTTAGTAAAGTATGCTAATCTTCTTTTTGTTTTCACTCTGTGAACAAGTGGAATCAAAAACAAAAAGAAGTAGACTAGTACATTCCTACTCTACTAGAAATATATAATGAAAAACTAAATACACCATCTTTTAAAATCCAGGTAAACATGGTAAACATTCTATTGTTTATCAGTGTGCCTGTGAATGCAACAAGAGCCTTGTATGCATTTTGAATGAGTCCAAAAAACTACATCTTGAATACCTTTTCTCCATCTAAAACAAAAACAATTTTAAAAACATTTTATTTCAACTTTTAGACATTACTATTAAATTATCGTTTTAATTTTCTTTTCGTTATTACTACAATTATCATCAGTAACTTTTGTTTATTTTCTTCTTTTTTTTATTATTAAAACCTGCAAATTATGATTTCTACATGTTTATTTTTTATGTATATTCTATGTACTTTAATCTGTGTTTACGGTCCATGTGTTTCAATGTATATCTTTGCTTATTATTACTTATATTTAAAAATTGGTGTCACTCTTTTGATCAGATTTTGGTATGAGTGACACCATCCGAATAAATCATTAACTTATTATTATAAAAAATTTTATGCTTATAGCTACCATTCCAATATTTACTAATATTATTATTTTTTCACTGTAATTATTGTAAACATATTTATTATTACTATTACTATAATTTGTATTCATTTTGTTATCTCATATTACTATAATATATTATTGTTATTACTGCTATTATTATTGTTATTATTATTTTTACTATTATTAATACTATTGTAAAAATGATTTACTGATAATAAATAGCTTGTTGCTGTTGTTGTTGTTGTTCTATATATAAGTAAGAATATTTATATGAATGGAAGTAACTGCAAACTATTAAAAATCAAGAAAAAAAAGAGTAAAATCAATAATAAAAAAGTAAATACTAAAAAAATAATAATAAATAAAAACAAAACAATAAGAGGGCTTTCTTAAAACATATTGAAAGCTATCTGACCTTGAGTATACTCTTTTTTTTTCTTCTTCAACTAATTGCACATTTTTGTTTAGATTGAAAAGTCATTTTTTTAAGCTGCACTTATGACAATTTTTACAATTGTATATACACAAAATTATGTATTGAGTATAGACAAATAATAAGAACTGTGCGCAAATAAAAATAACCAACGCAAACATGCATACATATCATTAAATAACAATATAAATGAGAAAATAAACCTTTGAACATTCATGTGAATATTTTGAATCGGATTTCTCATATTTGACCTTTGACATATTTGATATTTAATACTGCTGGTCTTCAAGGAGTTTGCTAACAACTGATTTTTCTTCAATTAACTGTTGACGCTCCTTCATTGCGGCACTCAGTTAGTGATTCAGAACACATCTGCTCAACGCATATATTTATGATAGGTATAGCAAACACTCTTATAGTATGTTTGCTGTTAGAACATTTGCGGAATTTAACAAAGACAAGACTTGTTTTTAGGCTTTTAGTAACTTTCCCACAATGACAGCGCTCAATCATTTTGTATATTGATCTTGGATCTACATTATTTTATTTGTATTAGCCACAGTATTTTGTGCGTCGTTCCAGGACTCTTTGTTATTATTTTTATAAGAGATATTTTTGAATGAGTTTTTCTTAGGTTGATGTTAACCTGGTCATCTAAGCCACTTTTTAAATTTTCATTTTCTCCCAAAAGTAATTTATTATTTTTGGACATGTCAAGGAGTTGGTTACATAGTTTAGTAAAACCTTTTGTGTTCTTAGCTACTCTAGTTTTAATATCAGCATATATAGCTTTCAGTTCAGAAATACCATTAGTTATTTTTAATAGAATTGTATTGATAGCAAGTAGAATTTCATTTTTTTGATCATCTAGAAGAGATTTAGTATTTGCAATTGATTGTTTAGACATATAAGGTCTTTTGAAAGATTAGTTAGGAGAAATAGTCACACTTTTATTTAGATTATTGGATTACTTGATTAGCTACACTTAAGCAGATATAAAGTAGAGATGTGTCTTTAGTTGATAAATAGAATTCAGGCTATATATATCCACGTTAGGGTGGTTCAAAAAACAACTTTTTTAAAAATAATCTGCTGCACTTAACTAAATATGTTCTATATAATACAAAAACACTTAAAAAACATGCTTAAAAAAATTATTTTAAACAAACTTCAAATTTTTAACTTTTTTTATTTTCATCTTAAAAACAATAGTTTTTAGGCGATTATATCTGAAAAAAATATTTTTATATAAATTGATTATTATTTTTGAAGTTTTTATATAATCTTTTGATTACCCGGTTGACATATTTTAGAAGAACTTTTTTTTTTTAAATATTAGGGACCTGTCAAGTTTTTAAGGGTCTTGAGGCAACCCTAAAAATAGTTTTTATTCAAAAAAATTTTAAACCTAGTGTTTTTGTATTATATAGAACACATTTAGTCAAGTGCAGCAGACTATTTTAAAAGAATTTATTATTTGAACCACCCTAAACCACATATTTATGTATGTATATATATATATATATATATATATATATATATATATATATATATATATATATATATATATAATATATATATATATATATATATATATACACATACACTTGTATATACAAAATCTAATTTATATTGTGTAAAATTACAAGTACTTTAAACACAGGCATGGTAAACAATTAATAAAAATTAATCGTTAATTGTTCAATTAACAAACAATTAATGAATTAATTTTTCGTTTTAAAAATGCATCATTGTTATAACTCTTTTTTTTAAATATATTTTATTGATATAAAAACAATTTAATGTTTTTTGTGAACAAAAAATAATTATGAAATTAGAAATATAAAAAAATAATACATTTACAGTGCAGCAGTACAGTAGCCTGGGGCCGTATTCTCATCTCTCCATTAAGCTTAACGGAGCTTTTGTCTGAAATTTCATTACAATATTTCTAAGTAAAGAAATGACAAAAATTTATATAAATTCGTTAAAATAAAACTTATACCTAAATAAAACATTTATGTTTAAAAAACGATAATTTTAAATAAATTTTTTATTAACGTAATTTAAAAGAAATTTTTGACTAACGCTCCATTAAGCTTAATGGAGAAATGAGAATACAGCCCCTGACCATCATATACAATGTCATCTGAAAAAAATTGTCCTGAGGTTTGGAAGCATTTGGTATTGTTCAGTCAAACATAAATCCTATTCATCAACTTTTTTTTAAATTTTTTGTACAGAAAGTATTAGCTTCTTAATATAGAATGTTTAAACAAATTTTATTATGATCTTGGAATGATTAGAATAAATGGTTCAATGCCTTCAGAAAGAGCAGTTTATATTGTTATTAAAAAGTAAAATTATATTTTTTTTTATTTCAAAAATTTGTTTTAAATAATTTTAAATATCAATTAATCTACCATTCCTATATAAACATCTCAAACTACTTAATTGGACCTTTTTATTGAACAAAAAAAGAAATTCACCCAATCAATTTTGCTGTAATATATTCTTTTAACATTTTGCAAGATTTATCATAATCTTGCTTTAAAAAAATTTAAAAAAAAAGTTTCCAAAACCTTTTTCCTTCTTTTAACACATCTAATGGCTGGGCGCTTCGATTAATTCCAAGATTGTATAGTTCATCTGACTTTTTTATTGCTCCGATTGTCTCAAAATGCTCAGCCCAACATATATAAAATAGTGAAAGACTTGTTCCAATGTCATGATCAAACATGTATTCAAAAATTAAGTTTGGATCATCTACTGCTTCACTCTGAAAGTATAAAACAACATACACATAAAACAATTTTTTTTTTATTTAAGATAACTTACAGAAAAAATTAAAATAAATATTTTTTTTACCATTTTCACCCAAAGTTCGACATATTTTTTGTGTTCGTTAACTGTCTTTTTTTTTTTAAAAAACATCATACATCTTTGCAATAGTGGAAGTACTTCCTTTGTTTGTGTTGAGTTTTGCTCCATCCATGTTATATAGCTAAGTAAACATTGTATATACATACATACATATATACATACATACATACATATATATATATATATATATATATATATATATATATATATATATATATATATATATATATATATATATATATATATATATATATATATATATATAAAAGTTAGATAAGTGTTTTTTACTAATTTATATATATATATATATATATATATATATATATATATATATATATATATATATATATATATATATATATATATATATATATATATATATATGTATGTATGTATGTATGTATTTTTTAGGAATTTCCATCTGGTTTAAAATTCCGAAAGGTTCAAAAAATAATAATTGAAAAAAAAAAATCAATGGTATGCAAGACCAAGAAATGAATTAAATTAATCAAGAGCAATATTTTTTTTTTAATGTGAAAAAAAGCGCTGTCATTATACATTTGACAGTAAGTTATTTGACTTAAGATGGGATATTAGAAATTTGTTGATTAAAGACTCAAAGACCTTGCTAATAATAGAAAGAAGACTGATTGGATAATAGTTGGAGGGGTCAGAATGCTATTCAGAGTTTTATAAAAATTGGAATTATAGATGCCATTTTCCAGTATGCAGGAATAAAAGACTCAGCCATGCTCTTATTAAATAGTTTAGAAATTTGTTTATGAAGAAATTCTCAAAAAAAATTTCAGTCAGCTTTAGGATAGTAGTAAGTAGTGCGATGATAAGGTGAGTCCAAAGAAGAAGTACAAGATAAAAGAGTTATTAGATCATTAATTATTTAAATATTAAAATTAAATAGTTAGATCTAACTATTTAATTTTAATATTTAACCCTACCTTGTGTTCAGTTTCTCTTTATCCACCTAAAGGAGGATAAAGAGAAACTGAACACAAGGTAGGGTTAGAGACAGGATACAAATCAAGGAGTGAAGGTAAGTGATTAGGATTGTCTGGAAAACAAGCCACAAAGTTGACTATCTGAGAAAGAGATTGAGAAATACAGGTGTTATGGGCTAGCAGTTTAGTTTCAGCAAGGTCAGTGGTGTAAAAACTAAGACATTCAGTGTGAAGACCAATAAATTCACTAATAACAACAATATTAACAGAGGGATAAAGAGAAAGGGCATGGTCAATTTGATCAGAAATTACGTTTAAAATAGGGCTTGAAAAGAAGGAGAATGATAAAGATCAAAAAAAAAAAAAAAATAAGGGGATAAAGTGAAAAGGTGCTGAGCTAGGGTGGCCAGCCAAAAGCTAATTTAAAATTCCAGAATATTTCCAGGATTTTTCAAGGATAACTTGTGGTTTTTCAAGGATATATTGATCTTTTCTTGACCAGGAAAAAACAAATACATTGTCTTCAAAAAATGTTTTATATATAAATATAAATATATTTTGTAATATAGTTGTATATAGTATGGTACAAGTTAAAAATATTTTATATTGTATATATGTAGATACACTAGGTTATCAAACACTTGTATTTAATCTCTTTCTTAGATTGTTCAAGTTTTTTTAGAGAAATATCAAGTTCTTTAATTGCCAGTTCTTTTTTTTAAAATTGTATTTCTAAAGGAATTTGCTTTCATAAGGAAGTTTTGCTTTTTTTCTGCTTCAATGATTGTCAGCTTCAGTTTTAAGAACTTTGCATTTTGCAAAATAAAATTTTCTGTTTCCTTATAATTACAAATTTGTCTACCTTTAACTGATCCTTATTTTCCTTCAACACTGAATTGTACCTATTTTATGATAACCTTCAGCTATTTTTGATGAATAACAATGTCATGGGAATTGATGTGGTTATAAACTGTTCTTTGGGAAACAAGAGATCTTTCTTGTAGATTTTCTACTAACAACCGCCTGTTAACACTAAATCCTTGTTCTATCGCAAATTGGCAATGAGATAAAACAAAAATGAAAGCACAGACTTTCCATTGCGTTGAATACTTTTTTTTTTGAATAGTTTCCTGCAAATAGACACCAAGAAATTTATCAACAGAATCAGTTAATTCATTAAAGGATTCAAATTTATTTATTATCATTTCAAAGACTCTAAATCCAAAACATTCTGCACCAAAAAATTCATCAAATTATTGTTTTGTATCATCTGCATCGTTAGTTGAAAGCCATTTTAATGCACCTAATCTCTCAGCAAGACCCTTGAATTTCAGAGTGGATACTTCCTTGTTTTAAATCATTGCATTTGGAGACAAAGATGAAGCATTCCTCACTAAAGAATACTTCAATGGGCATCTTTCTTGTAAATTTTGCAATAACATTATGATAATCTGCCTACATTTTTTGTTAAATTTAATTTCTCTTCTGGTTAACAATGAAGAAAACTTAGCATTTCAGTGCTGTTCCTATGTCAATTTAGTCTACACCTAGTTGGTTATTTGGTTTCTCTACTTCAATCTTTTTTTTTTTTTTTTAATTTAAGCATGATCTTAAAGAAAAATGTGACATTACTAAATTCAAGCTCCATATTATTTCTGCCTTGGTAACCAGATTTACAGTTGTTTTTTTTTAAATCAGGAGAACTTTTATGTAAGTTACTGATAGAACACAGCTAATTAATTTGCTACAAGCATTCTGAAATTTAAATAAAAGTAAAAAAAAAACTTAAACTAAAATAAAAAACTAATAAACTACCAGTAAAGAATATATCTGCTGCATTGTGTCTTTGCATTAAATTTATGCTTTTTACCAGTTGGATGAGAATCCAAGGCAGATACTCCCATGTTAGAAATATTAATATCCGTGCAAGTCAGAAAACACATAATTAATAAATTCAGTAGATATCTACACAATATTAATAATATTTCTGTAAAAGGTAAAAACATGATAATGAAATATTGAAGTATTTCAGAAAAAAGTTCAAGGATTTCCAGGATTTATTGCTAAAAGGGGTGCTTTTCCAGGACCTACCAAATTCCAGGACATTTCCAGGTTTTCAAGGACCGCTGGCCATCCTGTAAGCGGAAAAACATAAAAGAATGGCTAGAAGATTCAAACCTGATTTCTCAACAAATTAAAGAATTGATTCATAAGTATACATTCTAGCCGGGAATGCGAAAATTAGATTCTTTGCAAATTTAAGGATAGTACCCATCAATACTAAGATCACAATTATCCTACTCAGCATTGCATGAAATGTCATTAATAATATCTTATTTAAATATTGATTTGCACAGGCTTCAACAAATATTGCCATCAACAAAGGGCTTGAGTTTAAGAATGTAGTAGGTACTAGGTACATATACATCCATATATATATATATATATATAATATATATATATATATATTTTTTAAATGCAAAGTATATGTAGTTTACACTGATAAAATTCACATTTGAGCCTCCCTCAATGTAATAGAAAACTGCAATTTTTGACTGAAAATTTGACTATTTTTTTCAAAATATAGCCTCGAGAAAGAGTCTAGAGTGATCAAAAGTTGACGGATAAGTTTTAAAACCTATTATCTACATATTTTTAGTGAGATACTTATTTTGTTTCAAAAATAACATCAAACTGATTCACCTTAAAATATATATATATATATATATATATATATATATATATATATATATATATATATATATAAAATATATATATATATATATATAAAAAATATATATATATATATATATAAGTATATATTTTTTAAAAAGAAAAGTTGAATAAAAAAAGTGAAAAGTCATTTCTGGACAACAGACGTTTTTCCTTTGAACATTGTGGGGACACCAGACCTTTTATATTGACCTAAATTTGTTTCACATTGTCATAGGACAGCAGTCTTTATACCTCTGTAGATACTGAAAAAACTAAAAAGGTCTCATACATAACTCATTTTCACAAAAAACTGGACAACTAACCTTTGTCTTCTGAGGTACAGATATTAAGATTTAAAGTTGATTTTAGTTTATAGTTTTAGTTTAGTTTATAGTTATTTTTAGTTTATTTTTAGTTAGTTTTAACTTCAGTTATCTTTTTTCTTACTTTAGACAACATTATGGAGGAAATGAGAGTAATAGGTAAAAAAATTATAATTATATATTTATTTATATGTAAATATTATTTTATAGAATATTTTGAGGTATATTTTTTTGTCTTTAGTGTCTGGTAGAAGCATAACTGGTAGGGCTGTGTTTTGTATTTTATATATTTTGTATGGAGAAATATGTGAAATAGGTGAAAGAATTATTTAATAAATATAACATTTTTAACTGTTCGCGTTTTATTCATATTTTTATTAAAATAAAATTTTTCACATGTTTAACCCTTTTTAATTTACTCTCATTTGTTTTTTAAAATATTTTAGCATCGTCTTCTTTTACCTGTGAAAATGGTGAGGTTATGCTTTATATTTTGATTAAATAAAATTTTTATTATATCCTTCTATTTGTAATTTTAGAGTCGTTAACATTTGAGAGCTTTTGTGATTTTAGATTCATTAACATTGAGCACTACAGAAACTATTGCTCCCAACACCCAGGGCCTCTCGGAGAGGTCCTTCAATAAGTGGTGTAATGGCGGTATGGATGAGCCCTCTTTCAAATGGAAGACTCATCCATACCGGGGTGTTGGGAGACACTGAAGAAAAAAGAGCAACCAAAATATCTTCTATCAGAGAAGATTTTTATAACTTTTTCGTTGCTGCTTTATCTTCGGTGATCTTTTTTTAATTTTTTTTAATTTTGTAATTTTTTTTTTTTAATTTATAATTTGTTTTTTAATAATATATTATGGTGTATATTTAATTTGTTTTGGTCTTTTTAAATAAAATTTTCATTGTTTTTTCACCAATAAAACTTAAATATAGTTTTGATTCATTATCCAATTATAGATTATAGATTGATTCATTGTCCAATTATCATAATATAATGATGCTACATTCTATTGTTAAAAATAATTAATTGGTTAAAATAAGCAGTGAGTTTAATTTATTGAACTCACTGCTTTTAAAATTTACTATAAGCCAAGACAATATATTTAGCTATATAAATGCAATTTATTTATATCTCAATTTGATTTTTTATCTTTAATGTTTATAGTTTGGCTCCTTGAAGCATTTGTTGTTTTGCTTTTTAATTAAAATATTTTAAATCTATTGTGATGTCTTTTAAAATAAACTAAAGTTTACTAAAAGCCAACATGAAATAACGTCATTAAACAACATCGACAAGCTGCATCATGACATCAACTGAAGTATGACAACAAGAAACCGAAAGCAGGTAAATTGTTTTCCAGTTTGTTTCTTTTCTTTTCTTTTATGTCTACTTTTACTACTGTTACAACTTTTATTTTAGGTTTGTCATATAACGCATTAATGCAATATGACTGATCAAAGTTTACATATTACAAGTTAACTTCATATTAATCTTATTAATTAATTAAAGTTCATGTTATAAAAAATATAACAAGAATTTAGTTTTAGTTATTCATTAATTTAAAGCATGATGAAGTGTTATTATTTAGGCTCAGTAACTAAAAACGTATTGTGTTAAACTTAGGAATGTCGAGGAAAATGGCTCTGCTTTACATTGATATAAACTAAGTCAGTTGTAAATTACTCAAATAATGTTAAATAATTGGTAAATTATTTTACCTCCTCATACTTTTTATGTTAATTTTACAGATGGATTAATTTTTTCAATTTGAAGGCATTTTTCTAAAAGGGTATTAGTTAAGGTTTCACAACTTTAAGTTGTGGAAAACAGCCACTGTAAATTATTTACATAACAGACCATCCATAACCTGTATTACGGGTTGCTTTCTGCTAGTTTTTGATAAAAAAAGCATAAGAAAAATTAAAAGATAAAATAATTTTTGATGGTGCTAAACTGCTCTAGCAGCACTAAAACAGGTCTGGATTTGTCCCTGTGTGTGTGTGTATATATATATAATATATATATATATATATATATATATATATATATATATATATATATATATATATATATATATATATATATATATATATATATATATGTACACATATATATAGAGAAAGACTGTATGTGAGAGAGTCAGATAACTTTGGTAGACTGATTCTTTAAAAAACTTTTTGATAACGTTTAATTTAAAAAATTAATTTAATTAAAAAATAAGAACCTGTGCCAAACATCCAGCTGATTTAAATCACCTTCTGTATTTCTGAGTTGAAATTCAAAATGCCTATTAAAATAAAAATAATTTAATTGAGTAACAAACAATCTTTCAGATTTGAAATCTTTTTTAACATTCATTATATAGGGGAAGATTGTATACTTAGGACCAGATTTTTTCAATGCCTCAATTCATGGCCCCAGACTTGTCTAGAAATGATGAAACTAATATGATCACATTTCTACAGCCCTCAGAATTAGAGTCAGCATTTAGCAATGCTGACCTAACTGTCGTCTTAAAAGCGTTTAAGTATGGCAAAAAATTGACGATTTTATTTCTATGTTTTATGTTCAAACTTTTTTTGCCAACCTGATGCTGACCTCTAAAAGATTGAGATCGGTAAATCATTGCCAACCTCATTTTTCCTAATTCCGAGGGTTGCCTCTTTTATAAAAACTTTGTATTATTCATATAGTGAGCAACATGTCAATGCTCATTCATGAGTGATTGACACAGCCATTGCAACCAAGATAATGGCAAAAAAGAGTTGCAGCACTTTTTTTATAAAAAAATGTCAATGAAAGTATATACAAATATCTAACTTATGTAAACTTTAAACTATGCAATAATAAAACATATCAAGTTTTATAGTGTAACTTTTGCTTAAAAAGTGCATTGCAGCAATGTCTCCTTAACTTTGATTTATAACATTTATTTGTTGTTTTATAAAGTCTCTTGTTTATTAAATACTATTAAAACATTTGTATAATACAATACACCTAAATGGCAGAAGTGGTTAGGTTGCAGTGTCTCTGATGTAAAGTGCGGTGGTTCGAATCCCACCATGTTTTGTTTTTTTTATTAATCTTTTTTGATTTTTTAAAATACAAAATGAAACACTTTTGAAGTTCTATAGATATTATATACATAGCATATATAAAGATATCATGTACTATAACAAATAAAGAAAGAGAATTTTAAAAAAAAGCCTATTTGCCATTTTATGAAGTCTTTTGTTTTTTAAATAGTGCATGTATTACATGCTGTAACTGATCATGCTTGTAATTTTTTTTCTTTACAACTTGACCACAGCTTATTTGATGTTTGAACAATTTAAATGCAATTTAAAAAATTATTACATTATGAATAACTTTTATTTGTTGATCTTTTGTAAAGTTTTATTTTACGTGATGACTTAAAATAAAATAAAACAATAATGATTGTTTAAAATAAACGCATTTTGTCTAAATTAACAAAAAAATTTATATTCAATTTTTTTATGTAGGCATGTATTTTTTATGATAAATTTAAATGTTTGAAACTACTTTTCCACGTCTTTTCAAAAATCTTTTAAAAGATTAAATTTTAAATTATGAATTAGTTAAATTAAATCTTCCCGTTGCAATAGAATGATTTAATTGCTTTATTTTTATTTATTTTTGTTACAAAGTGTTTAAAACCTTTTTTAACTTACTAATCCTTACTAAGCAGAGCAAGAAATCATTAAAAGTTATCATTTTTAAAAAACTACATTTTTAATATTTAAAAAAAAAATTTTTTTTGATTTTTTAAAATTTTCTTCCTAATTTAAGATTTCTTTTTACAGCGCATTTCTAAAATCATTTTTTAAAACATCTAAATAGTCATAGTCAAGTTGTCAAAAAATAAATCATTTGTGTGGTCAGCAATAGCGCTTGATCACATGCCATTCCTGTCCGAGCCTGCTTACCACACTTTCCAATTCTCCGCCCTGATAAATCAACTACAAAAGTCAGAATTGTGTTTGATGGAAAATATAATGGTAAATCAATTATTGATGTTATTTATCAAGGTCCAAAACTTCAACAAGACCTTGTGACAGTTTTGCTAAGATTTCGAAAATATCCAGTGGCTTTAGCTAGTGATATAGCAGAAATGCATTTAAAAATTGAATTACATAAAGATGACCAAAAGTACCAACGCATCTTATGGAGAAACCTGGATTTAACTGCCAAGCCTGAGATGTTTCAGTTTAATCGACTGGTATTTGGAATCAACTCAGCACCTTTCATGGCTCAATTTGTAACACAAGAACATGCAAGAAAGTGTGCACAAAAATAACCCTCTGAAGTTGTTGTTGAAGCAACCTTGTGTTTTATCATCAGCATATGATAAAGTAATTAAAGTGGTTTAAATATTGTAATATTTACATTTTTACTTTTACTTTTTAATTTTAACTTTTTTAAGTAATATGTTGAGAAAAAAATAAAAGTGATATTGTAATAGTATTAAATACATTACTTGCTTATTCCACTGCAACTGCAACTTAAACTTTAAATTATAACTTAAGCTGTAAACTATAACACTAACTTATGCTATTTTAAATTCCGCAAAACAAGAAAATTATAAGATAATATTTAAATATGAAAGATATCATGTTAAAAAAATTACAAATAATCAAAAGTAAAAAATGTTTGCGATTGGATTATTTTGCATTAATTCGAGCCCTGTACAAGATTATGTCTTCTTGAGTTAGTCAATTAAGAATGTTTGATAGACTGGAGTCTGTCAAAAAGGAGAAGGACTGGAGTCTGTCAAAGGGAGAATGATCAGAAGAAAACCGAATTGAAAATTAAATGTTTTTGTTATTGAACCAAACTTTTGTATAAATAGAGTTTTTGTCGTTGTTATTGAAAATATTTTAAAAAATATAGTTTTTTTATGAACAAGAAAAAATAAGTAATATAGTCAATATGAAACGGTTTATAAATAATAGAGAAAGCCCCTCATTATGAAATTGGTCAATATGCATACTAGATAGAGGCTAGTTAACTTGCTGCCAAATCATTTGCTATTTGTATGTCTATTATCTTAGACAAAAAAAAATACCTAAAAAATACCTTAATGACAAGAACCTGTCATAGAGTGCAAATATCAATTTTTAAAATTTTTAATGAAAGATTAAGTTTAACATTTTATTATTAAAAATCCAAAACTTTTAATTTATAAAAATATTCTATACATTTAAATGTACTTTACTTTATACTATTACATAATTTATAGAGAAAAAATAGTTATACTGAATTGTTGTTTTCATGTATTCATTTCCATCACCAGTAAGAACCTTTCTTAAATCCGTGATCTTTCTACCACCTTTTAAAGGTTGAACATTTTCTTTACATTGCTCCCACTCATCTTCTTGTGTGGATCCATCCATTCAAATGTAAATTCTTAAATTTTCAAACAATATTTAAACCAATGAAATAAAAAAATGAAGTATAAAAAGCATAAATATTTATATTCCTATAAAACCTCTAAATTAAACATATAGACTTATATTAAATATATAGAAATTAATAAAAATATATAGAGTAAAGTCTTAAATTAAATATATAGACTCAAACATAAACATTTAAATCAATATAATATATTAAAAAAGCTAGCTTCCTTGATTGTGGTGACCCTTGCAGCCTTCTGTGAGTATGTGAATAAAGTGAAAAAATAAAGAGAGTGAGTTTTTGTTTGAATTGTTCTTTTCTAATGGTTTTTTTCAAAGAGGTTTTTTTAACTAAAAGTTTTAAAAAACCTCAGAAGAAAACAAGAAAGCTTTATGCAACTGCTTTAAAAAATATAAGGAACTTTTTTATTTAATGATTAAACAAACAAAAAATTCCTTATATTTTTTTATTTGTATTTGTATAACATATTACAATTTTCTATTTTCTGGAGTAAATTTGACGATTATGTGTCAACCAAGAAATTAATTACAAAATTAAAAATGTACATACTGCACACCCAAACACTAAGTTGATGTATTTCAGCCCATGCATTACTTGAGTGTTTGGTTTGTGCAGCACAAACGTTTCTATAACAAAACTAACGATAAAATAGCTTTGTTTCAGTATAAGCAATACTGAGGCAAAATATCCTAAAAAATGAAAAATTGTTTTTATAAAAATTCAGAACGAAGTAAAAAAAAATAATTATTTTAAAAAGTTGTAAAAATGGTTCTTTAAAAATATCTTAGATAAAAATTCCTTTTCTTACGAAATTTATGACATAAAAATTATTTCCATACTGCTTTTTTTTTTCTGTTTAAAAAAATTACAGAAATTTAAAATTTTAAATACTTTTTGGTTAATTTTATATTTTTTAAATTTTGTCAGCTTGCCTATGAAAAGGATAAAATATAGAGAAATGATAAAAACTGGATAAGTAGACTTTATTTTGCAACTAACTACTTTTTCAAGTATTTTCAAAATAATAAAATAAATATATATTAAGTTAATTTTCAAATAAATCTCGTTCAAACTTTACGCGCCGCAATAAGATGGCTTAAAAATACACGATTTGAATTTTGCTGGTATTATTTTTTTGATTGGTTCCTTTTCAATATTCGGAATGAGTTAAAAATAGTTTCAATAAAAGATTTTTAAATTTTTCTTCTTTTTATGGATATCCACAGTGTCAGGGGTTACCAATAAAGTCAATTAACTTTTTATACAGCTTTCCTACGTCTTCTTAAATTTCTTTTCGGCATTGTGACGTATATATCAGCGTTTGTTGATTCGTTCTCTCTTTTATTTTTTTTGTTGAGAATCAATTGCATAGCCGCGACTAAGCCACCCCACACCCTAAATTCGCTGAATCTCCCATTCGGGGGATTCAGCGAATTTAGGGCCCATTTACAAATTTAGGGATCTATTCACAAATTTAAAGAGCTTTTTTTTAAATTAACACCTAAAGGTAAAAGTTTTTAGATTTGGGGCCTTTATTAAAAATTTTGGGACCCACAAGCCACGGCACTGATTTTTTGTACTTTTATTTATTCGATGAGGCGACAGATCTTGTTAACTTGCGTTTTTTTAATCCTTTTTATTGCTGTTATGGTATAATAACAGGTGACAACTGAAAAACGAGACTGGATTTAAAGACACATAACGTCATTATGTACTTTCTTAAATTATTTTTATTCTAGTTTTTAAATATTCTATGTGTTTTTGTTTTTTATAGAAAAACGAATAAAATCAATTTAAAACAAGTGCAGGTAATTTTGTCAGAGATCGTAAACCAATCATTGATGATTGGTTTACGATCTCTGACACGATCTTTTCATGGATTGTTTTTCTGAAAATGAAACTTCTCAGCCGTATTATTTGCCTAGTGGCTGGTAAGAAGACTGGCTGATAATCAAGAAATCTACTTAAACAAATGCATTAAGAAGAGACTTATTCCATTCATCAATAAGTATCATTCATATGATGCATATGTATTCTGACCCGATTTGGCATCATCTCACTACACAAAAACAGTAATCACATACCTAAACAAGAAAAACATGAATTTTGTTGAGAAAGCGGTAAATCTTGCAAAACTTGGCGGAATGCCGTTCTATCGAAATTTTTGGTATATTTTGAAAAGCCTTGTTTACAAGAATAATTGACATGCATAAAATCTTGAAAAATTACGCTCTAGAATCAAGTATTGCCTTAACAAAGTTGACATTGAGCTCGAACGGAGTTTATCTCAGACTATACTGGGCCTAGTTGATAAAGTCAGAAGGAATTGTTTAATTGAAAATAACAGATCATATAGATGCTAGAATAAAACTAGAATAAAACAAAATGTAATCAGGTTTTTTCATTTTTTTAGGTGCCCCAAGAAGTCCTTATGGTCTTATTACAGAGCACCACGGACGAGCATCTAATTGGAAGTTCACGCCTTCTTCCTAACCGATGTCGCAAAACTTGCCCAGAGGTGGGGTTGAACCACGGATCCTTCGTTTCTGAGGCAAGTGCGCTACCGGCTGCTCTCAAATTTTAAATTTCTTCTCAATTGTTATTAAATTTATTTATATCGATTGGATTTATTTAAAGCAGTGATTTAAGAGTTGGTTTAACTAATTTGTTATTACACAGGATTTTCTCACTTTTTCCAACTTTTTTTTATTTTTTTAACGGTGACAAGAATACTTTCTTATAGGATGAATAATAGGATTTTGTTCAATATGATTTTCAGGTCCAATCAGCCCTAACCCTTCAAATAGATATATTTTGGGTATTTCTTTTTTTAATTCTTTTAACTCCTTTCTTTGTTTTCCTACAACTCGTTGTTTAGAGTATATTTTGCTTATATAAAACTTCTTTTGTGTATTTGTCTTTCTTACTTCATTAAGTAACTTGCAAGTCTTGTGAAGTTTGTAAGAATAAGTTTATTTTTTGTTTCCACTACAAAGAACTTTACCAACTTTTTAAAATTTCTGTAATAAAACATCGTCTTTGTTGTTTCTGTAACATCATCTTTGTTGTTCCAAGTACTGGAATACATTTACCCCATAAAAACGTAGTTTAATGTTTGTATAAATGAGATTTTTGTATGATGTTAGTAGGTCGTAGACTCTTTATGGAATAACATCAACTTCAGTTTGTTGCAGTTTGCCCAATGATTCTTCTTATTACATTTGCAACAATGTTCGTCGAACCTTTCAAACAGATTTTAATTTTAACGTTACCCATTTTATCATCATCATCATTTTATGATTGGTAAAGGAATATTGTGTTAAATATAGATTTATTTTTCATCACTGCATTAAATAAAATTGCATTTATTGTTTCCACTTTCTCCATGTAACCGCAACATTATATTCTTTGAAGTCAATTTCATTCGGTTTTGGCAAAAAGTGTTCCATTTTCTTTTTTCTTTTTAGATTAGAATTTTTCCAAAACCTCTTCTTCAAATATTTTCAATTAAATTTTTGAGTGCAATTTTTTGTCTTTATTTCACAAAGAGAATAACAAAATACATTTTTTTTTTAAACAAATTTTGAAATGAGTTTTAACTTTGTTACTTTACACTATAATGATGATACAGATGGTGTTAAAATGATGGTACAGATGGTGTTAAAATGATGGTACAGATGGTGTTAAAATGATGATACAGATGGTGTTAAAAATAATTTACTTTTATTAAGACTATTAGAAATCGTTACTAACTTTAAGTCTTATGAACAAATATTTTATATGTAAAGTACATTGAGTGTATTTATATGTAAAGTGCATTGAGTGTATTTATATGTAAAGTGCATTGAGTGTATTTATATGTAAAGTGCATTGAGTGTATTTATATGTAAAGTGCATTGAGTGTATTTATATGTAAAGTGCATTGAGTGTATTTATATGTAAAGTGCATTTAGTTTATTTATATGTAAAGTGCATTGAGTGTATTTATATGTAAAGTGCATTGAGTGTATTTATATGTAAAGTGCATTGAGTGTATTTATATGTAAAGTGCATTCAAACAAAAAAGTAAAAAAAAGAAGAAAGCAGAGCAATAAAAAAGGTATAAGGTTTAAAAAAGGTACTCTTATAAACAAAATGAAGCATTATTATATGTATCAGGTTTTAAACATAATGTATTTGCGTTTTTGATGAAAGTTACAAACTTCTTTAACTGAACTTTGAATTTCCGCAAGATTTGTATGACTTAAAAACAAGATGTGTCACGATAAAAGTCCAATTTACTTGAAACTTTTACAGTCTGTTCTTATATAAAATTCATTTGAACTAAAATAATTAATAAATATTTGTAAATATTGCAAATTAATTTTTTTTTAATCTTAGTTAAGTTTTTTTAAAGCATTTATAACAAATTATCCTTATTTTATAATCTTTTAATAGTAACAGTAACAGTACGACGTTTTTGAATTTTTGGCGCACTTGGGCACTGTTCATTTAAGCGCCCTCCTTTAAGAACAACTATCAACTGCGATATGGGGTATTTATTAAATAACAAAAACATTTTTAATACAAACATATATATTAGGCAGCGCCGTGCTGTAACTTTTGGGGGCCCTGTGCAGAAACTAAAAAAATTTTTTTTTCTTTTAATTCGTAGTAATTTATGGTATTGGAAAAGTTTTTCTAATTTATTTAATAGGGGGCCCAGTGCGATTGCACTTGTTGCACTTGTGATAGTACGGCACTGATATTAGGCAACTGTCATGTATATGATAACACTTGGCTCAGTGTGGGATTTATGTATTATGGATATATTATTCGTTTACCACAAAAAAAAAAGTCAAAAACTTTTAATCTTTTTGGAAAATACAATAGAAAATCTTGGAAATTCCACATGTCGTCACTTAAGGTCCGTAAATAAAACTAAACTTTCATGCATTTTTAATTTTTTAAACGTAGATAGATTGGAAATATACAGTAAATGCGGAGATTTGCGTTCTATAAAAAAACTATTTACCAAACTAAAACGTAAACTAATTGTTTTTAAACAAATATTTTAAAATATATTAACTGTAATCGAAGAATAATTTCTTGCTTTATTTTTTACTTATAATAAATTCATATTGTCGTATCAGCATGAGCTCAAAAAAACTTGGAAGACCTGCGAAGGTTTTAAACAAAACTCGTATTAATAGTGGAAGGTTTGCTGTAAAAGCTTCTGATTTACCCGTGAGTGATCTACCAACTTACAAACAGCTCATTCAATACGGTTACAAGATTGAGAAAGAATTATTTAATGGGCAGAAAATTGACTGTGTATCAATCGTGACAAAAGTCAATAGTGACTTGCAAAAACTTTGGTATAGAGTTAATCCAAATCTACCTCTGATAAAAGATAAACCATTAAAAAATAATATATCCAGAACATTTAAAAAAGTATTATCTGCAGAACGAATTCAATCTAAAAACCATAAGTCCAGTATAAGCTGGCTAGAAAAGAAAATGGAAACGTTGTTTGATTTGTCTGCTTGCCGGTGCGATCTCCCAATTATTGATGACTGTAAAGATAGGTAAATATATATTTGTAAACATTTTTTAGTACAATTTGTTTAATGTTAAGTGAAAAAAATTTTATAAGGGTTGATGAAAATTTACTATCCTATTCCCCTCGCCTTCTACTAAGGTATTAAGGTAAAGTCTTTATCCATAAACTAAAGAATGTATATAATAAATATATAACTATATAATAAATAATTAATAATAATAAATATATAAATAATAAATATATAACTATATAATAAATAATTTCTATATTGTCTTGATTTTATAGTAAAGTAATATACATTTAGACAAATCGGCTGTCGGAAAAGCGACAGCACAATGAAACATATAGTTTGTCTCTGTGAGGAAAGCAGAAAGGTATATCATGCAATTTTTATCAACATTTACTGTTAGAATTGATAAATATGGAGGGTTGGATAAAAAAGAGCCGCAAGTCATTTTAGCATTTACTGCTTATTTACGAAGTTATGGTCAAATGATTAGTGATCATGAAATTTGATTCATTTTATTCGCTTTAAATTTTAATACTTTTAAATTTTAAAATACTTGACTTATTTTAGGTCCCCGTTCTGGAAAGAGAATATTTAAAGGATCAAAGATGCAAGATAGGACCAAAAGGAAGTTGGCAGTTAGGCAGCGTGGACCAAGTGGAGGCAACTAGGGTTGCCAAAATGTATATTAGACAGGAAAAAGAGGCCACTAGAGAGCTAATTAGACAGAGAAGTCTTCAAACAACATTAAAACTCGAGTCAGACGGTAATTTTAGTGCTGGATCTTCAAGTTTAGATACAGCTGAAAGTGAAGAATTTGAGGAGCAAATCATAAGTGAAAGAAGTTACACAGACTTATCTAATTTAGCCAAGGCTGCAATAAGGTATGAAGTAAACAATGCTGCTGCAGCTGCAATAGCAACAGCTGTGTTAATTGACTACGGAATAGTAACTGAGAGTAAAAAATCTCAGATAGTAACGGAATATAAGATTTTTTGTGAAAAGGTACAAGTGGCTAATTCAATTGACACAAAGCATCGTCAAATTCATTAGTTTATGTGATGAAATACAAGAGTAATGGGGACCCTTTCTTTTATCGAACTACCAAAGATGAACATCACCTCACTTTTACTTGTTAAAATGACCCTTTCTCTGGAAATTATCTAACTCATACTATAATAGAAAATGGTAAAGGTAGTACTATGGCTTCAGCAACGTTAAATGTGCTTTCTGAATATGATAGTATTAAAAGCTTGGAAGCGATTGTTCTTGACAATACAAGTTCTAACACTGGCGTAGATAATGGTTTAGTTGTCAAATTAGAAAAGCTTTTGAATCGTAGCATTCATTTAGTTGGTTGTTTACTTCATCAGGGTGAGCTACCTCTTCGTCATGTTATATCTGAAATAGATGGAAAAACTAATGATCCTAAAAAGTGTAAGGGCCCTATAGATGAACAAGCGTCTGATACATTCATGCATGAAAAATCATTGGTTCAGTTTTTTCCTATTAATTCCGAGATAGAGTTATATGTAAAGCCCAACATTGTTGGCGATCTGAGTATGGACCAGCGTGAACTTTATGATTATTGCACTGAAATAGCTAAAGGTTCCATTTCTGTCAAGTATGCTAACAGGAAACCTGGTCCAATCTGTCATGCACGCTGGTTAACTCTTGCTTAACGCTGGTTAACTCTTGGTTAAGGCTGGTTAACTCTTTGAGAATTATGATGGTTTATACAAGAACCGAGATACCTACACATGATTTAAACTGCATAACAAAGTACATAATACAAGTTTACTGTCCTATATGGTTTGCCGTTAAAAGTTCAGCGCATTACAAAGATGCACCAAGGCTTCTCCATAAAACAATTCAATTAGTCAAGAAACAGGATAGCAGAATTCAAATTATTGTATTGAAAAATCTTCAGGGTAACTCCTACTGCTGCTGTCAAGAAAACTTTCTTTATGCTATGCTGCTAGACGATGAAAAAGTTGTAAGAGACCGTGCTCTTAATCAAATCTTGAAGTTTAGATTATCCATGGAAACAAATCCAGATTTCAAACCTAAAATCAAAGCTAATACAGTCATGACCTTAAACTTCAATGCTGATGTTTGGACCGACTTAATTGAGGTTTCTTCAATACAAATTGAACCTCCTACGTCAACTTTTGTATCTTCAAATGAATTACTACAAGCTATTCAAACCGGCAATAAACTTTCTCTAACTGATTTGCCAAACAATTCTCAGTCGGTGGAAAGAGCTGTATAACTCACATCTGAAGCTTCTAAAAAGGTTTATGGGCGGATAAAGAGACATAACTTCATTCTGGCTAAAAACCAAAGCAGAGCCGAAAACAAGAGAAACGTGAAAAAGTCAGAATATCGTGTAATTATCTCAGAGTAATTTTACAAACTTGTTTTTACAACAATTTTACAAACTTGTTACAAATGTAATATATTGTATTTAATGTATATAAATGTGAGTTTAATGTTCTCTTTTATGAAAAGGCATTCCTAAAATGTATTATAACTTCAAGCTTGGTGTTACTTTTATTGTTAATTGTCTATAAAAACGTTGAAGCAAGGGTGTTATATATATAAATACCTATGTAAACTCAAAAGACCTAACCAGAGCTAGCGCAAACAGATAGTAAATAAGGGTGTGGGATAGTGACTTTAGCTAACTTAAAAACAAAACAAAAAAATAGGTACTTGATCTCTGATCATTGCCGAATAATATTATAATTAAAAGCTCACTAGCTTTAATAAGTTCATTGTTTGGGGAGAAGTGTCATACACCCATTTTTTAGACTCTAGCCCCAATAATAGTTTTAGTTTTAATAGATAGTTTTAAAGAAACTTTAGTTTCAATCGACTTGAAAACTTGAAAATCGGTTCATAAAAGACGATATTATATTTCATAAATATCTGCGACGAAAACTTTTTACAAACCCTGCCTCGTTTTCACATGGCGTTAGCCAATGAGACTTCATAAAGCATTGTGAAAACGAGGCGTGACATGTAAAAAGTTTCCGTCGCAGAATATTTTTGAAAAATAAGGTTTTTCAAAATATTAAATTCTTTTAAATATTTGAAAAAAACACACCAATAGCTAAAAACTTTTAAATGATTTCCAAAAATGATTATAGCTCCAAATTGAATAATTTTTTCAGATTTATGTTTATATTTATGGCTTACATAAATCCCAAAGTGAGCCAATATGATTTGGAAAAAAAAGTATGTTTAGACAGTGGCTTAATATATATTAAGTTAAATTAATCACTTAAAATTTGATTTTAAGTGAATAATTTAATTGTTTTGCAAATGTATTTATGATGTTATTAAAGTTCATATCTATGGTAAGTGCAGATTCAATAAACAGAATTGCTAACCTATTATGACGATCACCATTTATTCGCAACCTCAAACAAAATTTAACCTTTTTTAATGCTGAAAATGATCTCTCGGCTGAACAATTAGACGTTGGGCAGCATAGATATATCCTTAATGCTATATGTACGTATGGAAACAGTTCCTGAAGTTTTTCAGTTCTGATCGTTTTATAAATATCTATTATAGTTTTAGATCTTATGTTCTAAAACTATAATATATATATATATATATATATATATATATATATATATATATATATATATATATATATATATATATATATATATATATATATATATATATATATATATATATATATATATATATATATATATATATATATTATATATATATATATATATATATATATATGTATATATATATTGAGATATTTCTTTTTTTTTTGTAAACTTGTGGCGGTGATTTATTATTTTAGTTTTATTATTTGAAATAAAAAGTTAAGTAAAAGTACTTATTGGCTTCATCAATTTTCTTTTTTTTTGTTCAGACTGTAATTTATCAATAATAGCATAATATGCATTAATCCATAAGGAATCTCGAATTTCAAAATTTATTTATCATAGTTTTTAATTGCTTTCTCTTCATAGATATCAAACATACTCCTTAGATCTATACATATCAAATCAACGATTCGTTTAAACTTACAACTGTTTTTAAATTAATCTCAACTGGCTGCAAATGATTACTAGTTTTAGTGAATTTTTTTAGTATATTGCCATATAATGTGGCCATTATAGTTGTTTTAAGACTGCTGTTTAAGTTTAAAAATAGTCTATTAGCTTCTGATCTTGTAATTTACTTTTCTGATTTATCATCTTTGATAAAAGATACTGCATTAATTATTTCATTCCAATTTTTGTTTAAACGAATACTTGCATCAGATCTTGCTGACTACCTGATATCTGATAGTTTTTTAAGTGATACATTTTCTATTTTAAATAAGTTGTTCTGAAATATTTTCCATCTATATGTAAAAGAACTCAAAAATTTATAGATATTATTATGTAGAACAAAAAATTCAGAAGCATTTATACAACAGCGCATTCACTAACAAGATTTAAAGAGTGTGCCGAGCATGGTATAAATTTAGCTAAAGGATTAGCTTCTTTAATACGAGCTTGAACACGGCAGTAATAATATATAATCCATGCGATTCTAAAACTAAAAATACAGAATCTGCTAATTTTTAAGATTTATAACCAGAATTGGGTAAACTCGATTTAAGGTGGTAGTATAGTAATTAAAATTGAAAAATTCATTTTTTCAAAAATACATTTTTTAGCTAATATAACTATTGTAGAGTCGAAATCTTATCTTGCTTTATAATAAAAAAATCAGTATATACCTCTGAAATTGCTTTTAAATTGTTCAATATCAATTTTTATCCATAGCAACGCTTTATTTACCAGGTTGCTACGGGTTTTTGCAATCAAAGTTATATAAAATAAGCGATAAAAACAGTTTCATGCTAAACTTTTATAATGAAAATTGTTAATCAGCAGTTACTTCTTGTTTATTGACTCGATTTATACGCGAATAGCACGCTTTATTGCTATTTTATGCTCTTTATAAGTTCACCAATAGTCTATAGTGTAGTATACATCAGTCAATTTTTAAAATATCTTATTTTAATAAAAGTGTAATGGGTCGAACAAAAAGAAAACAATCTTCTAAAAGAGTATACCAAAATAAGAAAAGAAAGTTTTATGGAAACAGACAAACAAATGTCTGCAAAAATAATGAAACCGTAGCCATACCTTCAGTTGAAAACATACCATGTTCCTCATCCTACAAGAAGTTGTTCAACAAAGAAGTTGTAAATGAACCTCAACAGATAAATGAAGACTTTAACTTTATTATGAACTTTGGTTTACTTAAAAAAGCAATAATGGTCCTTAAATGCCCAGAATGTAACAAGTTTGTAAATTTGCAGTTTGATTCTTCAAAAAAATATGGCCTAAGTATTGGACTAAAAATTTGTTGCAGTGATTGTGAATGGGAAACGATTTTTTTTTCATCTGCTAAAATGGATAAAAAAATTAATTGTGTTGGACGAAAACGCTTTGACATAAACACTCGTACAGTAATTGCATTTCGTGAAATGGGTAAGGGATTTTCAGCAATAGAAACATTTTGTGGAATTATGAACATGAGCCCTTCAATGAATAAAAACTGCTATAATGACACATTGCACATAATGTTGGATGTCTATCAAAGTTTGGTTGACAAAAGCATGTCAAATGCAGCAAATGAGTTACTATCAATCAATGAAACATCTAAAGATATTATTTGTGGGTTTGATGGATCATGGCAGAAACGTGGATACACCTCAAACAATGGATTAGTAACAGCTGTTGCTGTAGAAAATGGTAAGTGTGTTGATTACGAAATAGAAACAAAAACTTGTAAGATGTGTTCTATATGGGAGTTAAAAAAATACACACATCATGAAGAATATAATGATTTTCACTCCTTACATTATAAAAAGTGCAAAATCAGTCATACCGGTTCAGCCTCTTCTATGGAATCAAGTGGTATAATAAAA
The DNA here is from genome assembly GCF_038396675.1 of Hydra vulgaris. NCBI lineage: Eukaryota > Metazoa > Cnidaria > Hydrozoa > Anthoathecata > Hydridae > Hydra > Hydra vulgaris. The sequence goes on from NC_088928.1 coordinate 37,085,642, forward strand.
ATATTTTTGCGTTCTGAAAAAAAAAATAATTTGAGATATACAACGTTTCTAGGAGATGGAGATAGCAGTTCATATGTTAATGTTGTTTCTGCAAAACCTTATGGAGATTTTGAAATAAAAAAAGCAGAGTGCATTGGGCATATTCAAAAACGTGTTGGTACTAGATTAAGAAACTTAAAAAAATAAAATAAAGAAACTTTATGTGATGGCAAAAAGTTAGGAGGAGCAGGTCGCTTAACAGAACATGTTATAAATACATTGCAAAATTATTATGGTAAGGCAATAAGGCAAAACGTTGGAAATTTATATGGAATGAAAAAGAGTGTTGCAGCTGTACTTTTTCACTGTTCTGAAAGTTGTGATGGCGAAACGCGTCATTAGTTTTGTTTGCGTACCAAAGATTCTTGGTGCAAATTCCAGTCTGACTAACTGACTGGCAAAATTTCATATAAAGAAAATATTTGTATTCCCGCTGCTGTCTGCAACACCATCAAACCAATTTTTATAGACCTTGGTTCTGATAAACTTCTTGAAAAATGTTTGCATGGAAAAACGCAGAATCCCAATGAGTCTTTAAACCAGTTGATATGGAAGCGATGCCCAAAAGATATATTTATTGAAAGAACTGCTCTATGTATAGGAGTAGCCTCAGCTGTACTAAATTTTAATGAAGGGCAGCAGTTCTTAAATAAGTTGTTTAATGAGCTTGAAATGGAATTCGGTGTAAATGCGCAAAATTACTGTTTACGTAAAGACAATAAACGAATCATTAAAGCAGAAAAACAATGTAGTACTAAAGCAAAATCAAGAAGAAAAAAGTTAAGAGCAATAAAAAAAGGTTTTTGTGACCAAAATGAAGAACTGGAAGGTGTAACTTATAAAAGTGGTGAATTTTGAACTATTTTATTCTTCTTTTTTTTTTTAATTGCGTTTTTCTCAAAATCATGTATTTGGGGTTTGCGACGTGGATTTTTTTAAAAACCAATTATCAGATTTACTTGAAATTTGGCACACATACTCACTACATTAGTATCTTTAACATACACTAGGATAATTTTTATTGCTTCTCTCGTTCAGTAATTTTTAATCATTTTTTTTCATAAATTACCCCCAAAATTGCAAAATTTTACACAAACGCAAATATTTTTTGATTTTTTTGACCATATCAAAATCTTCTAGTCTATGTTGCAATGCCACATGTAATATATCACCAGCCAAATTTTCAATAAAAAATATATAAGGGTTCTTGAAAAATCTCTGTCGCAGTTTACCCCATTTATGGGCCTTCAGCGATAATTATGCTGAAGAAGATTTGTCATAATTTTTTTTTTTTTTTTTGCTTATTGATGTTATATTACACATTGTAGAATTTCTTTTTATTTGAAAAAGTTGATTTTTTTTTTTTTTTTGCTAATTACTATACTACCACCTTAATAGTTCTTTTTATATTTTTATATTTTTTTATTTTATATTTTTCATATTCGTTACACACAATTTGTGGTGTTCTGAATTTTCATGACGCTTGATTTTTTTTTTCACCTTTTTTCCTATCTGAAAAACCAACTGTGGCAAACGTTGTAGTAACCCTAAACTAAGTGTCAGGGAACACAAAATATTGATCCTCTTTTTTCTGAGTAAATCAAAAATGTTCGGTTAATTTTTTCACCATTAACAATTTAGATATTTGTCAAAAAGTATTTTTGTTTCTAGAAACAAAAATACTTTTTGACAAATATCGAAAAACGAGTACGCCTAACCCCACTAACTGTTTGAGTGTAAACTGTTTTCGACGTTTGGAAATTAATTTCTATATTAGTATGCTCAAATAAATTTCGGTTGAATCCATTGATTGATAAATAATCTAATGTTTCTCAATTTTTTATCCAATTTGCAGAGTCATTTTTAAAGAAAAATAAATTTATTTATTCACAGATTATAACCAATTGTAAAAAAACTTTACAACAAACACTCAAGCATTAGATAATAGAGATAAATGCATAATATAATACAACTAGAGAATATTGATATCGTTTTAAATGAACAGAGTGTACTATATTTATTAATATTTTATTTTCTAACATAAATTAACATAACAAGCGACTAAAAAAATAGTCAACTTAGGTACATATTTATAATGGTAACCTACCTTAAAAAAATTAAAAAAAAGCTTACTCGGGAATATTACATTGTTTAAGAAGACTGTTTTGCTCATGGATTGGCAAACGTGGTGTATTATTATTTTTTCTGATTCTGTAGACAATAGAGTTTTACTCGTTTCTGTACTGCTGTTACTTAGTAATATTAAATTGTCTGGATTTGATTGATTATTTTTATTAACAGTAAATCTGTGATCATTTTGGTTTTTACAGAGAAAAATACAATAATGTTATATACATTCATGTAGCAAAAGCTATTATTTATAGCTTATATCAAATTGTAAATTAAGACTTTACAATAAACATTCGGGCTTGTTATGTTCGTGCATGGACAAACATGGTGTATTATTTTGTTCTTCGGATTCTGTAATAAATAAATTTTTACTATTTCCAGTACTGCTATTATTTGATAATAATATTAGATCGTCTGGATTTGATAGGTTATTTTCATTAACAGAAAAGTTGTAATCATTTTAATTGCTTGTATTATTTACTACATTTTCAACTGAAAGCATAAATAACAATAATTAAATATATCTACATTTTAGTTTAGATTATTTACATAAAATAATAAAAGATATAACAATATGCAGTATAAATAACAATATGCAATATAAATAACAATATGCAGTATAAATAACAATATGAAGTATTAATAACAATATGAAGTATTAATAACAATATGAAGTATTAATAACAATATGCAGTATAAATAACAATATGCAGTATAAATAACAATATGAAGTATTAATAACAATATGAAGTATTAATAACAATATGAAGTATTAATAACAATATGAAGTATTAATAACAATATGAAGTATTAATAACAATATGAAGTATTAATAACAATATGAAGTATTAATAACAATATGAAGTATTAATAACAATATGAAGTATTAATAACAATATGAAGTATTAATAACAATATGAAGTATTAATAACAATATGAAGTATTAATAACAATATGAAGTATTAATAACAATATGAAGTATTAATAACAATATGAAGTATTAATAAAAATATGCAGTATAAATAACAATATGAAGTATAAACAATAAATAACATAACAATTTGTACCTATATATATAATATATCTAGATTATAGGTATAAGATATTTGCAAAATTAGTAAAACGTTCTCTAACTAAATAAACATACTTGACAATGTGTGACGCTGTTTATCTGTAAAGCTAAAATATGTTACTTACTTAGCAGTTTTTTAAAATTATTTTGGCTTGAGCTTCATTTTTTGCATGAGATCGTTTTTGGTTTTCTGTCCACCTAGCTTTTTCCTGTAAACCATCGTCTTTTTTAAAATAAAAATCTTAAAAGGTGGCGATGTATCATTATAAGTTCATACCATTAACAAGTTCAGAAAAAAGATTGAATATGTTTAAGATTATATAAAAAACTCCATAAGCTCAGTACGCGGAATACAAATTATATTTGATAACAATAATGTTAATATTAAACCTGAAAATATTGATCGAAATACGAATCTTTACCTTATTTAGGACTGTATACTGTATTTATTTTTATTTATTTATTTTTTATTTACTCGAGTTTTCATGCTAAATTTTTCTATACAATGTTCTTATATCCGAAGATAATGTTGGCTTAGCATAGAAACAACCACAAATAGTCATTAAGACTAATCCAAAGTAGCGTGCGTTATTGACCAACATTTTTGCATACGAAGTACTACTTAAGCGCTGAGTTGGCGGTGGCAGAATTTGAACTCGTACGGAGCAACAGTTCGGGTAATACAAGGCATTAAGCATACAACATACTGAACATATCGCATCCAACAAAAATTCTGTAATAAAAGGCATTAAACATACAACATACTGAAGAGTATGAATACTTAGGCCATCAACAACAAAAACAGGAAGCAATCTTGAAAATTCCAAATTATATTGTGTACTCGCCTAATGGTATATACAAAATGTATATACCACTAGGCAAAATTATAAATTAAAAAAGAGACTGATTAGCATAATTAGTTTCTTCTTCGTATTTGCTTTATGAGTTGCAACCTGTACGTGTTGATTCCATTTTTGACCATTGAATATAAAGGTACCAAAGGACTCTCTCGATTTCCGTTGCCTAAGGAATTAGTGATGTATTTCCTTTATTTCATATTAATGCCTCAAGAATTAGTGATGTATTAATTTATTTCATATTAATGATTACTACTTTCATAACCAAGGTGCATAGTTTTATACATTTATTGAAAGTTTAAAATAATTTTAAAGAGTAATATTTTTTGAAAAGTAAAGAAAGTTATTGAAGAACTATTTCACTTTTTTAAACTATATAGATTTAACCAGCCCCATTATAAAAAAACAAATTAATTGCAATTTCCTTTTCATTAAAAGAGTACCTCTCCTAACCAAAAATTCAAGTCAATGTATGTACACCCCACTGCGCGTAAATCTAAATAAATCAGTGTGTTCATGTACACTCTGCTGCGCCTAAAGCTAAATAAATCAGTCGAAATATGTACACTTACTGTGTGTATACCTAAAAAGGATAGGTAAAACCCACCATTTATTAATTACTAGTATATTATTTATTAATTAATAAATAAGGAGCAATTATTTGAATAATAACAACTATAAATCATTATTCTAAAACCATTTTTATCATAATTATTCATAGGAATTGACCTCGGAACGCCGGTTACGAGAGTTGTGCTCAACCTTTTGTAGACCATTAAAAACTAGTTTTTAATGGTCTAAGCAACCTCTACCCTATTGCTACAATAAAAATGCGTCAAATTTTGTTTTATATTTTATTACTTTAGTTTGACATGTGACTTCTTTATCAAATTAATGTTTTTGCATGTGATCATCTTTTAAGCGATACTTTCTTCTGCGAACCAATGCCAAAAAACTTGGAGATATTTAGTGGGTCTTTAAGTCGGTCTATGATTTGGACATGATAGTAATATAAAAATTTTCGTGATAACGATATAAAGTATTTATTTTATAATTTTCTAAAATTCTATCATTCTAAAAGCTGGTGCCATATCAAAACTTGGTGCCGGGGGCTAAAGCCCGCTCCTTCCAATAAACACGTCTCTGAATAGTAATAGTAATAGATTTAATTTAAACAACTTTTTAGAATACATAACAAATAATTAAACTAAGTTTATATTTTTAACTGAGCGATTGTTTGATAACGGAACCAAATTAGGTAGGCTATTTAAATGTGATAAGTTATTTTTTAAAATAAGTTTGCGAAGTGAAAAAAAAATTGGTGTCAGTGAAAGACTGATATAAAAACGTAATGTCAATTTTTTTTAAATTAATGTTATTCTAGAAATAATTAGATAATTTTTCTTAACGCTTTGTTAATTTATAGGAAAAGGATAATCCACAATTGAAATTTTTGTAGATCCTACTGGCAATAGAAAAAAACTTGATGGAACTGTCCAGTCAAAATTCCACAGATAATTCCATAGGTGATGTCATTGCTATAATGCATCCTAAGACAGATAAATGATTAAAAGGCATAGTTGAAACAGCCTTCAGTGTTGTAACAGCCTTCAGTGTTGTAACAGCCTTCAGTGTTGTAACAGCCTTCAGTGTTGTAACAGCCTTCAGTGTTGTAACAGCCTTCAGTGTTGTAACAGCCTTCAGTGTTGTAACAGCCTTCAGTGTTGTAACAGCCTTCAGTGTTGTAACAGCCTTCAGTGTTGTAACAGCCTTCAGTGTTGAAACAGCCTTCAGTGTTGTAACAGCCTTCAGTGTTGTAACAGCCTTCAGTGTTGTAACAGCCTTCAGTGTTGTAACTAATTCAACTCTGTGTTCTCCTATTTTTAAAGTAGCTCCAAGTGAAATGAATAGAGAACTAATCTTTTTAAATGGAATATCAACTTTATATATTTGTAAAGTAACTCTAAGTGAAATGAATATTATGAGAGATGTAACACACATCTTTTTTTATGGAATATCTACTTTATATAGAAAGATGTATGAAGTGTCTCCTTCACGTCTTTTACAGAACAAGTTTTAAAAAATGGCAGGTTATTGGAAAGAAAGATAAACTGAAGATGAAGAATTAGCAGCTATTGGTGCAGAGAAAACTGAAGGAGAGGATTAGAATTCCTTCTTTTTAAAAATATTAAACTTCTACCAGAATGAAATATATTTTTTACTTAATTTTGTACTTAATGTCATTTTTAATCACAGAAATGGATTTCCAGAACTATATTTTTGCAGGTAGGTTGCTAAAATCATGTAAGCTGACCCTAAACACCATATTTGGGCGCCGGTCAAATTATTTCTGATATTGGAATTGAGTCAAAATTCAATTCCAATTCCAGAAATAAATTTCTTGATCTCAAAAATTTTTTGATGTATAATATAAAAATATTTAGATACTTTCTAATTTTGCTAACTTTTAGTGTAGGCGTTTTTTAGCATAGATGTTTTTTTGATGTTTTTTTATTGTAATTGTTCTTTTAGGTGTAGGTTATGTTTTTAGTGCTCTCTCAAAAGTTGAACTACAGTTATCACATTAATAAAAATGTTTATTTTTTTAAATCAAATTAGGTTTAGTTTGGTAGACTAATGCACATTTAATATTGTTAATCTCTTATTTTCTAGTAATTCTAAAGTCTGCATTCAATCTTAATTTAATCAAGCTCAAAAACTGCTCACTACTACGTCTCGAGTGACTTTTTTCAAACAATACTTGTTTATGATATTAGTTTTTGAACATACTTGATTTCTCATTTTCCTTACAAATAAACCCAAAAACTATTGATTGGTTACCAGATTTATCAGTACAAATGGCAAGATTATCTTTGTTAAAAACATAATTGATACTTTCACTGTCCAGTTAAGCAATGACGCTTTTGGCATAATAGCCGAACTACGTCATGCCAAAATTCGTAGTTGTTATCAGGATATTGTTCATGTATCAACAAAATCAAAGTATTTAAGCAAAATATAGACAGCAACCATTTCTGTACGTAATTTTGATAAAAGAATAGCTATTTTTGCCTACTTTTCTAATAATTGCTTAGGGATTATTGTCAAAGTAAGAAGCTGGCTGACTTGTTTATGACAGTAATGTTTAAACATTTTTTTGTTTTCTTCCTTCAGTCCCACTTTCATCACTTGTAACTTTTTGATATTCAGTTTTTTTTGGAACTTTTTTACTTCAAAATGTTATAAGTAACCAGTTTTCCTTGTTTAATGTTATTTTCTTAAAACTTGTACACGGGTTTCTTACATCTACCATTTTCAGCGCATGTTTATAAGTAGAAAAAAGTACAATTTTTTCAGTTTACATTATATGCTATTATTTAATTAAAAAAAAGTTTACATATTTGGCATTATATAACAATTGAAACAAAAGTTGAAACTTTTGTTTTAATTGTTATATAATGGAAACACGTTATTTAAATCCACTGTGAGATCATCAAAAGTTGAACTTATTTATGTTTGTTTCATTTCAAAACTTATGAACAGACCCATTACCAGACAATCGAGACAATAACTCCATAATCAATGGCTCTATAAATATTTGACAATTGGCTCCATAATCAATGGTCCTATATGCTTAAGGGATTACATAAAATAACAAACCAATCAAAATGCCTGGTTGATCTTATATTTCTAAAATCGTAATCTAAACTTAAAAATATTCTTTAAAAAATAATTAAGAAGTATTTAATTTAAGGTCTACTTAAGGCCTTCCTGCTCAAAAAAATAACCAATATTTGGTCAAAAGTTAAAAAGAGTTAGCAACTGAAACTTATCTTCTTTATATGGAGATGATTCAATGTAAATGTTTATTTTATGTCTATATATTTTTAGTCTTAAGGACAGCCCAATCATTGCACAGTAAAGACAATACCTTCAAAATATTTTTGCAAAAACTTTTAATTTTCAAAAAGTAATAAATACAGTATAAGCGTCGTTATTTAGATTATAAAAAAAGCATAATTGGTTTCCAAAATTTCCAAAACACATAATAACTGTCACCTTGATTTATATTCATAAAATCACAAGCCCTGTTTAATTACGCTTAATTTCAAAAGCCTTGTATACTTTTTTCTTCAAATTTGTTGCACTGAAAGTTTTTTTTATTTATTTTATTTACATTTTCACAACTACATATTAGTTACAATTTTTTCACATCGTAATATAAGCAAAATATACTTCCGTTACAAAAGATTATATTTAACCAAATACTGCTAAAATACATTTAACAGAAAAAATAACACTCAGTTAAAAAAGAAGAAACAATTGAAAAAAATAAATTTAGGAAGCATTAGTTGAATATATTATGAAGGACTTGTTAAGATAGATTATATTGTTATAGTAAACTCGTAGAAGACTGAATAAGTCTTATCATCGAGAACCTTGGGGTATTAGGCAAGATACAGATAAACATTGTGATTCTTATGCACAAATATTTTAAATATTATTGTGATAAAATTTTGTTTTGTGTTTTCTGGTTGTATTATGATTTGTGTGTGTGTATTTTTTTTTTTTTTTTTATTAATTTATTTTTTAAATGTTTTTTAGATATATATATATATATAAATCCGAGTTTTTTCACGCTGTAGATTGTTTTGGTTCAAATTTTGATTTATCACGTGAACTAGAACAATTCTATGTAATTATCTGTATTAAGAACAAGATTTTTAAGTTTTGACTTTAAAGAAAATATATTGTCAGGAAGAGTAATTAAGCTGTATTTCGGAATTAACTTGTTATATAAATAGGGGCCACGATAAGAGATAGAGAATTGAGAGTTTTTTGTTTTTTTTCGGGGTACGATGAAGTTACCAGTTGTTCTAGTGTTAAACTTATTGGTATTTGAATGAAAGAAGTTTTATATGAATCGTTAAGATACTAATACCATTTTATATTTTAGCATAAATAGTATATTAGCATAGATATTGATTTGATAAATGTTTAGCGCTTTCATTTCAAAACGTTTCAACACCTTAATCATTATCTGCACCAGGTATTGAAATGTTATCAACGGTTGATATACAGTTATGGCCATTAAAATCCGACCACCTGTATCATTTTAATTAAAACTAGTTTAATGTTGTAATAAACAATTGTATTATAGCAATAAAAGAATAACAGTAACAATTAATGATTATAATGTAACATATCGTACATATTCAATGTTTTTAATATTTAGTGGCACCACCATGTGCTTATAAGACTGCATTAATGCGATCTGGCATTGAATCCACGAGAGCCACGAGAATATTCTGGCGTTATTTCAGTAATCCAAGCTTGACGAATTTTGTGCGCTAGATCGTCCAGTGATGTAGGATTAGTTCTGGATACTGCTGACTTTAACTTGACCCAGCAATTTTCGATTGGGTTCAAGTCTGGGGATGATCCCGGCCAAGGACCCAGAACCTGAACGTTGTGATCCTCTAACCAAGATTTTACAAGACGAGATTGGTGACACGGTGCACCATCATGCTGGAATATTTTGCAACAACGAATTTCCATCAAATTTGGAACCTTTTCTTAAAGGATTTTTAGATATTTTTGGGAGTTAACAGTCTGTCCCTTCTGCATTAAATAAATACCACATCGACCAGATAAAGCTATTGCGCCCCACACCATAATTGAAGGACATTGCTTGACAGCTGGTACGGTATACCTTGCATTAAAACGCTGATTAGGTGGGAGACGAACTAATGACTTATGCGGAGCGAATTGCTCGAGTGCTGACTGTAACGTCATTAGGTAGATCTGCCCTGATTTGTGTGCTGGATATTGTTGGATCTCTCACAGCAGCCCTACGTATCATATTGTCTGTTTGTTTGCTAGTAATTCTAGCTTTACCGAAACGTTTTCTGGGCGCAGTGGATCCCATGTCGTATTAGTTGTATAATATCATGAACAGTAGATTTTGGCATTCGCAATTTTGCTGATATCTGACGCTCACTTGCACCATCCTCCCATAAAAGTTTAATATTAGCACGAAGACCTTCCTTCGTAGTCATAATTAAATTGTGACAGTTAAATGATAATCCATACCCTACAATGAGATATATAGCTTAATAAATTTTACAGTGCAATAAAATAAACGCTAATGTGATTGGCTAAAAGCTAATTAACTAATCATTGATGTCAGGGAAGAAAAAAAATTGATTATTCGCATGCATAGACTGTTTTTCTTTATATTCAGCAGTGGTCGGATTTCAATGGCCATAACTGTAGCTGAAACATCCTCAACTGGATGTAGATAGTTTGGCAAATATGCATCACTAGGAATAGCCTGAGGATTAAATTCCACACGACTTGAACCCAGATGTAATGTTACTAGGAGTCATTGCTTTTTTCCAAGCAAATATATCTGCAAAATTTGAACGACAAGTAATAATTCCTGGAAACTGATCCAACAGATCTTGTGCTGTAGAGCGATAATAATTTTTCAGTGGTTTGAATAAAGTGCGGTTGCATGGTTGAAGCCAGTTTGATGTGTGTGAAAGCATTTCAATTATATCTATCTGGTTCTGGATATCAATATCAATTAGCTCAATGAAGTTGTGAGAATCGTGCCCATCCAGAATCAATAACTGAGGACGTTGTGGACCAATGTTTTCATAAAATGTCTTGGTAAACCATAGCTTTACTAGCCCCTGTTTGGTCCAACCATTATCGGACCAGCTCCAATTTGTTGCCGGTGGCGCGGACTTTGTGTTAAAACCCAATAAAGACCTGGATGTCTTTCCCTTCACTATAACCTGAGGTGGAATGAACTTACCCTGTGCATTTATTGTGTTTTGACGAACATTATCTTTTTATACAGTTACTCAATACTCAACGCAGGGCCATAGTACTGTAATTAGCAATTTATTTTTTAATTAGTTTCCTTTATAACAATACACAGAGGAAGCGTATTGTTTTGAAGGCAATCAAATATACATTAACGCGGATATCATCAATTTTTGTCAAAGCAATTATCAAGTAAATTTGGGGTTCAATTTTACGATAATGCCAATGTTGATTTTAGGGTAATTAATTTATAAAATAATTTCCTCAATAGTATATAGAATAAAAATACATATTAAATATACTTCTTTGTAAGCAATCAAAAACATGACGTCCTTATTATATATCTTTACAAAGTTTTATGATTTTGAATTTCAATTATTTTTTTAAGATCGAAATTATTTTCTAGTATAGAAATCGTTTAGATTCTCTTTTAAATTGTTCTGGGGAGAAGTTTAGAAAAGTTTTATTTTTATAAATATTTTTCAAAAAACTTTTCCATATAAATGGTCCACGGTATTGAATTTGAAATGAACTGAGTTTTAAATAAGATATTTAGACAACAAAATTATTAGTTGAAAACTTTGTGGGGTATTTGTGAGTAATTTCGGTGAAGTAAGAGTGAAATATATTAGGAGATAAATCATGTTTTGACTTAAACATCAGAAGCATAACTTGGTATATGTTAACTTTATAAACATTGAGTGCATTAAGTTCCATTAAAAGAGATTCACCATTAACAGTTCTGTTGACACCAAATATAATTCTACTTGCATGCTTTTGTTTGCTACAGATTCTTTTAAGCTTTCCATGACATTATGACAAGCCATCTCACAGAAATGTGTCATGACGATCTCAAAAAAATTTAAATTTCCGTACCGTTAACTATAAAATTATTTTTATGAGTTTTTTTATAAAAAAAAGTCAATAGTAAGTGCTTATTAGAAAAATAAAAAGTTAATTGGAAGCAGGTAAGTATGAGTAGGGGAAAGGCGCCTATGATTGCATACTTATCTTTGAAGATTCATTATTTAATATCCTGACGACTAATAATAAACGTTTTGATATGGATACATTCCTTGTTACATGTAGAACAATAATAACCCTCAGAGTTTTTAACAGTTTTGTTTTTTTATAAGTTATTCCTATTTTAAAAAATTTTTTAAAATAGGAATAACTTATATGCCATCATAGATAACCACTGCTCCAATAATGGCATAGGGGAGGATGGGGCTGATTAGGGTCAAGAGTAACTTGGTGATTTCATTTAAACTTAGAGTCTTCCCTCAGAAAAGCCAGAAATTACTTGGAACCATCCTAATTTACCAATTCATGCTACACAGCAGCATTGTAAAGTTTCGCGCATGCGCATAGGATATATTGCGTTTTATGCATTTTTTGAACCAAAATAAAAACTTTTGGAGCATCGCTTTCTTTTGAAATACTTAAAAAATAAGTTTTTTTCCAACTCGTCAATATTGCAACACAACCAACTCGTCAGTATGCCATCATGGGAAGAAGTCATCATTTTCATTACAACAAGCTGTGTCTGTCTTATTCTAAAGATAAAATTAAAGTAAGTATTTCACTAAAGACACAAAACTTGAATATAAAATACTTAAAAGTTCCCTTTCTGCACAGTTAATAATCATAATCTTAAATATATGAAGAGAATAAAACTACAACAGCACATTCCGAAATCGATTTTTGTCGATTATAAAAACAATATTTGTGCACAAGACGTATTTTCACTAAAAACTAATGTAAAGTCAGTATAGTCATGTTCGTCTAAATTTTTCACCAAAACCAATTTTTATGGAAATATGACCGGTGTGCCATCATAGGCGCGATGCCATCATAGGCGTCTTTCCCCAATTGGAAACAAAGTGTTACGAGCAAATGATTGGCATCTAACACAAGTTTGTCACAAAGAATTCTTATTCTGAGTACAGTAAACATAACCAAACTTTTTTCACAAACACGAAAGGGTCCACCTTCAAGCAAAGTCTTAGCAACGTTTTTTTTTGGTTTCTTAGCAACTGAAATAGCTTTCTTAACCGTTAAAACATTAGATAAAATAATCAAAAACATTAAACCTAACTACAAAATGTTAAGCTATTAAAAAAGATTTTGTTCTAAGAATGCCACTTAATATTGGTTTTTATTTACAAGACATTTTTCGTAGAACGGAACGGAAAAGAAAATTATTCAATCATGTAACAAAAAAATTTTGTGTTACATGGCTTGATTATTTTCTTTAGAATACTATATCCTTACAGTCAAATATGAGAAAAAATAAATAAGACCCATTACGCCTGAAAGTCTCCTTCTTTGAGGAAAGTTGAGGGATACAAATCTGTTACTTAAACAGGTGAATGCATTAAACATAAAAATTTAAACTCAAAAAACCTTTTTTTAAATAAAAACAATTAAATGTAAATTTAAAAAATCAAAAAGTTTTAAATTTATCAAAGAATTTTTTTTTTGTAACAAATACGCATGTGTGTAGGCATAGAAATAATGTTGTTTTTATCTTATTCTGCTAGGCATTACTAAATACAATAAAATATAAAACTATTCATTAACCAAAAAAGTATAAATACTTCTTGAAAATAATAAAGGCGACAAGAGAGTTTTCAACGAACTCTTTATGTAACCTCCTCCTTAAATTTCTTTGATATTTCTTATCATAGTATAAGCTTCTATCATATATATAATATTTAGTTTAAAATATGCGGAATAAAAAATAATTTCATAAAGTTTTATTAAAAAATAAAAAACAATTTTCGTACTGATAACTTAATATCGTCTTGAAATCTTAAACTCTTTAGAAAATACATTTACAAATTTCTAGTTGCAAGATTTTTTTAACCTTATTTTATCTAAAAATATTTGGGCCAACATGCATGTTTAATTCTAAACCTGTAAGGTTAGAAAGCTATTTTTTGCAATTAATGATAGTATTTGACTCCTTTAATTATTATGCTACATGCTGAATATTTATGCCAAATTAAATATTTAGCAGACCTATCATGTCAGTATGATTATTGTACAAATTATAAAATTTTGTTCATTGTTCTATACTTATTTAGTATTTAAATCTCATTTAAAATGTGGGATCTTTATTTAAAATGATAAAGTACAGGTTAAGTCACAAAACAGTTTTTTATTTTAGAAAGTACTCAGCTCTATCTGGTAAAGATTTTTCATTCAAATATTTTTATATAACAAAACCTTAGATAACTATACTGTTTTATTTTTAGGTAATGGAATTTTTCATTACATTCATTCTACTAATTTTTCAAGAGTGATCAAAAAACACATTCGTATCTTTTTATATTAAGTTTCTTGGTCTTTTTTGAGTTTATATTTAGTTTCTCTCCTTTCTTGAATTTTTTATAGGAAGTAGTAAAACCTGGTTCATTTTTTTTTTATATCACGCGCAGATTTTAGCAATGCCAATAATGGTTTACAGTAGCGGATGCAGAATTTTAGAAAATTAGTGCAGATAAAATTAAAAAAGTTTGCAAACAGTTATTAAATTTGTAATATATTTAATTATAAAATGTTTATATTTAAAAAGAGATAATTGGATAGCTTTTTTTGTGTGTGTAGCTTTTATAGATGCATTTGTCAGTTTAAATTTTTAAATTGAAATTTAAGGACGGCAATTATTTTTCAATTTTTAAAAAACCATAAGTTAACATGTACTTATACAGCTAAATTATTTGTCCTGGTAAATTAAAATAAACCATAAATTTTTATTTTAGTATTTGCTTAAGATATACGAAATGGTATATGCTAAGCTGCTTGCTTAACATATACCATTTCGTATGTTTAGCTGCTTGCTTAACATATACCATTTCGTATATGTTTAGCTGCTTGCTTAACATATACCATTTCGTATATATTTAGCTGCTTTCTTAACATATACCATTTCGTATATAATAAGCTGCTTGCTTAACATATACCATTTCGTATATGTTAAACTGCTTGCTTAACATAAACCATTTCGTATATGTTAAGCTGCTTGCTTAACATATACCATTTCGTATATAATAAGCTGCTTGCTAAACATATACCATTTCGTATATGTTAAACTGCTTGCTTAACATAAACCATTTCGTATATGTTTAGCTGCTTGCTTAACATATATCATTTCGTATATGTTAAGCTGCTTGCTTAACATATACCATTTCGTATATGTTAAGCAAGCAGCTAAATTTTAATAAAAAATAAAAAGTTTTATACCGAAGAAAATATTTCTATAAAAACTTAACTAATCACAGATTTTTGTTTGTTAAAAATTTTATATTTATTAGAGTTCATAAGTGTTTGATTTGGAAAAATTGTAGCATCTGCTAAATTATTCTTCTGTAAAGTAGCCTCCGTAGTATGACCGTATTTTTCGTCTTCATTTATTGTAATCTTGAAATCATTACGTTCTTTATTCTTTTTTTTTGTATCAACATAACTTTGATAATTAAATCCTTTAATGTAGCATCCGTTTTTTCTTTTTAATTTACAAACAATTTTTTCATTTTTGTCTATAATGTCCGAATCAAATTGTTTGCAGTTATAATCTGTATTATCAAGTTTTTTATCTTCAAATATATTTTTTGTATTATAGTTTTCTATATTGTTATTAAACTTTGAAGGAAGACTTCGTCGAGACATGCGATTATTAAAATTGCTACCAAGAAAAATATTTTCTTTTGTTGATAGCTGCTGTGTGTCGCTCTCTGATTTCCGATTTGTAAGGTGCAACTCATCTTTAGAAAAAACTTTATCGTGGGACGAATTTGAAAAACTCTCTTCAAATGAAGTATTCGACAAAGAAGAATTTGATACTAACCTTGGACGCAAATAATATTTTTTTCTATCAAGTGTTGTAATTACAAGTTCGTCTTTTTTTGAGTCTTGCGTGTATTTTTCAGAACGTTTTGCTCCTGTATTTTTGAAAAACGGTTTTGGTGACCATTTCAACATATTTATTTTGGATAATAAACTTTATACATTTACTAAAAAATAAACTCTTGTTATGGTTACATTCAAATCCGCAACAATCAATAACAACGAAACAATATCAGTCGTTTAAATTAGACCGCATTTTAAAATTATTTTCGCAATTGTTTCTATTCTTAAAATGCCATGTAATAGCAGCAATTAGACGAATCAAAAATTATCCAAATTTATTTTTCCAATAGTTTTGACTGTGCTAAAAATGCAAAGAAACTTTTTTTTTATATATATATCTAACTTAAATAACAGAGAACAAATTATATGCTCACTTAATAATTATAAGCTAATGAATAATTTTTAGATAAATTAGTATAAATATTATTTATGAAATAGTATAATAAATAATTCATTAGCAATACAGTTATTTAAGTCAGTACCTGAGCATGCGCAAAAAACGTTAAATGAGCAGGTTTTGATTATTTGACATTGGTTGCACATGCACATTGTTTTTTTATTTAACGGAGTTTTCCCTTAAAGCGGAAAAAAATCTGTTTGGAGAACCGGCTTTATTTTATATTTTCGCTACCACTTTAGTATTCATTTAAATGATGTCATTTGGTATTATTTCTTTTATGGACGTGAGCATTATAACGGAAAATATTGACCAACTGCGGTAATATTTCGTATTTTAGTAACGTAATTTGTAAAATGTAAGTGAACATATTTTTTTAAGCATCACCAAATAAATATTCTCGGAATGTAAATCATTTTTTGGAACTATTTGCACAATGTTGCAAAGCATAACAATCACAAAGAAAAATATTGAAATTTAATTAAGTTAGAAGTCATGTTTTTAAACACGCACAAAGCTTAGTATATATAAAAAAAAACAACGGAAAAAAACACATACCAAAACCTTTTAGTACAAAAAGATTTTTTTTAGGTGGGGATCATCCATAAATTACGTAACGCCTAATTTATTTAAAAAATAGGAGTAGGAGATCTTAAACTCTTTTGCTCGGCGATTTTCATTAAACTTAACGCTCTATTTTGATTTTTCATTTAATTGCGAGTGAAAACTTTTGATCTTTATTGTTTAGTTTATTAGTGAAATTTAACGTTGCGTAATTTATGGACGATCTCTTGTCAGGTTTCTTAATTGAACAGTCTGTCTGCTTTTTACTAAAGTATATTTTTAATTTAATTTTTCCTAACTTTTCTCTTTTCTTCTTTTTTATTTCTTTCTTCTAAAACTCGTTTATTCTTGGAGACGGAATAGGATGCCTTTAGTGAGTTGAGCCTGCTTTTAGCGGATCTTGGTATGTAGCTTTTAACATAAACAGAGATGGCGTGTAACCGTTTTTAGAGTTGAAAAGAAATTTTTTCACCATTTTTGGAAACGATATTTTGTTTTGGGTTCGGTTTACAATGAGAATAACTTCTAATTTTAACCCAATAAAAAGTCATAACTTTTATTTCACAAGTAGTAAATAATATTCTTATAATAATTTTTATTTCACAAGTAGTAAATAATATTTTTTTAACTATAGTTAAAAAATAATTATAAAAATGCTTAATATTATTTAGCAATTAATATAATATGACAGACACGCGGAAAGAGAAACTGTCTAAAAACTTCAGTCACTATTTAAATTATTAAAATCATTATTATTATACTAAGTTATTTTTTTAATTAAAATCATTCGGTACGTCATAGACGAATAAAGGCTACTAAATAAAGGCTACTTTTAGGCTATCAATTTTGACAACAAAATGTTTTTTTCTTTATTTGATGTAATAATATTTTTTTACATTATAATATTTATACAATTGTTGAAATAAAAAATTGAAAAAACTAATTTTGTATATTTAAAACGTTAAACTTACAAAAAAAGTTCTTATTAACCTTCTTAAATTAAAGTTCTTAGTATCCTTTTAACTATAGTTATGGTTATAAAAATGTTTAATATAATTGTAAGACAGATACGAAAAAGAAAGTAATTGTCAAAAATTTTCAGTTACTTTTGATTTATTATGAAAATCATCTGGCGTGTAAATATCAGACAAGCAAAGACATAACATGGTTACTTTATGTAGGGAATTTAGGCAATATTTATTGCCAATGTAATCCTTGTTTATTTTAAATATATTAAACTTCTTAAGATGTTTTATTTTCAGAATGTTTTCAATCATCTCTGTAACTTAATTAGTTTCAAAGGCTTTTTTTAATATTTTTAATATTTGGGCTTTTCCGTGAGAGGTCAGTAGTGAATGATAATCCGAGAAGACGTAAAGAAGAGGACTCAGTGAGAGGGTTGCCATATATTAATATAGGAATGTCGACAGTATTGTGTTATTTTTGTTTGCAGCTAATAACTGCATTTTGTTGGAGTTAAAGACACGACAAGTCCTTAAATATTTGAGTTGTTGTTTTATTTCTTTGTCTATTGCACTACTTAACCATTCTACTGTTTGATTCTGAGACCTTTTTGTTTTCTCTTCATTTTGTTTTGTGTGCACCATTAAAAATAGAAAAGCCACTGATGCTTTGTTAGTAAACAGAACGTTAGAAACTGCTTCAGTAACTTATAAAGAATTTCAATATTTACCATTAGGTAACTGATCAACCTATGAACATTTCAAAGCATCAAGAACTGCATGGAATAAAATTTCTTGTGATGGTTAAAGAATTAAAATCATTGTTTTTAATGAATTCAAACAGCATGCAGTAAATCATTTTTTAATGCAGAATGTTACTATCCTTAAAATTTGTTATCAATAGATTTGATAATAATTGTTATCAATAAAGATTTTTTCTTTTTCACAAATTTTTAAAAATAAATTTCAGTTATTTGAAAACCACTCTAACCACTGCGCCACGGCCTCTTCAGATTTGATTAGAATATTTTTTGGAGTAAATTGAGAGGGTTTTATGGTTATAATTTTTGAACGATGAGAGATAATACTATGAAACTTAAAACTTATCGCTAAATACAAATTTAAATGATAATAGAAAAAGAAGCGTTCGGAGCAGAAAGGGCAGGGGCAACCCAAACGGGGGATGTAGAGGTTGTCCTCCCCCTCCCCCGCAAGATGTTGTATATGTATTTGAGTTAGCACATTTGTACATTTAGCATTTGATTTGGCAAGTTTTGAAGTATAGTTGGAAAATGTCAAATATCGAGGACCTTTTTTTATATTTTTATTTTTTTGTTGTGTGTCTCTAGTTTGAAAAAAACACAAACAACACCCTCCCCATGAGAGACCTATTCGGGACAGGGGAAAAAGAAAATTATACAAATCACCTCTAAGAAAACAGAAAACTTACTATTATTAGCAATAAAAAACATTTGAGAAACATTTATATATAATAAATAAACACTTGCATAATCTATTTCAATGTGAAAACGGACGAATTATTCTAATTTGCTGGTATTTGAACAAGTTTAAATCATTTAAAACAAAATAGCCTTTTCAATTTAAAAGTTAAATGTCGTCTTCACATAAATAAATGTTTTATATTCTATTCTGAAAAAAAGTGATTCCAAAACATGTATATATATTATTAACTTTCATGGGTGGGTTATAATTCTTTGACACCTATATAAAACCATTTCTTGCATTTTTCGGACGTTGTTTATCAAAAACAGACGGTTTTTATTTTTCCGGCAATAAAAAGTCATATGAATAAACTCCTACTCTGAATTTTGACAATGATTTTTTTATAGTAAAATTAAGCGATCTAAACACATTATTATTGCTTAAAATAATTCCCTAATGATAGCTTTCCGAGAATTTTCATGGGTGTTTTTGGTGTGTTGTGTTTCTAAATTTTTATGAGCCCAATAAACATTACAAAAAATATTTTTGCAGCAACTTACTGTCCTGTTTCGTATAAATTAACGTGCGTCGCAAAAGCAAGATGACATGTGAAGAATTAAAAAATTATATAAAATTATTTAAAATTTTCTTTTTTTGAGACTTATGTCTTAGATTTGAGAAACAATTTTTTTGATAATATCGACCAGCTAAGTACCGTACTTTTTTTTTCAATTAAATTTTTTATTTAGGTGCCCCAAGAAGTCCTTATGGTCTTATCATAAAGCACCGCGGATGAGCATTTAATTGGAAGTTCACGCGTCCTTCCTAACCGATGTCGCAAAACTTTCCTAGAGGTGGGGTTTGAACCACGGATCTTTTGTTTCCGAAGCAAGTGCGCTACCACTGCGCTACCACTGCGCTACCACTGCGCTACCACTGCGCTACCAATGCGCTACCACTGCGTTACGGCTGCTTATTCCATTATGTTTTGATAAAAAAAAAATGTAAATGAAACTTCTTTTGGATTTACTCAGGTAACTGATCAAACATCAAAAGAATTAGAAACAATAGTCTTAAAAGTTATAGAAAATTTCACTGATCTATTAAAAGTACTTGGTCAGGGTTACGACGGGGCTTCAAATATGAGTGACAGCTACTCAGGATTACAAGAAAAAATTAGACAACGAAACCCCGCTGCCAGAATTGTGCACTGCTGTTCTCATAATCTGAGTTTGGTGATCAACGACAGTGTAATCAATGTGTAGGAAATTAGGCAATTTTATGAACAGTTGCAAAAAATTTACCTTTTTTATAGTTCTGTTAGACATTGGGCAATGCTAATGGAAACGAGTCAAACCAACTTAGTAAAAAAATTAAAAAAGAGTTTGTCCGATACGATCGTCGTCCTGCTTTCAGGCTCTTGTTGTTCTCGTTATTTTCATGTAAATAAAATATTGACATATTTATTTTTAAATGGAAAAAATCATGATGAGCAACGTGAAGCTAAAAAATTGATTAGTTATTTTGACATTTCACCTAGTTTTCAGCTTCAACTGCTTTGATTTAAAGTTTGTTTCTATGATCAATTTGTTTTTATAATTGCTGAGTTGCTGAACTGTTTTTAATTCACACCGCAGCCTCTAGTAATTTTGCCGACATTAATGGAGCACGCCTCATTTTTTTTAAATTTACCAATGACAATAGCTACAGCAGAACAAAGTTTTTCAAAACTGATATTAATAAATACATATTTAAGAAGCAGCATGTCACAATGCCGTCTGAGCTCTTTGGCCACTATATTGATTAATAAACCAATAGCTTGTCCAAATTAGAAGAATGCAAACATATACGGAAGCACCAATAAAATGACTAAACGCATGGCTTTTTTTCCAAAGAAAGACGTGAAATGTGAATTGCTAATCTAAATCTTTACTTTATTCCAACTGGATTTGTATCTAGTAGGAATAAAGTAAAGCATCAGGATTGCCAAATATACCCATTTCGGTATCTTTAGATTGGACATTAGGAACACATGAGGCTTTTCTATTCCATATTGTATATAACCTCTATAATGGAACAAAACTTTTATTTTTAACTTTTCTCAAGTAACTTCAAGAACTGATTGATTGATTGATTGATATATATATATATATATATATATATATATATATATATATATATATATATATATATATATATATATATATGTGACAAAATTGTTTGAACATGTTTGAACAAAGAAACATTTTGTTTTATTTTTTATAGAAAAGCCGCGAAGAAAAAAATTTAGTTTTTTTAATTAGAATGACTTAGCTAACTGAAAATATTGCTTTTTATTAAATTTAGAGAATACTGAACTTTTTTTTTAATTATTATGTGAAGAGATAATGGTGACAATTTTGTCGCAAATAAAAGCAATTGACGTAATTGTCCACAGTTAATTACGCATACGACATCAATAAATAGCCTTATGACTAATATGATTGAGTTATCAAACTTCCAAAGATTTTTAATAATAATTCAAAATTTAAAGTTAGTCTTTGTTTACAAAACATTTAAAAAAATTATTTTTATTATCATCATAAAAAAAATAAATCTTGAACTAGAAAAAAATACTAAACTTAAATCGGGAAAATCTTATCGTGAAATTGCTGCTGAGTTTGGAAAGTCTCATCATCTCATATATAAAAAACATAATCTCATATATAAAATCAAACTAAACAACGATTTACAAGTAAATAAGGCTAAAAAATTTACTGAATAACTGCTTAGGGATGCTTCAATTTGGACAGTCAATCGAGAACTAAAAAGATTTGGTTTTCAATCCAGAGAGAAGATCAAAGAGCCGTTGCTAGTTTCTCGTCACCACCAAGTTCGTTTAAATTATGCTAGACTTTATGCAAACAAAACTTTTGATGGCTTTTATAACAATGATGGGTTTGGACAGATAAAAGTAAAAGTAACATGTTTGGATCAGAACATTCCAAAAACTCTTGTTTTTGGAATGTTTCTGTGCTCGTGGAGTTGGTGAATTAGTGAAAATTAATGAAATAATAAATACTGACGACTATATCAACATCCTTAAGGTTGGATATTTCAAGTTACTTTGAAAATACAGATCATTAAATTCCTTCACAAGAACAAATTGAAACTCATTAAATGGCCAGAATAAAGCCCTGATCTTAACCCACTCAAAAACTTATGGGCAATAGTTAAACAACGGGTCTACATATTTTCCACTCCACCTAAGAATAACGATGAACTTTTGGCTCAGGTTACTCAACTGAGTTACAAACTACTTAAACTGAGGTTACTCAATTACATCCAAGGAATGCCAAAAAAAATATTTTTTAATTTTTTTGTTCTTTAATCTTTACAAATTCGTAATATGTAATAGAATCTTTACAGAGTAAGTAAAATTAAAAAAAAATCACAAAGTTACGTTATACAAAAAATACATAAAATAAAATTTTAGAAATTACTTCAAAGAACGCGGAAAACTTGCAGAAGACCGATGGTCTTGTCATCAAGAAACCGCTATTACTAATATTTTTGGGTACTTCAATTTAAAATAAGTTTTTTATTTAAAAAAATGTTATCAGTTTCGGCAGAATGAAAATAAAAATGCAAAAAACAAAGAATGCATACAAAAAGAAGCTTTTAATTTTTTTAATTTTATTTCAATACACATAAATATAAGTAGGTACACGATTTGCTAAATAGGTAATATATAGCCGTTTAAGGGTTGATAAATAAGCCTATTATTTGTTTTTGTTTTTTTGTTATTGCTGTTGTTTTTGAGTTATTTAGAGCTTTTAGAGTTATTAGAGTTTACATTGGTTTCGGAACAAAGTTAGATTTATACATAGTTTTAAATGTTTGAGGTTAATAAAAATTCATAAAGTTGTTAGTGTTTAAAATGAGACCTTTTAATAACGTTTTCAGAGTATTTAAGTTATTCGATTTTTCCAGTTGAGTGTTTTTGAATGTTAATTTGTTATATAGACAAGGACCACGGTACGAAATGGAAAAGCGCGAGAGATTAGTTTTTTTAAAAGGTACGTTGAAGTTTCCCGTTCCTCTGGTATGGTATCTATTTTTGCTATTTTGGAAGAAATTCTTTGAAAAGTGAGAAGGAACAAGTCCAAGTTTATATTTGAGCATAAATAACAAATTTTGGAATATATTGATTCGATATACATTTAATGCTTTCAAATTTTTAAAGAGTGGCTCAGCATGCGAGAGTCTATCCTTATTAAAAAGTATTCTTGCAGCATGTTTTTGTTTTCGATATAGTGTGGTTAGTTTGGATTTATGAGTACTCGCCCAGGAACTTTAAATTTTCAGGATACAGTATAGAACTGCCTTTGTAGAGGATACCAATGTTTTTTGATATTTAGTATATATCTATATGTGATTTCCATGAGATGTTCTCATCAATAAGTATCCCTAGAAATTTAGTTGTTTGGGTTCTCTCTATTTATTTAGTACCTATATTTAGCGAAGGTAAATCGGGAGGTATTTTTATAACGTTAGAATGAAAAAGAATGTATTTTTTTTTTTTTGTGTTTTGCAATAATTTGTTAGATTTTAACCAACTGTTTATTTTTTCAACTTCAGTATTTGTAGTTTAATAAAGTTCTGTTATTGATAAGGATGCATAAAATAAGTTAGTGTCGTCTGCGAACATTATGACATCCAATTTACTCGAGGCTTTAGGAAGATTGTTTATGTATATTAAAAATAAAAGAGGTACAAGAATGGAACCTTGGGGGACGCCACATTTTATTTTGAGAAAAACGCATTTTTTGAGCAATAACGCATTTTTTTTTGTTTAGTGAAAAATTTTTGAACCAGTTTAGTGCAACACCTTTTATCCCATATTTTTCCATTTTCCTAATTAAGATAACGTGATCTATTGTGTCAAACGCCTTAGATAAATCAACAAAGACTCCAAGGACGTATTTTTGTTTTCAAAGGAGTCATTTATATTATTTATAAGATCAAGAATTGCGTGTACGGTTGACCGTTTTTCATTTAGAATTTTGTTATTTGTTAGATATTTATACAGTTTATAGTATATTACTCTCTCCAAAAGTTTAGAAAATACAGGAAAAACTGAGATAGGTCTGTAGTTATTTAGTATAAATGAATCTCTGGTTTTTAATATTGGTATTACCTTTTTAATTTATTTGGTACAGATCCTTAAAATTGAAGATTTAAATACTTCATAGATTGGTTGTTTAATCACCAGAAACACATTTACAACTATATAGCTACAAATGTCGTCTATGCCAGAGGCCTTATTTGTCTTAAGCGAGTTTTTTGCAATTTGTAGTTCTTCATGGGTTAGTCCAGAGAAAGTATTTAAACAGAAATGTTGGCTTGTGATATAGGTTTCGAAGGAGATATCAGGGCATTGAAATTTTGAAACAATGTGAATTTTGAAACCATTGAATTTTTGAAAACATGCCTATGTTTGCAAAAAAGCTATTGAAATTTTCAGCGATAGAAATTTTGTCGATATATTCAGTTTCGTAAACGATAATTTTATCGGGTAAATTATATGATTTTGTATGGTTTTTACTTATTATTTCTTTCAATATGTTCCAGGTTTATTTAGTATCACTTTTGCTTTTTTGTAGTTGTTTTGAATAATATATTTTCTTTGAATTCTTTCTAATTTTTTTAAATAAATTTTTGTATTCCTTGTATGTAGTTAAGTTAGTTTTGTTTCTGTTTTTTAAATACTTGATATAGAGTTTTTGCTTTATTTTTGATGATTTTCTAATTCCGTTAGTTATCCGAGGGCAGTTTAAATATCTTAGATTTATTTCTTTTTCTTCAACAGGGAAATGTTTATTGTAGTGATCTCGAAAAATATTTATAAATAAGTTGTATGCGGAGTTTGTGTGTCCAAGGTTACATTCTTGATACACTCCGTCCCAATTTACTACCGATAGCGAATCTTTAAAATTTTTAATAGAAAACAAATAAATTTTTCTTTTATAAATTTTGGTTATAGGATTGTTATAGTTTCTAAAATCTTGAGATAATGAAAAATAAATAGGATAATGATCTGATATATCGGTTTTGATAATTCCTGCTTTTAAGAGGTGTATTTGTTAATATACTGTCTATAGCAGAGACGGAGGTTGAGGTTACCCGGGTAGGTTTGTTAATGATTGGGAGGATACACAATTGAAACAGATAATCAAAAAAGAGTTTAGTAATTGCATTTTCTTTGCATTTTAGACTGTTAATATTTAAATCCAATAAAGAAAATATTTTTTCCCTTGTGATTTATTTTGAGAAAGATTACATTAAAAAATTTTGAAAATTTAATTATATCACCTTCTGGAGGTCTGTAGCAAGTGGAAGTTATGATATTTTTTGATTTATTACTCGTTATCTCAATAGTAAAGATTTCGCTATCAGTGTCAGAGATGGAGAGGTCTTGTCTTACTTTAAACACGTTATTATTTCGGATATACGTTGCGATCCCTCCTCCCTTTTTTTTTTTTTTTTTTTCAAAAGATATTAATTTATAATTTGCAATTTGAGTTCGTTTGAAATGGTTAATCAGAACACCACGTTTCGGTTATGCAAATCATACTAAATGAGTAATTGCAATTTATTAGAAAGTATTTTAGTTTATCAAAATTTTTATTTATACTTCTTATATCTATGAGTATTGCAGTAAAATCATTTTTTAAAGCTTCAAGTTCAATTTTAAAAGTTTCTAAATTGGTTGCGAGTGTTCCTGAAAGCATTCAAGTTGTAATTAAACTTAGGGAAGATTCACTCGAAATTAATTTACTACAATATGTTAGTTGTTTACAATCGCGACAAATTGTTACCTTTTCACATAAAAATTAAAAAAATAAGTTCAATAACTTCTAAATTTAATAAAAGCAATACTTTCAGTTAGCTAAGTCTTAAAGCTAATGAATAAAACTAAAATTTCATTTTCTTTGCAGCTTTTTTATTAAAAAGTATGTTTCTTTGTTTAAACATGATCACAATTTTGTCACATACTCTAATTGTCACATTTTGGATAAATCCAAATGAAGCAACAGTCGCATTGGATGTTGCAAAACTTACAATGGTAAAAAAATTTCATGATTTAGATGGTAAAACATATATAGATTAATTTTCATTTTATATATATTTAAATATATATATATATATATTTTTTATATATATATTTTATATATATATATATATATTATATACACATATATATGTATTATATATATGTATTATATATATATATATATATATATATATATATATATATATATATATATATATATATATATAATATATATATATATATATACTTTTCAATAACTTTTCTGAATGGTTTTGCCCTAACTGCATATGAAACAATATCCCATTAGATATGCTCTCTGATCTGGAACTTAAGTAACTCTTTCCTGCAAGAATTAAGTAACTCTTTCCTGCAAGAATCCTCTTAATAAAATAAAATCTCGTTAACCCGATTATCTAAAAAAAATTATTTATATAAACAATCTGTTCAACCCAACAACTATATCAACTATATGCAAATGCCTTAATATTAATGAACTAAATAAATATATTAACTTTCGGACAGACATCAACCTTTTTCTTAATATTTTTTTCCCTTTCCATTTCACACCAATAATCTCTCCAGTCTTATTAGTACCATTAATACTCATTCCAAGATGGTAGTAATTACCGAGTCAAATGTATTCGCAGAGAGATCTAACATAACTGACATTACTGTACATGAATTAAACATTAAACATTTCTAAACAACAATAATGTAAAATACTTGGAAAGGAATTGAAAAAAATTATAAACACTAAACCTACTGTAATACTAAGTTTTTTAGTCTCAAAATCAATTAAAATGTCATCTCAGATCATACCAGTGTTGTCAATATATTTAATAGTATTTTTTGCGAGTATTCGATACAAGTTACTTGAAACAATTGTTCTTCTAAATTTGTTTTTTCGGAACTTTTTCTAAAATAGTTAGTACTTGTTCATTTTTCGTTAAAGCTGTGACTAAAAATGAGGTTTTCAATCTCATATAAAGTACTCTTGAAAATAAAAAAACTCATGGTACCAATAGTCTACCAACATTTCTTCTAAAACTGACACCTCTAAACCTCTATGCTCTTTTTTTCAGAAGCTTTTAAGGTAGTCAGAAGAATTTCTATACACAATATGGGTTCTTTTCTGGACTACTCCTATTATCGACCCATTTCTCTTTTTTCAAACTTAAGTAAACTGTTTAAAAAAGCAATGCTCGCAGACTCTAGAATTTTTTTGGAGAAATATAAATGTTTTCACAAACGCCAATATGACTTTTGCAACAAATGCTCAACAACTCATTCATAAGAAGAAACAACAGAGATAACTAGACAATACCTCAACAATAATTGTGGAGTGTTTATTGGTTGAAAAAAAAAGCATTTGATATTGTTGAGCACACAATCCTCCTAAAGAACTTGCAAGACTACAGTATTAGAGGTATTTCTCCTCACGAAACTGACCACAATATTAGAGGTATTCCTTTTCTCTGCTCTTCAATCTCCAATAAACTATTCTTAAAAAAAAAACTGAAACTATTATATTGAAATCTAGTCAAACAAAAATATATAACTTAATGGGAAAAGAAAGCTAGATGACACAAGACGTGTTTAAAACATCTAAAACACATTAAACTACGTATTTTATACGTCTTTAATGCGTCTTTTACCAATAGGTAGCGATTAGCTATTCGCAAGTTCATTTCCCACATTATTAATCATTTTGGAATCAAAATAGATTCTAATTTTTTTTGTTGTTATAATTTTTGGTTTCCATACTTCGAGTGTAAAAATTAACAAGGAATCTGGTCCTGATATGGTAACTCTACTTCTATCATAGCTATTTTCACTCAACACACATAATAGATTGCTTCACGCAATAGACTAAAAGTTTGATTTAAATATTTGGTATTATCTGTGATAAGCTTGTCTAAAGTTCAATTTTATTGTAAAAGTATAAAATAATATTGTTGAATTTTAATGTTCTAGAAGATGAAACACTAAGAAGTCGTGTTAAAGAATTTTCTAACTGGCCGACTATTCCACAGGTTTATATTAATGGTGAGTTTATAGGAGGATTTGATATATTGTTGCAGATGCATCAAAGCGGTGAACTAATAAATGAGCTGGATCAAATTCTTCCCGAAATAATATTTCAATTTTTTTTGGTTTATTGCATGCGTCTAGTGTAAATAAATAATGTTAGAAAGTTCATTGAAAAATAATTTACTAATTCAAGAGAATTAGCTTTCCAAATTTCAAGCATTTATGCTTTTCGCCATTTTAAATTAAGAACCATGGTAACAACTAAAACTTTTAAAAAATGAAAACATATTATTTCAAACACTATTAAAATATCCTATCGAATGATTACCCTAAAAATCCTATGAACTTGTTAATTGTCGAAAAATGAATGAGGAGGAGGGAAGAGCCTTCTCAATATATATCATGCTATTTTTCGCTCTCATCCTAGATATGCTTTTCAAGTTTGAGGACATTCTAAGAAGCTTGCTTTTTTAAGATAACTTTTATCCAAAATAAAGCTCTTAAATTATTTTATTTCCAATATACCAATTCGAACTCTAATATGCTCTATTTTATAAATTGTGTGACCTTATTCATAATGTATAAATCGTGGCCCTATTTATAAATAAAATTGTGACCCTATTCATTATTGTATAAATTGTAACCTTATTCAAATGATTGCCTATTTGTTTGGAAACAAAATCATAATAACTTACTTCTTATATTCATTAATTTTTTTAGTAATAGGTAAATTTATAAATATATTCTACGTTCTGCTTGCAAATCTCTTAAATTATTCTCAAACTTAGAAGCTGCTCTCTTTAACTATTTTTTATAAATGTTTTTATTCTAAACATTATTTTAGAAAAATATTGTTTATAAATACCTTTACTCATATTATTATTTAAAACCCTAACTCTGTGCTTCTACTAAATTAGTATTTTATTAGTTATGGCTATTTATAATTATTTTTATTGTTAATATATAAATTGGTTATTTAGTTTTGTGAATATGAAAGACAAACAAGAGTATTATCAAAGACTAAGAAGTGTAGACTGAATAACTTGATATGTCATTATGCTTATTGACAATATGATTATATACTTATATATATATATATATATATATATATATATATATATATATATATATATATATATATATATATATATATATATATATATTATATATATATATATCAGGGTGGTTCTAAAAACAACTTTTTTTGAAAATGACTGCTAGTACCTAATGAATATATTAAATATAATAAAAAAATGCTGCATTTAAAAAATTTTTGAATAAAAATATTTTAAGGGGCTGCTACCAACCGTCAAACATTAAAATAGGTCCCTAATATTATTAAAAAAAAGTTTTTTAAAAGTATGTCATATTGGATCTCGAACGAAGCGAAATTATATAAAAGTTTCAAAAATATTAATCAATTTATAACTAAACTTTTATTTTGGATTTTAATGAACAAAAAATTACATTTTTTAATTAAAAACGAAAAATAGGGAATTTAACAAGATTTTTTGATTATAATATTTTTTATCGATTTTTTTTTATAAAATGAATATTTTTATTGATATTTTTTTAAAAAGTTTTCTTTGTTTTAGACCCAACTCGATATATATATATATATATATATATATATATATATATATATATATATATATATATATGTATATATATATATATATATATATATATATATATATATATATATATATACATACATAGAGTGACCAGAATACTCTTTTTTTTGTAGGAGAGCACAACGCTAAAACTTATTAAACCTTATTTGTTTCTATGCTCTCCTACATAAAAAAGAGTATTCTGGTCACCCTATATATATATATATATATATATATATATATATATATATATATATATATATATATATATATATATATATATATATATGCAATATTTACATTTTAAGAACATTTCACACTGTATTAAAAAAAAATTATGAGTTTTAGAGGGCTTAAAAACAATCAATAAGTTGTAACTTATTTTGATTCTATATTGTTACAAGATTACTTTAAATATAGATAATTTCCAAAATAAAGAAATCATCAAATTAAAAAAACTATTCTTTCTTTGGTTCATTATTAATCAGTGCGGAATGATGTCCAATTTTATCCAGCTCATTTATTAGTTCACCGCTTTGATGCATCTGCAACAATATATCAAATCCTCCTATAAACTCACCATTAATATAAACCTGTGGAATAGTCGGCCAGTTAGAAAATTCTTTAACACGACTTCTTAGTGTTTCATCTTCTAGAACATTAAATGATTTAAAGTTTTCACAACCGTGCATATTCAATATTTGAATGACATATTTACTAAAACCACACTTTGGAGCATCAGGAGTTCCTTTTATAAAAACAACAAGTTTGTTATTACTGACAATCTCTTTGAACTTATTATCACTCCAATCAATACCAGATGAAAAACATTTATTATGGTTAAGATGTGCAGAAATTTGTTTCTGATGGATAACTCCTGTAATACAACCACTAAAATAAGGAAGGGATACTGCTTGCTGCATTAATTTAGTAGATAAAGGGCGCATAACATTAAAAAACATATTTTTGCTAATTATGCTGTAAAGTAAAAACAAAATAGCAATAAAAACAAATACTAAATTTTTTTGACAAAAATTTTGCAACAACTTTGTACTAAATGAACATAAAAGGTATAAACACATACAAACACACATATATTTTATAACTAAATTAATTTATTAAGTTGGTAATTGGTATTATGTGTTTGTGTTTCACATCAAACATGTGTGTGTGTATATGTATATACATACATACATACATACATACATACATACATATATATATATATATATATATATATATATATATATATATATATATATATATATATATATATATATATATATATATATATATATATATATATATATATATATATATATATATATATATATATATATATATATATATATATATAATATATATATATATATGCATATATTAATCCTATAGCTAAGCAGCCTAAATTTATATATTTTATTTGCTTATTGCAACATATTATCTCGTCCGTGGAGCATAGCGTAATATTTATTGGCTTCGATACATACATAGACTATCTTACAGCCTAGTGCCACAAGGGAGTACTGCTACATTGACCGAGCGCTACTCAACTCCCCCTCCCCCCTCTCCTGTTTTTATGATTGATTATGATAGAATACATTATACTGATTCAGAATCATATAAAAACATAGGTCTGAAAACTCAAGTAAAGTATTCTAATTTGACGTTAAAGTATAAAAAATCACATTAAAAACGCTAATACTCGCCATCTTTGTTTTACTCGTTAAGATAAAATTTCTTTTTAATAACAACTTTTAAAAAGCCTGGTTTCTATTGACACTTTAATACAAAAGGCATTTCTGATTAATTTCTGACCCTAACCATAAAACTGATTGCACCAATTCCTATTTTTCATTTGATGTATTGTACATTTAATTGCGCCAATCCCTATTTGTCAGTCGATAAATGTATATTTATTTACCCCAATCCCTATTTGTCAGTCGATGAATATACGTTTATTTACGCCAATTCCTATTCGTCAGTCGATATAAGTACATTTATTTATGCCAATCCCAAATTGTCATTAGATGTCATGGGCGCCGGCAGGCAAGGCCTAGACGGGGAAGGGTGCACATGCTCTCTCCCCCCCTATCCTCCTTGGAAAAGTAAATGAACAAATTTAAATATTCACAAAATTTCTTTGAACTGTTAAAATATTTTATTTCAATATCTCATCAATTTAACTAATTTATAGTTTACTCACCGTAATGTAAATGTCTACAGTTTAAATGAAATATTACCATCAAATGCAATGACTTCCACGACGGCGGAAGCTGTTTTATAAAGGCACAATTTATATTTATAAAAAAAAGATGTTTGAATAAAAGTTAAAAAAAAAAACAATAGACAGATAAGGAATAAATAGAAAAAAACAATAGATAAAGGAGAAGTATAGAAACCAAAAAGGAGAGACGAAGAAAAATAACGAAAATAAAGGAAATAATAATAATAAAAAAAAAGAAATCGAACTACAATAGCAAAGTACACAAACAAATAAACCTTGAACTAACGAAGAAAGAATTGGATACAGTGATCAAATTTTTTAAATTATTTTTTAATGTGTCAGTTTCATTTACTTTTTTATGCTGTTGTTTTTTTGTTTGTTGGCAAAATGTTTTTTGTTTGTATTGTATATCTATTTATTTTTTTCCAATTTATTGTGTTATATTCATTTTAACAATACTATTTGTGTTTTTTGCTAGCTAAATGTTGATTATTATAACTATATATATTTAATTTGATTAACTTGCATTAACCTGCTGTATTTTAAATTTTGTTTTGTTTTTTGGAATATGCCTAATTTGTATTTAATAAACCATTTAATGTTTTTTAACTAATCATTATATTATTATATAGTTTAGCATTATTAGGTGTTTACTTCACATTAGTTTTTTAACTAATTGTAAACAACCATGAATGTAAAATCTTTATTCAGAAATATATATGACTGATATAATAAAAAAATTTTTGAAAAAAAGTTTTTTCAATTTATTTAATTTTGTGGACTGTTTTAAATTTAGGTGTTTACAATTTTTTTTTTCAGAATACTGAAAAAAATGTCTAAAAAACGACAAAGTAGTAATATTTTGGATTACTTCAATTTTAAACGTGTTGCAACTACAGATGGTTCCAAAAAATCACAGAAACACATTACTCTTCCTCAACCAGTAGTGGCACCAAGTGAAAGCCATTGTTAGGCAAGACATCAACAAGATGTTGATGCATGCAACGGAAACATGCAGAAAACGTCAGAAGTCATGATTGCAGATAAATCATCAGAATGTAAAAATGATAACGATAACTCAGTTTTCGATATTGAACTTTATATTTAGGTAACAGCTAGAATAAATGATGATCTCAAGTATCATATACTAACCGAACCATTCAAGCCCCATGAAACTTATGATTTCAAAAAAGATGTGCCAGAACATGAAGCTGGAAAGCGACGGTTTAGACATGCATGGTTGGTTCAACATGCTCATTGGCTGGCGTACTCTTCAAAACTAAAAGGTGCTGTTTGTATATATTGCATTCTTTTCCCACAAAAAGTACATCGAGGTTTTCAAGGTGCATTTATCACTACAGCCTTTAGAAAATGTAAGGATTTTAACGAATGTGCTCGAAATCACATGTCATCGTCATGGCGTATGTGTTCTCAACAAGATGCTGAAAACTTCATGGCAGTGAGAAGAAATCCAAACAAGGAAATTGTATGCCAGCTTGATGATTCTATAAAACGCATTGTTAAAGCAAACAGACAAAAGTTCTTTTCTATCCTTTCAACAATTTTTTTATCGGAACAAATGATTTGGCCCTGCGAGGGAAGGAAGGAATTAAAGGAAATATGCATCAGCTATTGAACTTTTGAATCGAGGCTGGTGATAAGATTATAAAAAATCAGCTTGATACTGCTGCAAAGAACGCAAAACATGCACCATATCAAACCAAAAATAAATTGATCAAAATATCTGAACAGATTCTGGTAAATGATATTGTGTCAGCTGCAAATAACTCCATCGGATTTTCAGTATTAGCTGATGAAACAGCCGATATTTCAAGGACAGAAAAATTATCGATTGGAATACACTTTATTGACCCAACAAAAGAGCAAATGATTCGGAAAGAATTCGTTGGATTTGTTCCACTGAACCACATGTCTTCAGCTTCAGTTTCCGACGCCATATTAAGCAAGTGTTTATCAATAGGTCTCAATTTAGATCGTCTGTTAGGTCAGGGATACGATGGTTACTCAACCATGGCAGGAAAGGATAACGGCGTCCAATCAAGAATCAGAATGAAATATCCAAAGACGGCTTTTGTTCATTGCTCATCACATAGACTGAACTTGGTTGTAAATGATCTGAGTGCACTTTCGCAAATTCGCAATATAATTGATACTATCAAGTCAATTATTGCGTTTTTCCGTAAAAGTCCTACGAGAAGGTCAATGATACCTGACGTTCCTCTTCTCTGCGAGACTCGTTGGACTGCAAAGTATAAGAGCATACGAGTGTTTTGTGTTTTGTGATTTTGACCAAATATATGTGTTATCTAACAAGGCAAACGGAAACACACGTCAATCGGCACATCAGTTGTTGTTAACATCCAGCTCAACAACTTTTTTATTTGGACTAATTATCATTTCATTTTACTCAGCTCTCCTGGAACCCTGTACTCAAGCACTTCAAGCCATTCAGCTAGACATTCCACAAGTACAGAGGCACGTTCACGAATTACTCTTGGTTATACATCTACACCGTAACAAGGTAGATATGCATTTCAGTGCAGATGTCTACAAGAGAGTGATCCAGTTGTCTGGAAAGTTGAATATTTAACTAACACCACCAAGGCAATGTTCAAGGCAGTTATATCGAAACAATTGTGGAGCAACGGATACAAATGTCGAGGAATACTTTCACCAGGCTATGTATATCCCTTATCTCGATTCATTAATCTATTCGCTTCAAACGCGGTTCTCAGAAGATATCATTGCTCAATTTAACCTTTGTTTACTTCATCCTGCAAAGATGAGAACTTTGACTCGTAAAAAGTTCATTGAGAAAATGTAAATTTTCAATGAAGTATACAAAATTGATAATTTTAAACTCGATAGTGTAATTTGGTTTGATTTTTGGGCCATTCAACCTTTTCAAAACACAATAAACGAATTAACAGATTTACTAACAAGGACTGTGTTCTACCCTGCAGCTCGTGAAGCTTTGCTCATTTTAATAACACTGCCAACAACAACATGTACTGTAAAAAAGATCATTTGGTACATTGCGCGTGAAGACTAGGCAACGATCAACCATGTTCAATGACCGTTTGTCTGGGCTTTGCATACTGAGCGTGCATCGTGAAAAAATACGCTTCAGAAAATCTGAATTTATGGAACAAATTGTAAATAAGTTTGGCAGTAAACGCAGACGACTACAATTTGTATTTACTGACTAACAATGATATAGTTCTTGTGTTTTTATTTTTCCATTTTCTTTAATTTTCTGTTGTCACTGGTCTAATAATTGATTAATTGATGCATTTATGTAGTTTTTGAAATATCACTTTAATTTTTATTCCCCCCTCCCTTCCCCGTCCAAGTAAAAAAATCTACATATATGTATATATATATATATATATATATATATATATATATATATATATATATATATATATATATATATATATATATATATATATATATATATTGCTTTTAAAATCGAGCTTATTAATTATTTTTAAAATTATTACTTATTACTTATTAAAATTACTTTTTAAGAATTACTTAAAAAATTTAAATTAATTAAAAAATCCAGCAGACGTGGCACAGTGGTTAGAGTTCTGCCTCAGAACCCTGAGGTCCAAGATTCGACGCGAGCTCTAGCCCAAAAAGCGGCGTTGGTACGGAAGGAGGCGTGAGCTTCTTCTTAAATGCTTTTCCACGATGCTCTTTTATAAGATCATAAGGACCTCTGGGAGCACCTAAATAACTACATGAAAAAAAAGAAACTACTCCAAAATTTACTTTTTGATTACTCTTTTTTTAGAACAACAACAACAAAAAATCTGGTTGTATAGATTTTGCTTAGATTTATGAGCTTCACAAATTAGTTTTGCCTTAGTATTGCGGACCAGCTTGGAGCGGCGCCTGAGAGTAAACAAAAAACTTGGTAATTTATTTTTGTTTATTTAGTTATTTGATTCAGACAAAAAGTACAGTACAAGGTCCATATTTAAAAATAAATAAAAATAATTAAAATTTTTGTTTAATCTATACACAGCTGCATTGCTGCTGGCACAGGTAACTAACTGATTTATTAGACTAAGTCTGTAGTTACGCAATAAAGTATCTAGATTAGGCAAGCTTAGTACCAAAAACATATTTTTAGCGCTTGAGTACTTGTCATAGTCTGGCTTTAACATAGTATTTGCACTAAAACTAGTCCATTGAGCTACACCATAAAAACAGAGGCAGTAGGTCTTAAATAGCTGCACTTTTACCTTAATCGAGCATTTTTTGAATTGTCTGATTAATATGTTTGTACGCGTATGAATAATTTAATCTCTCGATTTATTTTAGCATTATCAAACAAACCATTTTCTATTATGTGACCCAGATACTTGAAACTAATTCACATCCAGCTTAGGTACACAGTGGAAAATTTTTTGACACAATCTTACATCTCTGTTTTTGGTTAAATACCATACACACCTTTTTCTTTTTTGTATTAAATGACACCTTTATGGCACTGGCTTCAACATTTAATGCAGTTAATGATTTTTGAAATTAGTACAATATCGTCGGCGTATGCAAAAGATTCAAAAAAGTTCCACCTTTCTTACATCTAATATGCATATTCATAATATTGAAAATCAGTGTTCTTATATAAAATATAAACAAGAACGGTAAAAAAATTCTACCTTGCCGTTACTTTCTGCCGTCTGACAAACATAGTTTGATTCTTGTACCAAGATGCAATTAGACAGACAAAATTCTTGGCAATACCCTGATCAATTAATTTAGAAAACTGTTTCCAATAATTAACGCTATCAAAAGCTTTGTTGAAATCTATAAAGCATGTGAATACATGGCTTCCTCTAGAAATAAAGTATTCAACTGCCTTTTTTAAATAATATGTACAAGACATTGTGGAATGATTTTTCTTGAAACCGAACTGAAAATCATCAGGATTCTCATGGGATTCGATTCTTTCTAATAAAATACCTTTAAGTATTTTAGAACAAGTGGGAGAGATTGCGATTGCTCTGTAACTATTTACATCTATCAAGTCTCCAATTTTATATTTTACTAGAGGTGTTATTGTGGCTTCACAAAATGTTGGTGGCAAATGTCCACACAACAACCATAAATTAAAAAAATACTTAGACAGAGAGGCAGTCTATGTCCTCCATATATAAATGTAAAAAAAAAGAGAAAATCTGGTCCAGCAGATTTTCTCTTTTTTTGCTTATGCAAAGTATTAGTAACATCTATAATAGTGACTCTAATAGGTCTTGCAATGAAGAATGCACTTTCTGTACAAACTGTATTTTATGCTGGTTATCATTAACTAAAATATATAGTGCTTGAAAATGTTTCTTCCACATAGTGGCAATGTCTTTGTCACCAGTAACTCCGCCAATACTAGCAACATGATTGGTTGCCTTTACATTACTAATTTCATACACATTGTTCCAAAACTTTAAAGAATCGCCATTCTCTGCACATCTGTCAGCTTCAATTTGCTCAGTATGATATTTACAGTGCTTAAAAGCAAGTTTAAATACAGCCCGAGTTTTTTTCATTCTTTTGAAGATAATTTCATGTTTAGGTTTTCCACCAATTACCCATTGTTTGAATGTATCCCTGGCTAACTCATGTTTATCTGCAACATAGTCATTCCATCCAGGAACATTAAATTCCAAATTTACTTTAAACCCCTATGAGGTATCACGTCAGCCACAGCAGATTGCGTACATTTTATAATGTTATTGTAAAAAAGATCAATTTCAGAAGCAATACATTCATTAAATACAGAACAATTAAATTTACTTAGAAGTACTTTTACTCTTTGAAGTAAATAATCCACCCTTTGTTCATATTGAATTAAAATGGAATAGTCACAAGCTCACCAATCCGGCTTACTCGGGAACATTTTGAAAGTAGAATTATTATCTATTGTAGCAGCTTTACTATTTACTGAGCATAAAATTGAAAATACTAATGATCTATGCTCTGATGCAATGACTTCTGTAAACACTGAAACATTTGCTATTTACTTATCCACAGCATGGCTACATAAGACATGATCTAGCCAAGAAGTATTCTTACTATTCTCACTGATACAGGCAAAAGCATTATTTAACCTACTTATATCAGATTTAAGCAGATTATTTTCAGCAGCAAGATTTGAGAACTCGTCATAAAATCTTGACCCTTCATGACATTTAAAATCACTTGCAATAATAGTGAATACTGTATCTGTTTCTACTATAATAGCATTAAATTTGGAGCATATATCAATACAGGCTTGAAGACTCTCCTCATCGTTATAATTAGTGGGCATGTATACATTAATAAGCAGCACCGGCCCAATATTGGTATCAATACGCAATAATATTGGTGTCAATACGCAATAATATTGGTGTCAATACGCAATAATATTGGTATCAATACGCAAGCATGTAATCCTTGATTTAAGCGATTCAACAGTTTTAATATATTTTTATTTCCATTTAGTACATTTGATGACATGTTGACTGTAGACAATCTAGTACCATAGCAATCAGGATGTATACTGTTCAATATATCAAGGTC
The DNA here is from genome assembly GCF_038396675.1 of Hydra vulgaris. Classification (NCBI taxonomy): domain Eukaryota; kingdom Metazoa; phylum Cnidaria; class Hydrozoa; order Anthoathecata; family Hydridae; genus Hydra; species Hydra vulgaris. The sequence continues at coordinate 37,124,409 of NC_088928.1, forward strand.
ACACGGCAATAGCCAATGTTCTTGTAATTAAACAAAGTCATATGATATACACAAATTTTCAATTGAAAATAAACTGTTCTTTAAAGACCGACAATTGAATGAACAAAAAGACAATAGTTTATAATTGGTAGCCATTTCTAGGTTGAAAATATCTTTGCACTAAAAACCCCTTTTGGCCAAACTTCCGTTGACATAAAACAATCAATTGTATTCTTCATATTGAGAGAATCGACAATAACAGCAACATACATAATAGGTACATAGGTTACAGTTATAATAGTACATACTATTGTTATTAAATGAACAAACAAAAGCTAAAGATTGAAAAGTTAAATTGAATGAAAAGATATAAGGATTTTAAGATTACTAGACTAAATCGACTTTTAGTCGATTAGTAGGAAGTCCATAGTCGATTAATTCGACTACTCGATTTTTCAAGGTCGACTAGTTTTGACTTTCGACTAGTCGATTTAGTCGAAGTCGATAACAATTCTATTTAAAATGACCGAAGTATTTGAAAATTTCATTGATATTGAAGAAAAAGCGTACTTAATATTAAAAAAAAATTTTTTTGTTCAAATTATCTTGGTTTAAGTTAACTTGGTGACTTTTAATAATACTAGTACTAAATTTAATCATTTTATTCAACACTTTGCTTATTTTAGATTTTAATCGAAAGCATAATTTCAAAACTCTTGTTTTGCAAGCAAATTATTTCAGCAGATTTCAAATAAACATAATCATTTTTTAATGATTCTTATGCACGAAGTGTCAAAAAAGATTATTGGGGAATAAAAGTTTGTAAAAATTGAAAAACGTTTACTTTTTTGTTATTTATTCTTAAATGACCGAAGTTACATGGGGACCGAACTTAGGCGATTTTACGGTGTCTGAACTATTAAGTTAACTTCTTTAAAAGTTATTCATTTATTAAAATAATTAAATTTGAAAGTTTTTTTTTTAATGTTTTTTAATGTTTATTTCTGATATTTTATTTTAATCTCTTGGTTTTTATAATTTTTGTTTCACTGACTGAATTATTTAAGCTTAGGTGCAGTGAGTAAACATACATTGACTTATCAGAGTTTTGGTTGGAGGCAGGTGGTCTTCTAATTATGTCTTTTTTTATGTTTCTCGGAATTTTGTTTTAACTTTTTTAAATTTGGGTTTAAGATAAAAAAAAAACTTTTTTTTTTTATCTTAAACCCAATGTTTTTTTTTTTTTAAGTAAGCAATTAAAATTTTTTTTTAGAAAAATAAAACAATTAATAATTAGCATTTTTTTAAATCATCCACCCATTAATCAACGCTGGTAAATCATCCACCCATTAATCAACGCTGGTAAATCATCCACCCATTAATCAACGCTGGTAAAGATTTTTTAATGTAATTAAAGACTACTTATTGTATAACGTCGGGAATTAAAATAAGTTTTCATCTTTTTTGTTTTGTTGTTGTTGTTGTTTTTAAATGCATTATTTTAAAGACTGTTACGATTTATTTTTTAATTTTCTTTTTAAATCTGTTGATTGTAATTTTTTATTTGTTATGTCTAGAGTGCGATGTTTGAACGCCAGATATCAAAACTTTTTTTTCAATATATTCAAATATCTATTAAATGCGGACATTAATCAGGATTTTTATCATCACCAGAGCCTTAAACTCAAAAAACGCCAGTGGATTACATTTCATTCCAAACCTATTTGGAGGGGAGGACCTTAAAGTGCTCTTCATACTTTTTATGATGGGTATAGGAGAGCATTGGGGATTTTTGAAGAGGGAGCACACTTGCACACTTTTTTTTTTTTTTTTTCTAGTTTTACCAACTCTTTACACATTTCCATCTGCTTTTCTTTTCTAGTTTAACCCCTGTCTATAATATATGTTTTATGTTTCCTTGTAAAAACGACCAACCACTATTTGGTTTTAAAGATTTTTTTTACCTTAAAATCGACAAATAAATATACTTTTCCATAAAGTACGAAAGCAATAAAACCATTGATTTAGAACCCCTCCCCCTTGTTTTCACCTGTATGTTTTCAACGACCCCTCGCATTGCGGACGTACTTATTATTTATTACAAAACCACAACCCTCCTTTCTCCATACATAAATTTATATTTAATATGATTTTTGACACTCGTGAAATTCTATGTTCTTTTAAAAAAAAACAACCAAGTTTTAGAAAAAATAGAGAACGAGAGATACTCAAACCGAGTACGTTCTCACTACCTTTAACTACCCCCTTCTTTGTACGTATGTTTTTGGTTATCCTCCTTCCTTATACCTGCGTACTTTATGGACAACTCTTTTTCAAAATAACAATTTATTATTCAAATCTTTTTGGTAAACATAGTTTTATCAGCTTCGTATAAACTATTGAGCACCTTATATATGGAGTAAAATTATTCTACCTAATTTTAATTGGTCTTTGTTTTCCGTTTTTAAACCAGTTTTATCTATTGCTATATCTTTATTAGACACGAGCAGCTGTAATGTAGTGGTTAGAGTTCTGGCTTCAGAACTGATGGTTTAAAACTGGCTTTGGCCATATACACTACCGTTCATAATTATTCGAATGGCATTAACTTTTTTTTAAAATACTATCTTTTTTTAATTATTTTTAAAGCTTATTTTTGCACTATTTGATGATTTAAAAGTTTTTTAATTAAAATGTTTTGATAAAAGTTATAAGAATAAAAATACTATAGAAATAATAATAATAATACTATATAGAAATAATAGAAATAATAGAAAAAATAGAAATAATAGAAAAAATAGAAACAATAGAAATAATAGAAAAAAATAGAAATAATAAAAATACTATAGAAAAACTACATAAAATATGGACCATCAATGACTGCAAACGTGTACTGACGTGTTGAAGTTTTAAATCTTTGGTTTCAAGATAAGATTGTTTGTCAGGAAAAAAAAGTTAAATGTATAATAAAATAATGTGTATTATTGACTGTAAAACATGGTGGGTGTAGTGTGGGGCTGTTTTAGTTGGAATGTCACTGGTAACTTTGTAAAAATAGAGGGAGTAATGATAAAAGTAGTTTACATGTACACTTAAAAAATCATGTTACACCTTCGGAAAAACAGGTTAATGGGAAGCCATTTACTTTTTTGTAAGAAAATGATTTTAAGCTTAAATCCAAAACATGTTTTAAAAAAAGTTGTATTATAAATTATTTGACTAAGTTCGAGAACGATCAAATATTGAATAGAATGATTTAGCCACCCCAATCAAAAAGTCTCTCTCCTATCGGATTTTTATGGGAGGAATTATAATTTATGTCAAAAACTAATGCCTAATGATGCATAAGATGTGAAAAAAACTTAATAGTTGGTGGCATAAAATTCACTTTGATAAAAGTAGAATGCCAACAATATAGTTATTGTCGCTAAAGTTGATTAAAAGGCAAGTAAATTATAAACTAATCTAGTGGTGCAATATATAAGTTTTTTTGTAAACCTTATTAGTAAGAAGATAACATATAGATCAGGTAGTCTTTCTTTTCAGTTTCTATCTCAATAGTAAGTAAAACTTTGATATCGTATATAGCAGAGACGTGGTGGCACCTAAAAAGCAGGTACGAATTTCCAGAAGAGGGGCCCGGTGAAGTACTTTTAACGTGAGAAAAATAACTGATCAAGGAAAATTATATTTGTACTAAAAAAAGTTTTTCATGGATACAAAATATTACGTAACTCATTTGTATCAGCATAGTTTTTTATTATGTCTGAATGGGTCAATCTCCACATTTTCTCATGTTCCACTGACAAGAGAACACGATCCCCAACATGCTAAGATTTAAACCGATTTGCTAGACGAGTTTTGACAAGTTTCAGTTTGCTGAAAACTCTCTCATGCTAAATTTGTTGGAATTAAACTAAATATCTTGTATAGAACTGCAACAGAATGGAATACAGCATCTAACATAGTTTACAGCATAAAATTGTAAATGGTGAGGAAAGAAGGCAAAGTTTTGTTATCCTTCTCAGCAGCTTTTCTGTCGATCTCCACAAAATCAACCATTTCAGTAGTGAATTAATTTAAACTGATACCAATTTTAAATTTTTCAAGCACTGATTAAATTTTTTCTTGTGAATTAAAGTTATGAAAATTATGACTAATATCTTCACTCATATTCTTCAATAAAAGATGTCTATGCTTTCTAAAAATTTCCGCTCTAAAGAAAATTTGTCAACAAGAATTGCAGTTGTTGAATCCACTAGAGTATAAAACACTTCTGCCAGCCACCGATCTTTAGCCTGAGTAAGTCGCTAAACTTCTGTTTCATCGAAATCCAGTCGCTTCTTTCTGCGAGTCCTATTCCTCACAAATATTTGCTGTTCAAGCTGAGCTTCAGTTGCAACTTTAACAGCAGATAAAATAGCATTTTGGTCAGCACTGTTCCTTGATACTTGAAGCTTTTCCAGTGATACATCGACAGACATTATCGCAAACAAAAAATCAAGTGTTTCTCCTTGAAGAATTTTATTTAGGGGAACCAAGATAGTAAAAATTTCTTTGAAGAGACATAAAGTCACAACTGTTTCATATGACTGAAATCGGGATAAAAGACCTTGACTTTGAAAGACTTTGAATATACATTTTAAGTTCCATGTCATTTGAAATTTATTCAAGGCAATCGATTACTGCCTGTTATAATGTCAGCAGTTGGTCTGTAGCATTTTGTAAGGCACTGAAACGAACACTTAGAGTAGCAGCCAGTTCAATAGATTGATTCACATCCTCAAGAAGAAATTTGCACTTCACAAAAATATTATTTCGTTTCCTTGAGTTTCCGTATAGAAAAGTCTTTAATTTCTGCACATTACCAGGCTTGTTTTCTGTTCCAAAAAAGTGAACAGAAACAATAGAACATTTTGTACAAACTTTCATAACCAGATTTGTTCCATGAGATCCACAATAAATATTTGTTGCCATGGAAGAACACTGCTTCAAATGTGTTACAACTCCTTTGTTTATTCCTTGCATATTGTTTGCACCATCAAAAGACATACCTATACACTTTTAAATATCTACGTTAACTGATTTGATTTCATCTTTGATTCTTTGACTTTTTCCTTCACCAGTAGTTGTTCCAGTTTCAACAATTGAAATCAGATGTTCCTTTACAACGGCCTTTTCTGCAGCAAGCGTAACATAACGTAATACAATAGAAGTTTGCTTGTAGAGTGTAATATCATTGTTACCATCAGCTGATGGTGAAAAGAATACTGAGTTATTTCCCTCTTCTGAAATACCCTTCTTGACTATCTGTGTCTTTGTATGTATCTTCTTGACTATCTGTGTCATAGTATGATTTAGCTTGTTTTGTGTATATCTGAAAGAGGTGTAATTCTAGCACCCCTTCCAGCAGATTGTTTTTGAGCACTGCAAACATTTGAAAGTTTTTCGTTCAGCACCTCATCATACTGACTGAGTAAATTTAACAACTTTAGAAATTTAACCGCGCTACATTGAAAGATTTCACTTTTTTCAGAGTCATTGTAAAAGTTGGCTTCCTCATTCCACGTAAAGAAATACTCTCTGCGATCAAATACCGAATAGCATCAATAACTCGTATTAGGTATTGATGTAGTTTCTCCACTTCTTTACGTTTCTTGTTCAGATGTCTCGTGGTTTCAATATTTAATATTTTATCAATTGTGGAGTCTGATAATGCATGAACCATAGCTTCAGCAGAATTTCGATGGCTTTTCTGGGTGCAATGCTTGGTTATGATGTGACACAAGTTTGATCAATTATCAAACCCATCACGTAAAAAATTTCTGTCCTCACTTTATCCAAAGCATAAACAAGCATCAGTAGAGAGTAAGTTAGCCATGACTTTTTCTGCACAACTTCAATGTCATTAATTTTAACTGATTCAGTGTGAGACTTAGATAACCTTGAATGTTTTGTTGGCTGATTTGGCCCTAATACATTAAATTTCTTTTTATCAATCGTCTTTGCATTTTTCAGCTCTAGAAATTTTGCTGGATCATTTTCAGTGACATTTACAACGTTGTATGGTTACTTCTAAATAATCTTTATTGGTAGAGCCGCTGAATAATCTTTATTGGTCCGCCGCTAAATAATCTTTATTGGTCGGCCGCTGCAGTTACAGGCACTTCATAGTAACCCATTTCTACAGGCACTCTCTCAGTTTCAGTAATTTTTTGGTTTCAGAATGTGTCTGAATATTTATAGTTCTGCTCTTTTATCTGCTGCAGTTATGACATTTTGATTATTGTCAGTTTCTTGTACAAATGATTGGTTACTAATCTCTGTTATTGGCTCTGTTTCAATAATGCTTACTTGTCATATTCACAATGAATGTTGATGTTAGTTCTATATTCTCTGTTGCTGTAAATGATGTCCTAGCTTTTCTCTGTATTTATGGCACCTGCACTGACGCGAGACCTGCCGTTAATTTTACCATTACTAGCTGCTTTCAATTCATGTTGTCGTTTTTGAGCATTTTTTTCAGCACCAGATTTGTATTTCAAATTTGATTCTTTTTTTGTTCCTTCATTTCACCTGAAATATAAAAAAATATAAAATTAAAACTAGTCCTATGATAGACACCACGGCATTGGTTTCTTTCGTTTGAGTTATAATTACTATCGGTCCATGGAATTTATACATAGTTGTACCATTTATAAATTCCATTAACCAATAGGGAGTGGACTGAAGCATATTGAGTAGTAGTGAATGAAAGTAATAACAAAAGCTCATTAAACACACAATATTATTTATCAAACATATATTAACCATATTTATCAATGTAAAGCAAATGAATTCATGGATTTTATATATTTATTGTTTTGAACTTTTCAATAACAATTTTCTCTTTTTTTCTATTAATGGGATGGTTAATTTCAGATAAAAAGGAGACATTGTTTAATCGTTCATCACTAAAATGGTTGTTTTTGGTATTCTTTTAGTTTAACAATACATCTGCCTCTCAGTGCCGTCTTAACGCATAGGCTAGGTAGGCTGCAGCCTAGGGCCCCCGATTTTTAGGGGCCCCCAAAATGTGTCTGGATTTTTTTTCAAATTTATATAAATAAAAAATTACATTTCTAAATTTTCTGAAGAAATCATAGTTTGGGGGCCCCTCGGGAATAATTTTTTTCTTGATAAGATTTTTTTTAATTATTTTTAGAAAAGTATCAGTTTTTCAGTTTGGGAGCCCCCTAGGGAATTTTTTTTTCTTGATTAGCAAAAATGCATGCATGCGTCCGAAAATAAACATAAATTTTCCGATAAGAAGTGTTAAATACAAGCACTTAAAATATCCCATTAGATTGAATTTGAAATTGCTGTTATCAACTTAAAACATCTGTTTTGAAAAAAAGTCATTTAACATGTCTAATCGGACTTATCAAAGTGGTGCTGCAAAGAGGAAAAAAGCCGCTAAAGCAAAAGAAGACATTTCAAAATATCTTCCTTTGACATAATTTCTTTTGGTACAAAAGTCAAAGCCTGTTGTGTCCGAAGATGTATTTCTTTGTCCAACTTCAAATTTCGTAAGCATTGATAGTGCTTTGTTGCCAAATGAAACTCTAGAAATTCAACAGGAACTGGAACCAGAACAGGAGCCAGAACCAGAGCAGGAGCCAGAACCAGAGCAAGAGTCAGAACCAGCACAGGTGCCAGAACCAGTACAGGAGCCAGAACCAGCACAGGAGCCAGAATCAAATCAAATTAAAACTTATCCAAACGCAACAACAAAAACTACTCAAGAAACTGACCCAGCATTGTGGCATCAGTTATCCCAAGAAGCTCAATCATTTTGGATTTCTAATGGCCCGTCCATGTGCCAGAACAATGATGGGAGCTTCAAAAATTCGGAAAGGTTGAGTTGCGGACAAAAAAGGTACTTATCAAAATCTTGCTTTAGACGTGAACTACACAATGGCGAATTTGTCAATCGTGAATGGCTATTATACTCACCTTCAACAGGTTCTGTTTTTTGCTTTGCTTGTACCTTATTCTCCAGCAAACACTCTAATTTTTCCACAACTGGATTTGATGACTGGAAAAATGCCTTAAAATGTATATCAAGACACGAGAATGGTCCTGAACATCACAAAAATATGCTTACTTACTCCAGTCGGCAGAGAGAAAGTGGCCAGCTTGGCTCTGTATTAATAAAACAGTTACATAACGAACAATTGTACTGGCAAAATGTGCTGAAAAGAATTGTTGCAGTTGTAAAGTTCTTGTCATCAAGAGGATTGCCATTTCGTGGAAACAATGAAACCATTGGTTCAGAGCAAAATGGTAATTATTTAGGAACTCTTGAGTTACTTAGCCAGTTTGACCCATTCCTACATGAACACATGAAAAAACATGGAAATTCTGGAAAAGGTAATACTTCATACCTCTCCGCCGATATCTGTGAGGAGTTTATATGCCTAATGGGAAATAAAGTTTTGAGCGAAATAATTTCTGAATTAAAAAAAGCAAAATACTACTCAATCAGCGTTGACTCAACTCCAGACTTGTCACATGTAGATCAATTAACTTTTACAGTTCGATATGTTAAAGACTTGGCACCAGTTGAGCGTTTTTTGCAATTTGTTCCCATTCACGGGCATGGAGCTGAACATTTAGAAACAGTGGTTTTGAATTTTTTACAAGAAAATGAAATTTCAATATCTGACTGTCGTGGGCAGTCATACGATAATGCATCAAATATGGCAGGACAGTACCCAGGCCTACAAAAGAGGATTAAAGACAAAAGTGAATCAGCATTGTTTATTCTTTGTGCTGGACATTCTTTAAATCTGGTTGGCAACAGTGCAGCTGGATGTTGTTTAGAAGCAATTATTTTTTTTGACTTTGTTCAATGCCTCTAAAACTTTTTTTCTGCATCAACTCATCGTTGGCAAGTGCTTCTGTCCTTTGTTGGCAAAGGCAAAAAAATTTTCAAACAGCTTTCTGGAACTCGATGGTCAGCACGTGCAGATGCTGTGACTTGTCTGCATGACAGTTATGATGAGATTAAAAAAGCACTTGAATTTTTGATCAAGGACATAAGTCAGTCAAAAGAAACTCAAAATGATGCTCAAAATCTCATCACAAAAATGAACACTTTTGAGATTGTTTTTCTGACAATTTTCTGGAATGATATTCTTTGTCATTTTAATGAAACATCGAAGATTTTACAGAAAGAAAATTTAAACCTGGATGTTGCAGTTCGGATTCTAAAGTCATTGTTGCATTTCATTAAAGATTTGAGGAGTCAATTTGAGAATTACCAGGAAAAAGCCAAAATCTTGCTTCCAAACACTGACTACAGAGATTCTTCAAAAAGAACAAAAAAAAGAAGCCGACGTATGGCCTTCTTTGATGGTGAGGCTGAAGAATTGGAATTTCAGGGAAGTTATAAATTCAAAATTGAAACATACCTTCCTGTTATTGATTCACTAACATCAAATTTAGAAAAAAGAACATCAGCATATGAGAAGATCAATGACAATTTCGGATTTCTAGTAAACATTCAAACAATTGCCAATGTTGAACTAAAAGACCATTGTTCAAACCTAGCACAAATTTATAAGAAGGACATAAATGAAAATGAACTTTTTTTTGAGTGCCAGCAATTTAAATATTACATTTCAAAAGATGAACATTCATTTACAGAATTTTACTCAACATTAAAAAGAGACCACTTGGAATCAACTTTTTCTGTCAATGATGGTCTCAAATTGCACTGGCGAGCGATCATTTTCAAAACTAAAACTTATAAAAAATGAACTCCGCTCAACCATGCTGCAAGAAAGATTGAACTGTTTGTCGTTAATGTCAATTGAATCAGATGTTCTTTTAACCATTGATTTTGATGATATTATTAAAGAATTTTCAAGAAAAAAATCACGTAAACGTCACATGTAAATTTTATCATTGCTTTAATAAATGTTTCCTATTTTAGTATTTGATTTAATTTTTTTACTATGGAAAAAGGGGGCCCCCAAATTAAGTCTAGCCTAGGGCCCCCGATAGCCTTAAGACGGCTCTGCTGCCTCTACCTTCTTTTGTTTCAGCCGCCATTGCCTTAACATATCGTTCACTTCTTTTTTTTAGCCTAGATGTTCGTTGTTCAGATGATTCATTTGCTTTAGCTCGAAATTTCCATTCTCTTTCTCGAGCAAGACAATCGATCATATTTAGTTTCCAGATTTCTTTTTTATATTTAGCTTTCTCCTTTATATTTCTACGTTTTTAAGGTATTTTTTTACTTATTTACTTTAGGAACATTAATTATTATTTTTAATTACTATTTATAAGTAAAGTATTAAAGCGCTACTTAGTCTTTTACAGTTTAAAATCTATCAATTCCAGGTTAACAACGTTTTTTGTTATTATTATTCATCATTGATTTTATTTATTTACGCTAAACAAAGTTTGTTGTTTTTTGTTTGTTTAAATTACTTTTCTTAACGATTTCTTTTATTTACGCTTAACTAAAGTTTAGCGTATTTCTTTTATTATTACCGCTGACCAAGTATTTGTTTTGAGCGGACACCAAACAAACAAACAAACAAACCGACGTGAAAGCAAGTTAATTTAAATGTTGTAAAAAATACCCTGATAGAAACTTATAGAACTGATATAAATTTTTTCTGTTTGAGTATTGGGGGCCCAGTTTCCTAAGCAAGATTAAGGGCCCAGTACAAGTCCTCGTACCTTCGTACTGGGCCACCACGTCCCTGGTATATAGAAAAGTACGACCATTCGAAAAATTATGGACAGTAGTGTATGCATCATTAGAAGGGTGCTTGAACTTCCTGGTTAAACGCTATTCCACGGTGCTCTGTGACAAGACCTTTAAGGCTTTTAGGGCTTTAAAGAACCTTATTAACTACAAAAACAACTAAAACTGCTGATACTTATTCATTTGGCACATGTTTATAAAAAAAGCGAGTCATAAAACTTTTAAATTTATAATATGGTTTTTGAGAAAACGATATTAAATAGTGGGTTAGTTAGCGCAAAAAGGATTTTTTTTTTCATGGTTTTAACATCTAATTTTTTTCGGATAATTGATTTTATACTGCGATTTTTTAAAGATCTGCTTATTATTGAGGCTGTATGTTATTGATACTTTTATAAAAAAAAATTCAAAATCAGACTTCTGGTTTTTTTTTTTCTATGGTGGGGTAAAGTTGATTGTGTTGTTATCAAATTAAAATTTTAAATTTTTAAATGTTGAAAATTTGATTTAAAATGCTACAAATCAATTGGAGTATTGATCAACTTATGATGGATAAACATTTTAGAAAAATCAAGTTGATTCGAGAGTTTTATTCAAGAGTTGATAAGAAATTTACGTAACGTGAATCACGTTAATCAAAGAGTGTTTACAATTAAAAACCAAAAAAAATAATGGCCACTTGTTTGTAATCCTAAAAGTCTAAAACTTTCAGATAAATTAGCCCAAAAAAAAAAATCTTTGTTTATTGAAATCTTATATACTGATACAGTAGCGTCCAAAAATTGGAAGGAAAGACAAAAAAATTTAACTTCATTAACAATATCACCACATACCAAAGCCAACATATTATATATAAATCAAAAAGTTTTCATATTTACTATTATGTTTTGAACAAATATTGATTATTTAATCAAAATTTTAAAATTGATTTACAAAATAGCAGTTTTTGTAAATTAATTTTAACAATTTTGCACAGCTTTTTAACCTTATTAACTACAAAAACTACCAAAACTGCAGATACTTATTTATTTGGCACATATTTATAAAAAAAGCGAGTCATAAAATTTTTAAATTTATAATATGGTTTTTGAGAAGAGCTTTATAGACGTGTTTTTCTACATACACATACATGCTTTTCTTGCGCTTGAAACTTTTAACTTCAAGAAACTTTTAAAAATAAACGTAGCAATAAAGAAATTATGACTCAACAGAAATTACAATTGAAGCTAAAAAAGTTATCCTGGAAGTGGAAATGTTCTCAGAACACAAAAAAAAACTGAGTTTATGTTCAAAGAACAAGAAAAAAAACATGATAAGCGTAATAAGTGCAAATACTAAAATGATTTACAAATGAATGGATAAAGTTGAAAAAGATTAACATAACAACGCTAAAAGTCGCTTAAAATCGAGGTAGCAAAAATCGTAGAAAGTTTAGGAACTTTTTTTTATAGAAAAATAAAGACTTTCTCCGATTCTCATGAGAAAGTTTTCTTTAAAGAGATAGTTTTAACCAAAAGCACAATAAAAAATAACAATGATAATATCGAGGTAATGAATAATACAAATACAGAGTCTGTACGTATACTAAACGCTCAAATAGACAAGCTTAGCAAAGAGGTGAAAAACACGCCATTATTTAACAAATTGGAATTGTTTGCAACCATACTTAAGAGCAAATCAGAAGAGAAAGTTCAACAACGCCATGAATTAACTAGCATTGTTACAGCTGAAACTGAAAATCGACAAAATTAGACATCTACTGTCATAATCGTAGAGCTACCCAAATTAGACAAATATGACAAGACAATAGCCACAAACAAGTTTTTCAATGCAAGTGGAGCTGACAGTGCCATAATTGGCTACGTCAGCAGAATAAATTCTAACAAGATAAACAATGCAATTTTTAACTCTAACATAATTATGGTCTCTTTAATAAAGAAACGATCTCAATCAGAAGTGATTCAGAAATCTAGTCATCACAATATTGCTGATATATAAACACATCTTTACCTCTCCAACAAGTACCCTTGCACTGCATCGCAAACGTCTACTCAAAACAAGGCAAACTGCAACCACTTAAAAAGAACCCAATCCCAAGAATCAAACCGAAACGTAAACTAAATTTGCCAAACGACTCCTTAGAAGACTTGCAGTCACTAGTTATATTGTCACTGTCAAAGTCACCTTCAGCAAACTTCTTCCGTTTCTGGGCTAATAACCTATGCTCATTAAATAGCGAAAAACGCGATGAACTTATAAACAAATGAACTTATAGCAAGACTCATCTTTATTGATAAACCTGAATAGCCACATGTTATATATATATATATATATATATATATATATATATATATATATATATATATATATATATATATATATATATATTTTTAAACTGGTTCAACGTTACATCAGACACTACTAACTTGCTTGATATCAGCTGTATTAAACAGATCGCAATGATAGAGAGGGTGGTGTTGTAATCTACATTAAAGACAGACTTGCTAACGAAGTCATGGACGTCACACTCACTTCGACATCCGTTTAACAAATCTGGCTTATAATCAATTTCGAAAACGAATCAATACTTTTTGGTTATATGAATTGCCCAATAGATAACAATGATGATACGCTCACTCAGATTTTTGACTCTATCATAGCAGTGCGACAAGTATTGCCAAAATTAATGTGTTCAAAAATGTTCTTGAATGGTAATTTTAATTTTTCCCACACCAGTTGTAAATCATGCAACGTTGGTGGTGGTGTACAACAACCACTCATGCAACTGACCAAAGTTCATGTGACATCAAATTCTAAGAGTATCTTAAAGAATACTATATAAGTCAACTAGTAATATTCCTAAAATACCGCAACAACATACTTTTAATGCCAAGCAGCACGCTTGAACTCACCATCACCAACAAGCCTGATCGCCGAATCTCAATAAAAGAAGGAAATTCGCTCGGACATACACCAATAGGAAAAGCTCACTGCACTTTAGTTGGTTTTTATGCTGTACACTTCAACAAGAAAAAACTAATATCTCCGAGTCGCCGTCGGCTTACCTGGAGTAAAACAAATTTCAATGCAATTTTAACACACATAAATTCTTAAGTATTAGCAACCAAATTCTTTGTAAACAATCTGTACAGTTGGTTTAATGACATTTACAACAAAGCTGTAAAAACGTGACTAAAGTGGTCAAAGCGGCTGTCCTTTATTTCAACAAAAAGTAAGCAGTTTCAAGGATTTTCCAAACTCTCTATGCTCATATGTAAAAACCAAACCTAAAGTACATAATCACATTAGTATGCTTGAAATTAGGAATGGCAATATCACCACAGATTTGAAAATTATAAGTTCAACAATAATCAATCATTTTAATTCAGTTTTTGTTGAAGAACTACTAATACTATATCAACATTTGAAAAGATAACAACATCAACTTGCAAAGTGGACGAAAGTTTATTTACTGCTGCGGCCGTACAAAACTACTTATTTGGCCTTGACGGAACAAAATCAATGGGACTTGACAGATTACTTCCACGTGTTTGAAAAAACTGCGCAAAAGCTTTTGCAACACCTCTTGCACTCATTTTCAGACAATCTTTTCAACCCTGAGGAGGTTCCAAATAATTTGCGTAAATCAAATGTTAAGTTTATTTTCAAAAAAGGAAACAAGCTCAAGGCTTGCAGGCCCGTAGCAACCGGGGGGGGGGGAGACCAGCAGGGGCATTTGCCCCAAAATAATTTTTCAAATAAACAGTTTTGAAGAAATTGACTGAAAAAAAAATAAGGTTCTTAAAACTATTTCAAGGTAGTACTGCCCCCCCCCCCCCCAATATAATTTTTGTTCCTAAGGGCCTGGCTTGTAACACCGTGCATTATGATGGAGAGAATTATTAAAGAGAAGATTATGAAACACTGTACACTAAACAATCTAACTTCAAAAACTTAACATAGATTTATACACCACAAAGATTGCCTTACAAACTTGATTGAGTCACGTGACATTCTCGACGGAAACATTTTACCCTGGACACCTTGATAACATAGTTTTTACCGTCTTTGCAAAAGCAATCAACACAGTGCCACACAAACAACTCCTCTGCAAAATTCAAGCTTAGGGCATTCGAGACCATTTATTACACTGGATTTCTGCTTGGCAAAGATTGATAAGTGTAGCCTTTCAAGCATCAGTTCTTGCAGCTTTAATATTTGTGCTCTTTGTAAATGACTATCCAGACTTCATTAGTAACTGTGACTATCCAGACTGCATTATTGAAAATCCCCGTTTGACAGCAGCTGTCAAACGGAGATTTTCAATAATGCGTACGTATATTTGTACATTTATATCGACAGTTGCTGTTGATATTAACGCACAAATGTTTCTATAAAATGAGTTGTAGTATTTTTACTACAAATCGTCTTTTATGTCACGCTAATTTATTTAGAAGACACCCATTTAAAAAGCCATTGGTTTTCATGAAAAGCCGAAACGCACGAAAAGAATTTGCCTTAGACTATCTAAAATAGAGTATTCAATAATAGTCAAAAAAATATTTTAGTGATTAAAGTTTATGCTGTTCGGATAAGATGAAATTAGGTATGTTTGACGTCCAGTAAGTACAGTATATGGTCCTAAATATCAACTGCATTCCGTAAAACTTGGAAGAGATAGTGTAAGGATTTGGGAATATTTTAGTTGGGATGGAATTGGTCCTTTCCATAGAATTATTAGTCGTATGGATCAAGAAATATGCAAAGGTATATGCAAAGGTATATGTTTGCATGAGGTAACATTATGTTACCTCATGCAAAGGATAAAATGCCTCGAGGAGATATACTAACAAGATAACACACAGCCAAATTGGTTCAGGAGTTTTTCAAAAAGGGTAAAGTTTATGTTTTGAAGTGGCCGTTCCAATCACCTGAATTGATTCCCATGAACTTCTATGAAAACATAAAGATTATCAAATGAAAGATACCAAGCCTACAAGTCATTCTGGTTTATTTAGTAAAATCAAAGAAATATGGGACTAAATTCCCATTAATGTTTGCAGTAATATAGTTCTTGATTGTAAAGAATATCCTACAAAATACTAATGTGATTATACTTTTATATATATTTATGACAAAACATTGTTAAAAACTCGTATCTTTTAAAAAATAAACGCTTTGTCTGAAAATTTTTAACTTTTTAAAAATCGCTGTATTGTAAATCAATTTTTAAATGTTAATTGAATAATCATTATTTGTTCAATACTGTAATCTCAAAATTGTAAACCTTAAAACTTTTAAATTGGTATATAATATGTTGGCTTTAAAGCATGTGCTGAAATAATAGTAAACTAAATTTTTTTTTGCCTCTTTGCAAACTTGTTGAAACAAAAAGCCGCTTGGGGTTAGATCTGGTAAGTAGGACGGATAGTCAAACAGTTTAAAGCGTAAACCATGGATTTTTGGCGAGACAACCGCTGAGGAGTGTGCTTCTTGGTGAAACAAGATTTTTCTACAAATATGGCCGTTTTCCCACAAGTTCTGGCTTCAACTTGCCAAGTAATGATGCGTAGAATAATAGATTGTTTTTTTGCTTCGGGCGTATAATGGTAAATCTTAGTTTCAAATACAGTAACTAATCGGTGCTAAAAACTCAGATTTATCGGACCTAAACTGTGCTAAAACAAAATGTTCATTCGAACACATGAGCTGGTAGAAGCTGAATTTTATAAAAATTATAAAAACTTATTAAAATTGTTTGTATATTTATTGCAATTTATTTGAACAACTCTTTGCCGGAACCATACCCTTGGTTGTCATACGTACACTCAATGCGTCTATCTATACAAAATTCTTTTAATGTATGCCCAATAAACTGCATTTGTCTCTGATAATCAGTCTTTATATCGCAACGTTTTGAGATAAAATAAAGAGTTATAATATAGTCTATTAGCCTTTAATACCTTCTTGGACAAAACAATTTAAAAAAAATATAAACTTTATGAGATGGCATTTAAAAAAAAAATTCTATAAGTTGTGTTTTCTCTGCACATATTTTACTTATAACTTAGGTTTTAATACTGTAGAAAAAAAATTATTTAAGATATATAATACTATTAATAAACTATTTTTTTCAAAAAGTGGAAAGAGAATAATATATCTTGTTCTGTCTCCACTTTTTGAAAAAAAGGACGTCCTAGAACTAACCATAAAAAATTTCCATTAAAAGACTGCACAATCTTCTGTTAGTGTATGAACATTCCAACGGAAAAGTATTGGTTTATGATATAAATTGCCAACTATAAAGCTAGAGAAATGTTGTACAACAATTGTGCGATTTTGTTGCGCAACAATTGTTGCATAAATTGATTTGTTTCTACAACCATTTGTGGTACAACCAATTTCAAGTTGTGCAACTTACGCAAGAATGTTTTAATTATAAAACGTAGTTATTGTGCAACTCTCATGCAACAATTGTAGGAAAGTTTTTTTTTTACCAACTTTATTGAACTAAATTTACTGTGAGAAAAAAAGCTTGAATCTCACGCAACGCTAAAAACCTCCCGTATCGAATTGTCTTTTTCAACTTGATTCGTCTCATTTTTTGTTTTTCGTAATCATTTTATGCGGACGTTGCGAAACCTTTGAATTATAATGATAATAATATTGTAATAAAAGTTTATAAAAAAATAGCAAAACAGTAATCTGTCAAATTTTTAAATGGATCCTCCACACGAATATATGAATTCTTTAGGTAATAATATATACTTTTTTTAAATTAAAAAAATATTGATGTATGGATGATAGCCTTTGTAACTTAAACTACTTATTTGTAGTAATGTTAACAAGGACTTTCTAAAAATATAGGTCTAATGTCTTATAGGATAAATAGGAGCATATTCAAATTCCGAATTTTAAGTATATAAATTCTGCTGTAAAACCTAAAAATAGCAGACTTAAAGTTCTTGAAAAGTCCTTAATAAGTTTTTTCAAAGATTTTCAGGGTTAAGACTTTATTTATTACAACTTTTTAAGGTTTTTTATAAAGTTTTTAAAAGAAATTTTCAAAAGTTAAAAAAACTTTTTAGGCTGAGGAAGTTAAGATAATTAACAAAAAGTTTACACACACACACAAAAAAAAATTAATAAGTAAATAAAAAATAATAATAATACTATAATAAAACTGTAGGCCAAAATTCTTGAGAATTACTTGTTAACATCACTGCTTATTTGGATTAACAAAAAAGATTTTTTTAAATCAATATCATTTTTTGTTTTTTAAAAGAGCGGTTATTAATTTTAAAAGACTTGATTTTTTTTTTCCTGGTAGTATTTTTAATCTACAATTTTATTTTGTGTATTTATGCTCATATAACTACAAGTATTGTTGCCCAAATTTTTTTAAGAAAAAGTTTGTATTTTCAAAATTTGAACTTATAAGTCATACGATTTTTTGATGTAATTCAAAAAGTATTTCTTAGTTTATGTGAATAAATCAAAAAAATTAAAATCACATAAGAACTCCATAACCAATATAACTTATTATTTAAAAATTTAATGTATCAAAAGAGAATACTTATCATATTTTCTTCTATATTTCCATCAAATGTTTATTTTATTTTCTTCCCAAAATCTCAGTTTAAGTGTACTAATTTTTTAATTAGTTTTTTTTTTTTGCTAAACAGTAATACACATTAATTGTTAGGCTCTTGTAGAAAAAAGAGAAAAAAATTGAAGTATAAGTTTATTGAAACTTTATTGCTTGAAGCGCTTTAAATAATAATAATTATAATGATAATAATAATAGTTATAATAATGACAAGTTTATTTTATTTAAAATAGAATAAATAAGGAATAAATAAATAAATAAAGTTGCAATTTTTTTTTACCTAAGTGTTAAAAAATTTAACCTTTTGGTAAAAAAATTTGATTTAAATATTCTTTTATCCTTTTAATCTGTCAAGTGTACAAAATTTTATTTACTGGTTTCATTTGCCGTAAATTTGAAAATGTGTTTGGATTAGAGTTTAATACTATTTGTGGTTTTCGGATATTTGAATAACTCAAATATCCAAATAACTATTTTTTAATTATTCAAAAATTTAACAATTTGCTAAAATTTAAAAGTTTAAAAAGAAAAAGTTATTAACTTGTTTATTGTTTTATAAATAAATAATATATAAATGATTTTAGTAGGTAAATAAAAAATTTATTTACTAAAATCATTTATATATTATTCATTTGTAAATATACTGAAATTAACTATTAAAGTACAATCGCATTTAAAAATATTAGATTTTGCTTTCCAGAGCAAATGAGTATATTTAGAAGAGCATTATATATTAAATTGATATTTCTAGCTTTTATTGCAGTTGTTTCATATATTTGAAATTCTTTTTTTAAAGAATTAAAATTATGCCCAAGATTAGCATTGTAGAATATTGACTTTTTTGTATTGCTAAATTCAACTCACAAAAAACTGATATTAAAACTATCAAAGTTGATATTGATCTAGGCTTCAGGTTCATATTTAGGCTGAACACAAATTTTCTGTATATTTTTTAACATTACTTTACATTGCAGTTGCTTATGTTGGATATAATCATTTCATTAGTTTTTAGGCATATGCCAATGTCATGTTTCTCAGTAAATAAAAAAACACTGTATTTTTTTTAATTTATAAATTACTCAGAAACATCAAAAGTTATGGCAGTGGTTTATATCTTTACTGGTTTATACATTTTAGGAAAACCTCTCGGAAATTTAAGCTTAATTCATACTGTCTTTCTGTCAACTCGTTCTTTAAAAATATGACAGTTGTTTCATGTGTTAATAATGTGGCATCTTTAAAGTTTAGTGCTTTAACATCAACTTTTAAAGGAGACATAACTGCTAACATATTGTTAAGAGTATTCAAATTATTTTCTTTATATTTTTAAATAGCATTTAATTCAACCAGACTGATTTTTATACAGCTATATAGCTTAATAAATATTTCAACTGTGGCTTCAAAAGAACACCATCTGATTGTGATATCTGTTTTTAAACTAATTTCCATTTTTAAATCCTTGTTTCATATATCACTTTAAATTGCTATATTTTTTTGGTGACTATCAACAAATAGTTCATCTTTCACAGCTAGATGAATAACGCGATATATGCATTGTACCTATACATAACACTTGCACCATTAGTTGTCAATGCAACAATGTGATTTTTAAAAACATATTATGTATTCAAAATAAAAACATGTTTTTGCATCAAAGAACTTTTTGTTATTCCATTAACTGTAAAACCATATTCAGATAACATTCTTGTGATAAAATTTAAAAAAAGTTTTAAAATAATAAGATTTAAAAGTTTTTTTAATTTTTTTTTAATTCAGCTTACTGGTAAGATCTAATATATATATATATATATATATATATATATATATATATATATATATATATATATATATATATATATATAATTAGTAAAAAACACTTATCTAACTTTTATCTTCGACTCGGAGTTTCACCATCGCTGGATCATCAGGAAGAGTCCTGATGATCCAGCTCTTGATGAACTCTTCCTGATGATCCAGCGATGGTGAAACTCCGAGTCGAAGATAAAAGTTAGATAAGTGTTTTTTACTAATTAATTATTGCTCTGTTCTTTAAGAACATTGAGCACTCTATTTGTAAAATACACTAACATAATTTACATATATATATATATATATATATATATATATATATATATATATATATATATATATATATATATATATATATATATATATATACATATATATATATATAAATATTACATTTGTAGACCTTGAAAAACCCAACCAATTTATTAAGAAAGATAGTGTAGTGGGCATTGAGGTATAAGAGTGTTGAAGAATGGTTAGTGACAATTATTGTGGTGATGTGTTGATGTTTAAATCAATAGTTAAGGTGTTACAACTAGCCAGATTTGTTAGTTTTTGGCCTTGTTCTTGGCCTTGGTCTTGATTGGTTTGGCCTTGGCCTTCCACATTTTCTATAAGAATTCAGAACTTTCTTTTGTGTTTTCATTTTTTAAAAATTTTACTACAGTTGATTTTGTTTACCTGAGTTATTTTTCAATCAATGGCATGATTGGTTAATGAGAATTTATTACATCTATATTTAAGTCACGTGATATATCTTAACGTTTTTTATTAGTTAAAACATTTCAAAATTTAAAAAAAGATTTAAACACATGAGTTTTTCTTAAAATTAAAAACAGAATTTTTAAGGTTTAATATCTTATAACTAATAACAACATATCTTTAATTAAAAGATTTTATTATTGGTTGTTAGCTTTAAGCACAAAAATACATGAAATTAAAGAATTAAAAGTTTTAGTTCATTATTTTTATGTATTTTTGTTTTCGGCTTTCATATATATTTACTAGTATATTTTCTTATTGAATTAATGTTATAGATCAAGGTTATAGTGCATAACCTTGGTCTAATTTCACAACATGTGGTTTTATTGTCTTACTACCTATAGTTTTGGTTATAATTGGCCTTAACGTAAGGCCGAAATTTAAGTCTTTGTTCTTGAAAATGTTTGTGTAGGTCTTGGCCTTGAAGATCTTATTCTTGCCTTGGTCTTGAAACTTTTTACCTTGGTCTTGATCTTTGCTTTGCTACTTTTGGTCTTGGTCTTGTTTGGTTAATAACTACAACTAACTTCTCCAACTAGCACTTGTAATTTACAAAATTCACATTTTTTTAACTATGCTTTAATTTTCAATTTCATTTCACCTCCACAGGGTTTTGATAAGACATTAATAAATGCTGAAAAAATTAAATTTAAATTTTCCCAAAATTTCTCCAACTTTTAGTTAAGTTCAATAAATATTACATTTGTATAAGTATTACAAATGAAAATGTTATTTTGTTATTTTATGTTTATAAAGTATTTATATAAAAATAATAATCAATAAAGTTTCAATAAAATTATATATTTCTTATGATTATTGACCTCTTATAAAATTAAAACATTTTTTAGAATCAAAACGTTTTATTCTAAATCGTGAATTAACTAAACATTTGCACAGTTATTCAAATAGTATATAACAAATATATTTGTGTTTTAAACCCTACCTTACATTAAAAATTTCATTTAGAAGACAAAGAGTTGTCATGGGAGAAATTATCTCATCTTGGAAGGATATATTTATTGGTGTGCTGCAAGGCTCGGTTATTGGCTCTTTACTATTTATTGTTTATATTAATGATTTGCCTGAGAACTTTGTTAATATTTTGAAAATGTATGCTGATGATGCAAAAGTATTATCAAGGGTTTATTGTGAAGCAAGCGTTAACCTATTGCAAAATGACCTAGATAAAGATGTTAACTGGCCCAACAAATGGCTACTAAAGTTTAGTTTTGAGAAGTGTTCGATAATGCACCTTGGTAAAAATAACCCAAAAAGAATTTTTTTTGTGCAAAATATATCTTTAAGTACTAATGTCGCTGAAAAAGATCTTTGTATAGTATTTACCTCTGACTTGAAATGGAAAAATCAAATAACTCCATGTGCAAGTAAAGTAAATAAAGTTTTGGGTGTGTTGAGGAATACATTTTTAAGTTTAAATAATGAATTACTAAAAATTATATACACAACTTTTGTAAGACCGTTAATTGATTTTGCTATATCTGTGCGGTCTCCATGTCTTAAAAATGAAATGAATCTTTTAGAAAAGGTACAGCATCGTGCTACAAGAATAATATCGCCACTAAAAAAACTATGTTATAAGAAAAGATTAGATAAAATGGGTCTCGCTACTTTAGTTGTAAGATGGATTTGGGGTTATTCAATGGAATTGAACAAGTAAATTTATTGAAATTTTGCCAAGAAGTTATCAATCAGCAAGAGGTCATCAAATGAAAATAATTGTGAAATAATAATTTTTTTGCCTCTGCATTATTGATGTACATTAACTACTGATGTCATTAATGCTATTTCTGTGAATTCATTTACAGCTAAACTCGACATTGGATTTTAAATAATGTAACTATGCTGAATAATGATATAGCTGTCTAAGTGTACTTGGTACACTCACCAAATTATTGATCACAGATCAAATATATTACTATTACTTTATAGTTATAATAATAAAATGTTTCAAAACTTTTTATTGCCTAATACTAGTACCTAATTCTAAACTACCTCTGGCATGTTTTTGCTTATTCTAACCAATAGCTAATGTTGAATCAATCAACATTTTCAATTGCAGTTGATGATTTTTTTTTATATATAAATTAATTTTTTTTTAATCATTTTGCTATTTTTTTTAAATTGCTATTTTTTTAAATTTAATGAAGCATTTTCAATGATTGCTAAAATCATTGAAAATGCTGCATTAATTATCATTAGTTAATTACTATTTAAAAAATTTATGGATTATATTTAGGAAGTTCACAAAGATTAGAAAAAAAGAAAAATAAAGGTTTGTTGTTGTTGTTGTTAATAGTTATTATTTTTTTTTTTTTGATAAACAAGCTTTTATTATTTTCAAAGTAAATAACAATTCTTTGATATTTTAGAATCATAGTTTAACTAAAAATTTCAGAACTGTTAATTTTTTTCTATATTCCAATTTATATTTTTATGCTACTTTAGATGTCTCCTTAGCTGGTGACGCTTGCATTACCAGCTATGATGCTTGCACATCCAACCCTTGCTTGTGTAACCAGCTAAAGCAGAACATAAAATAGCAATAAGGAGACATCAAAAGTGTTGTGACACTTGATCCAATTATGCGTCCTAAATTAGAAAAACTTATCTACACATTTTAATTTTGCTGCCATATTTCCATTCAATTACCTTGAAAATTTGTATATTTTGAAATATTTAGGGCAACGTCCACAAAATTACATGCCTCAGCAATATGGGTATGGATCTTCACAACTTTTTGACGATATTAGTGTTTACGGGAATGATCCTGCATTGATGCAGCAACAAAATATAGGTTTTCAACCTCAAGGAGAGTTTTATGCAGGACAGCATTTTGTAAATGGTCCAATGGCTAATGCTGCCTTGCATTATGGATCTCAGTTTGTGCCAGCCGGAAAAGAGTTTGTAGAAAAAAAGGTAATTTATTTTCTTTTTTTAAATATATATAATTATATTTATTGCTATTTTTATTAATGTTAAAGAGTGAGACTTAGAAATTATATAGAGGCAGCCAAAGTAGGTAATGGAGGGGGTTGCCCACAAAAATAAAAGTTATAGTGTTTGGCCCCTCTAGTTAGATGGTATAGTTTTTTTTTTGTATTTAATTACATTTTACCTTTAAGCTGCATATTTGAAAATGTTATGCAAATAATTAAAAATTCACAACATTTATTTAACACTCATCATATTTGCTATATATATATATATATATATATATATATATATATATATATATATATATATATATATATATATATATATATATATATATATATATATATATATATATATATATATATATATATATATATATATATATATATATATATATATATATATATATATATATATATATATATATATATATATATATATATATATATATATATATATATACAGACGACTTAAAAGATTGCAAATTATATGGCAAAATATATGTAAATTATAAATTATTATCAGGAAAGCAAGATGAAGGAAGTGAATTCCAGAGAACTGATGTTTGAGGAAAAAAAACTATGAATAAGAGTTTTTGGAGCACTTAGGAACAGTCACAGTTAAAGGATGAGACTTGATTGAATGACAAGTAACACAAGAATGAATTTTAGTTGATGGCACAAGAAAAGCAACATTATGACAATGTGATAATGGTTGGAGGTTGGCTGCAAGAGCAGGTCCAACTATGTTTACAATGCGTTTTTGCATCTTGTCTAAAAGAGAAAGGGCGTCATTGGAAGATCTACACCAGTTATGCTAACAGTATTCTATACAAGGATGGATTTGAGATTTTTTTTTTTTTTTTGTTATCCACCTCCTCAAGGCCGAGAAGGCTACTACAGATGAGGAGGCTACTTATTAGTGGTTTTAACCCTCTCTCAACTCTATAACTCCGAAACACGAACCTTGAGGAACAAGGCCGCTGCGTGGAGAAACAAGTTGAGCGCGGTACTACCAGGGACGTGGTGGGATTTAAATTATTGCAATAATGATTGACTTGAAGAAATTGGATTTCATCTGAATTAAAGTTCACCAACCACTGTGAGCGCCATGCTGTAGCAGAAGTGAGATCCTTTTCAAGCTCTAATGCCCCCTCCTAGCAATCAGAGAGTGTTGGCTTCTTATCAAGACAAGAATAAATGGTAGTATCATCAGCAAGCAATGCCAACTTAGATGTGAGAGTATCCGATAGATCGTTAATGTAAATTGAAAAAAGTATAGGGCCAAGAATAGATCCTTAAAGAACCCCTGAAGTTACAGGATATAAAGAAGAATGCTGTCCATCGAGGACAACTTTTATACTACAATTGGTAAGGAAGAATTCAATAATCTTAAAGATGTTACCTAGAAAATGTTAGCTTTAGAAATGCGATAGCTTTAACCTCTCCACCTCTAATGCATGATAAAACCTATCGATTATTACTGTTATCAAATCAGCTGTAGAATGAGAAGTAGCAAGTGACCAGGGCCCCGGCTAAAAATGAGACTTTTTGCAAGCCCAGCCCTGGCAAAATTATAAGATTTAGCAGGGGTTGATAGCCAGGGCTGGAAAAAAATTTACAATACTTAATATATTGTAATTTTATGCTTACATTTACTATTTATTGAATACTGGCGTACATTTATATATTTTTATACTCTAATTTATTTCAAACAAGATTGCAAGCAACCACTATTAAGTTATGAGTTACTTTAAAATAGAGAATAAGTTAAAATACTTGGAAACGTATAACTTAAGACTTAAAAAGTTGTAAGTTATATAAAAAAAAACATGAAGATGGGTAAGATTTATAAGGTTTTTTTTTTATGTTCAAGGAAAAAAAACTGGATTAATAAAACTTTTTTTAGCATGAAGGGAAAAACTCTATTTGTCTGAAAGTAAGCGGGTTGTTATTTGTCAATATAGGAATGCCAACAATATTGCATTATTTTTTTGCAGTAAATGAGTTTTGTTGTCTAACAAAAATTGTGGATTTTAAGTCCAGAATTTAAATCCACAAGCCACTGCAAGCCTTAGGCTGTTACAGAAGAGAGATCAGATTTAAAATCGACTGCTTGTTCTTAGCAATTAAAAAGTAAAGATTTTTAGTCAAGACAAGAGTATAAAGTTGAGTTGTCAGTAAATAGAGCAATTTTAGATTTCAATAAGATTGCTATTGTAGATATGAAACAATACAGGAGCAAAGATAGAACTTGGTGCTTGATAGAAGATGGTACCCTTAAAGTTACTTGAAATAAAGAAGAGGGTAGGCCTTCAAGAATAACTTTACTACTGCAGTTAGAAAGAAATAATTTAACAACCTCTAAACCTATATATAAAGAAACTAATAACAGAGTGAAGGCTAATTGTTGGATAGTTAGAGAGGTCAAAGTGTTTTCTAGAGTTTTGAAAAATTGAAGAGGGTTCTGGAGAGCACTTTTTCAAGACTATAATGTAAATCTATTCTTGAGCACAAACCGTAGAAGTGTCTAATTGAGAATTAACTTAAGAATTGAAAGCCAGAGTGATTTTGATGTTTAACAATGGGTTAATCTATTTAACTGTCAGGAAGAGTATGGCCATTATATTCAAGAGTCAAATTAGAATAAGATTTCTTTGCAAATAACTCTGCTTTATTCTGGGGAGAAGTAAAAAGATCAGACCTGTGAATTAGAGATTAAATCTTAGAATTACTTAAGTTAATGACATTGTTGAAGACTAACCAAAAGTCTCTAGAGCCTAACATTTGAGATAAGATACAAGATTTAGTAAAACGAGAATAACAGAGCTTAACATCAGACAGGACTTTTTTACATTGACTACTTGTAATAATAAAAGGGCGCTTGTTCTTAAGAGAGATGTTCTTGTAATAAAGATGAAAAAAAATGAATAATGTAATTAACTACTGTGAGAACAAATGGTGAAAAATGTAGAGTAGAATGAGGCTTGACTTAAAATTGAAGAGAAGTAATAAAAGCTTCCAAACTTTTATTCCAGAAGGAATAAAAGTTTGGAATTTTATGGATATAAACATATATGTTTGCTTTTTATTTAGATGCTGGCATGCAATAACCTTTCATTGTTATATAAGCTTTAGTATTTATATGGTGCAGTATTTGCCAAAAAGGAAGATGATCAGATGGATGTGTAGTGTGACTCTAGCAAGGCTAAAAAAGGAGGCATAATTTTAGACAGATCAGAAAAAAACATTGTATCAAGCAATATTTGTTAGAAAAGGTTAAACTAATTTAGGTATCAGCATGTAGAGGGGAAGCAGCTTCAGTAGAAAATGGTAGTGGTAGAAGTAAGAAAATGTGAAGAGAGTGCCTTACATATTGTATGAATGAGCTTTTGTTAAGAAAAAAATGCTCTAGATTGTTTTTATTAAAGAAACAGCATAAAAGAGGAAGGCTAAAGCCTGATGATGATGATGATGATTCCAAATTAGTCCAGCTCCGGAAAATACTCTTTCAGGTTCAATACTTGTTGGACAAAGGGTCATCAAATAGTCAAAAACTATTTGAATGTACTTCCCTTGAATATTTTCTTGTCGAAAGTACTTCAATTGCTTTTTTACAACTTCTTTTAGACCTTTTGCTTTTAGACCTACATTCTTCTAAAACAGTTATTCCTTTATTCTTGTCCGGTTGTTTTTTAAGAAAGAGATGAAGTTTTTCCTTCATAGAAAAATCAGCATTTGGTTTAACAGTAATGAGGTTGTTATTTAAATCTGAATCTGATTCATTTTCAGTCACCAAATTTGGCATTATTGTACAAAATATTTTCTACTATGTCAATAGTTTTAATAATTACAGCTTTACTATTGGTATTAAAAATGCCATAATTGTCTTTAACAGAAATTGTAACAGTAGGGTCTGTTATATTGTGTAACACATCTGAAAACATCATTTTTTCTTTAATACAACTTATAAATTCATTTTTTAGTGCAATACTTAAAAAAGTGTTTTGGTTACTTAACTTGTCTAAAATAAATTTTAATGTAAGATTGGCTACATATAAATTAACCGTTTCGGTGCAGAGTGTTTCAATGGCCAATCTAATAGGTTGCAAGCTTGATATTATATTTGAAAGTAATTTTACTTCACTTTCATTAAAATCAATATTAATTTTTAAATCTATCAGACTTTTTGAACAGCATCTTGAAGTTGTAAAAATTTTTCCAGAATGCTTAATAAACTTCTCCATCTAGTTTTACAGTCTAAGATTAAAGAAAGTTCTTTTCTAACAGTTTCTTTAATGTGTTTTTGCAGTAGTTTATCATTTTTGGTTGGTGGTTTTATGAAAAGTTTTACAACTTTACGTATTTTTGTAATTAAAGATTAGCTCTGCATTTTGTAGAACAAGTTGGGTAGTGTCAATATCTTCATGGTCTACTTCAAAATTTTTAAGTATCAGAATCAACATTAAGTAATACATTACCATCATGTTCATTAACATCTTGTACATCTGTTGAACTAACATTATAAAGTACTTTCATAATTGCCAATTGTAGGCCATATACGATACATAACTGATGGTTTTTGTTAAGTAACTTTATCATTCTCTTGTTAACGGCAGCTCTGTCAGATGTTATACACACAATATTTGACTAAGCTATGTTAAACTCTTTAAGCTTCTTTTCAATTAGTTCTGTGCATACCTCAGCAAGTGCGAATCCATGAATCCAAGTCAATCCAAAATTCCAAAAATTATCGTCATTTCCATGAATGATAATATTTATATACCGGCGGTTTTTATTTGATATCCATTCATCTGTGGTAAGGCTTTAAGCTTTTTTATTGAGCATATTTTGTGAAATTTCCTTTACAACTTCTTTCCTTATTTTATCGGCATAATCCATTACTTTTTTGTGAATGGTTTTGGGCAATTTTGGTAACTTTATGTACCCTTTTGTTTTTATTAACATCTTTAAATCTTCAGATGTACAAAATTTATTGAAAGGAATGACATCTTGTGCAATCATTCTTGAAAGTACTGCTTCAAGAGATTCATCTCTTTTTTTTGATAAAAGAAGTGGTTTTTGATGCTACTGCAACTGCCAGTTGTTTTGCACGTTCTTTTATATTTCTTTTTAACACATTAATTTTATGTTGACTCTTTTGATGGGCATGTAAACTACTAGTACTTCCACTTGTCATTTTAATTCTTTTTGTGCATTGTTTACATATGGCTATATCTCTTGTTTCTGTACGATTATAGTAATTCTAAATTGAACTTTTATCCATTAAAAGGTCTTTAAAACAATTTTCAAATCGAAATAATTTTCTTTAATAATAAAAAATTTGCAAAACAAACCAACATCTATTTCAAACGTTGTTTAATTAGAGTCGTTAAGTTTACTCATGCGTTAAGTTTAAACAAAAGAATGCTTAATACTTTTATATTTTTAATTTTTAATCTATTGACAAGAAAATAAATAACTTATTTAATATTTATAGTATGTTTTTTATTAAATAAAAATATTCAGCAATTAGGAATTATAACAAACCTTACATAGAAAATAGCTTGATTTACCGGTAGTTTACAAAAATTTACAGGTAAAAAACTTGAACCAAATTTAGCTATTTACCGGTAAACCGATAACCAGTATGACAATCCCTACTGATAAGCACTTGTTAAGTAGTTTTGAAATTATAGACGACAGCTCCGGACAACACTTCTGCAAGACTATAACAGTTATGTTGTCTGGACCACAAGCTGTAGTAGAGCCTAAGCAGTAAATCACTTTAGATACAGAAGCTGTAGTGATATGAATGTCAAGCAATGGATCGACCTGTTTGTCAGCTATATGTGGTAGAATGCAACTAGTGGAATGGAGAGACGATATTGATGAAAAGTTCTTAGCAAACAATTCAACTTTGTCTTTAGGTTACAAAATCTGAACCATACAAGAGAGGTGGAATAACAGATTTGCCCTTATTATTGATATTGTTAAAGATTCTCCAGAAGTCACAAGAGGCTAATTTTTGAGATGAAATACCAGATTTCATGACCTGAGAATAGCGGGCTTTGGCGTTAGGCAACCCTTTTTATGTTTTCTAGCAATAGTGAACAGATGTCTGTTTTCTGGAAAATTGTTTTGCTGATAAATACGGAAGTATTGGTTTTGATTAAAAATTGCAGCAGCACAATGTGAGGAAAACTATGGAGAAGAGTGAGGCTTGACTTGGAACGATTATAGGGGTATTTTGATGATGAAGAAGAAATAGATAATAGTTTTAGAGAGATCAAACCGTGATTAGAAGCACTAGGATCAGAAACAAGACATAAGTCAAGTAGAGAAGGTAAATATATTGGGTTGTCTGGAAAGCGAGTTGGAGAGTTGACTATTTAAGTAAGAGATTGAGAAAGGCAAAAGTTGTGGGCCTTAATGCCTGCAGAGTCACTGACACTAAGTACTACTTATTTGCAATGCTCGTCAAAAGCATTAACATAGACACTATCCATGGGCAACATGACACTGTTAATACTCTGATATTTTGCAGCTGTTGATGGAATCAGCCTCTCTGAGAGCTACTACAGAGTTCGGACAACCTGACTACCAGCTGGCCTCAGAACCATAAAACTGAGTTTTAGAGCTGTACCCTTATTAGGAGATAATAGAATGAGTTGCCTAGTCATAGAAACAGAGACACAAGCAAAACCAATGCATTGAGTCAAGAAGATCCAGCATTCAACATCCTAAACTGGAAACAATGTAATATAAATATATCTGTGCCAGGCTTATAGATAAAGAAGAGGTGCAAGGCTGGTCAACAGATAGAATCTGTTTACCCTTAAGTCTTTGCCTAGGAGGCCTTCTACAAGACAGTAGCCGTATGCATTTAACATCTGCCCAATATAAGTATTTTTATCGAGACACCATCTTTAGCCTTTTCTGCTCCAAGGGGGTGTTTTAAGTCGGAGTTAGCTTCTCCTAGCCATTGCCTAAAAAAGTGTGTCTTACAAGGCAGCAGGACATGAAGCAGATTGTACTGGGTTACATGTTACAATTAGCAGGATAACCTGACCTGACCTGAACTTGACCTGACCTGACCTGAACTTGACCTGACCTGATCTGAACTTGACCTGACCTGAAATGAACTTTTAATAAAAGTATAGAATATTTATATCTAAGGTTTTTATTAGGGATCATGCATAAAGTACATCATGCTAAATATAACTTTTAATTAGAAGTATGATCATTTGCTCTTTTGCGCAGAGAATTTCATTCAACGTAAAGCACTTTTGAGTTTTAGTTACTCTTGAAATTTAATTTAACTAAAATATTTTGGGAGTTTGTAACGCTTGCTTACAATTATTATAAATTTAATTAAATAGAAACTGTAGTGATGTCCGTAATACCCAGTGGCATAGCATGGATCTTTCCAGAAAACCAAACAGATACAGCTAATAAAACAGCTACAGTAGTAATATCAGATTTAGAAGATAGTGCAAGTGAGAAAGGAAGTTTTATTTAAATCATAAACATTTTTAAAAATTAAATATTCTTTGTAATTAGGTCATTACTTTTGGTTTCTTGAAAATAGTATTAAAAGTAGAAACATTATGTTGCAAATATTGAATGAGTGAACTAAAAACTAAATTTAAATTTAAAAAATTAAATAATTCTTATTCTGTTCAAACTATTTTTTTTTTTAATTAAAAATTTAAGCATATACTTAGACCTATGGAAATATAATTCGATTAATTAAACCAAATTTTTTTCTCTCTTTTTTATTTTATTGCCAAACATTTTAAATGAAAAAATTGAATGAAAAAATCAACTTAAAACCATCGTAAAAAATATTTTATTAGTATGCAAGGTCATGAAATAATTAATTAAAAAACATGGTATCAAATAAGTTAGGTATTTATTTGACATTTATTAGTTTTTTTGATTTGATCCAACTTGTTTGGTCTATAGATAGAGCATGTTTTATTTCAAATATTATTTTTAGAGTATTATGAAGATAATGTTTTCATTAATTCTAATTTATTAATTTATCTAGTTTATTATTTGAATATTTGTAAATCTAGTTTATTATTTGAATGTTTCTAAATCTAGTTTATTATTTGAATGTTTCTAAATCTAGTTTATTATTTAAATGTTTCTAAATCTAGTTTTACAAAATAAAATAGAAGAATATGATTTATGTGAAAGTTCAAAGGAAGTTGTTAATCATGTTGCTGGGTATATAGCAAAAAAAATTAAATCCAAATTTAAATGTTCTTTGTGTCAAGATCTTCTTTCAACTAACAAAATATCTTCACTTTATTAGTTCAGTTTATTATTTGAATGTTTCTATTTATTTACTTCATTTTATTTGCGTTTCATGTTGTTGATGTTATAAACTGCATAAAACAGCAATAAATATTGTACCAAAGTTGTTTTATATTACTACAACCTTTTTATATTGACAAAACTACTTTGCAGTATATTTATATAGTATATTGCAGTAGTTATATTTTTGTTTTATATAGCTTTTTATGATTAGTTTTAGATGTTATAAATATACCTAAAACTAGTCTAAAAAGTTTTTTTTTTTTTTTAGTGTTAAGAAAAAACACAAGTTGGTATAATATGTATATTTATATATATATATATATATATATATATATATATATATATATATATATATATATATATATATATATATATATATATATATATATATATATATATATATACAGGCTTGGTCGGGAAAGGCGTGCGATCGCACTCTGATCTTGACCACGCATACAATATTTAGTTGCGACAACTTGCCCACGGCTTCATAGATGTTTTGAGAACATTTCAAAAAATAATCAAGCGCAAAAAAGTTCAACTGGACCGATGAGAGACAATTACAAAAGTTAAAAGCTTCCTGATTAAATTGTTATAAAATAAGTTTAGAATAATTAATAAACTTCGTCTTTTATAATTAAGCGACACTCTTTTATATAAAGTAAAAACTTACTATTAATAATTGTTTAATAAAGAAACAATTGTTATTCAATTTATCAAAGAGTTTAGTATAATTTCTTTTATTTGAGTACTTCTGATTTATTTCAACAAGATTCTAATAAACAAACGTTTGTTGATTTATTTAATAAATAAAAAAGTCAATCTTTTTTTAACCATTTCGCGCTTTACGTAGTTGGCCTGAGTTTTGTTTTTACAAATTACATACGATTCTTTGTAGTACGACGAACAAAAGAAACAATTAAATCATTCAGTTACTATGACATCTTCATAGATGTTTTGAGAACATTCAAGTATGTTTCCATGTTTGTCCGCATAGCAATAAGTTTTAAAAATACACGCAAAAAAATTAAATTCATAACTTTAATCTTTACTAATTAAATGATTTTATATTGACGAATGCTTTAAAAAGATTCGCTAATATAAATTTGTTTTGTTTTAATATGTTGACTTATTGTTGGAGCCACACACACACAGATGTTTAAAAGATTTAATAAAATGGCAGAGTATAAACTTTTTATTAACATATTTTGATCTATATTATTAAAAAGTTTTATATATACAGCATATAATATATACATATATTAGCTTATACGCTGCCTTTTTATTAAATTCAACTTATTTATGCAATCGTATAACAAGAATATGACAATCAAAGATATCATATATATAATGCTAAATATATTTTCGTCCTTCAGGACTCTTAAGTAATGTACATAAATATAAAATTATGTGGGATAAAATTTATATTACAAATTTTTTATCCGTCCGATTCAGATATAGAACTTATATCTTCACTGGTGCAGCTTTCTTCGCTACTATAATCAGTGGCAATACTAGCATTAGCTGAATCAAGGAAAAAAACTCTTCGCTTATCTAAGAAAATATCCACAGCACGACTTAAAATATCATCGCGTTCTTGTTGAGTGAAATTCGTGTCATTCCCTGCTATGATTATTGAGTCTTCCATTGTTGAGTGGTTCATCTTTAAACGCCTATCAGTCAAAATCACAGTCAAAATACTGAAAACGCGTTCGACAGCTGAATTAGAACCAGCAATACACATCAGAAGTTCAACTAAAAGACTCAAGTTTGGAAACTTAATTTTATAATAAAGAAAAATATTCTGCCATATTTGCAATGGTGTGAGTGCAGTGGTGTATTGCGCATTTATTAATAGTTTTGCAGCTCTCCATTCCGAAAAAACCATTTTAAAATCCATTCCTAATTTTTCTAGAGGGTAAAAAAATTCGTTTAGCAATAAAGATATGCTGGCATCACCATACATGCTGTCTGCTGTCCATACTTGCGGATCTAACCAATCCATTGATTCGAATATGGGATTTAACAGCGAACTAAATCTATCGTTTATTAATGGCAGAATGATTTCAATTGCTAATTTTCTTACTTTAATGGCAGAATGAATACATTCAAAGTTAAGATTAGCCATATTGTTGAGTTCAATCTCAACAAACTCAGGGTTTGATTTTTTCAATTCGTTACCTTCTTTGAAATACGAAGAAAGAAGATTGGTTGAACCATCTTTTTCATTGATTATAAACTTGAGTAAATATGAATCAATAATATTATCAATATCTTCATGGCTTAATTTCGCTAAGCTAGCCTTTGTTATATCCACCGCTGGTTTTAACTCATTCACCATTAACATTTGTTTTTCAAAAACCAATGATAATGGTGATAACTTTTCTAAGATGTCCAAATAACTACAAACCATACATAATAGTCTGTAGTCATGCAACCGTTTGGACAATCCAGAAAGTTTAGCACGCATATCTGCTTTAGTGTTGCGATCAGCAAGAGTATTATCGAAACCCACAATAAGCGAAGGCCAATTATGTAAAAGTTTTGTAAAGCCGCGTCTCCTGTGACTTATAAAGCGCGTTCCAAATATTTTAGGCAACGTGTAATATGTAATGTTCAAAGCCTCAGCAGCTTTTTTAACTGCGCATTTTAGCTTTCCAGAATTGCAAAATAAATTAAATATGGAAATGTAAAAACGTTCACACTCTTTATACTGGGAAATATCTTTCACAGCATCTTTTATTGCTAATTCTAAACGATGGTTTACGCAGTGAATTTTTATCAGCCACATTCTATCTTTTTTTAATTGTGTTAACACGCCATTATAAATTCCAAAATTAACGCAAGCTCCGTCGGCCGTAGCGCTTACAAGTTTGTATTTGTAAGCTGACGCAGTTAAAGGAACACTACCGGTTTCAATAAAAATGCTATCAATAGCCTTTTTAATGGTATTGGCATTCATACCACCCAAACTGTTCATATCAAGTAAAGAAACTACAAAACAGGCAGGGGTCCCTTCGCGTTCAACGCGCACAAGAATCAACTCTTTTTCATCCTTTGTTTTTCTAGCCTGAGAACCATCGGAAAGAATGGAGAAAAAGTTTGTTTCATTGACAATTTTAGCAACTTTTTCTTTAATGGCACTGGCAATGCATGAGATATATTCACGTGCTAAAAAAGAAATTAAAAACAATAAAATAAAAAAATAATAATAAAACTAATATTTTTCAAATTAAAAAATAAAATGGATAAATCAAAAGGATAAGACCATTCGAATGTAAAATCTTAAAAAAAAAAAAAAATTAAACTTTCATTATAATAGTAACGTAACTTTAATTTGATTTTTTCATTTGAATTATTTTATTAAATTACGAAAAAGAAACTGAACCTAAAAATCAATAACCTGCTTTATTGTTGTCTTTTCCTTGTAAAAGGAGTGCACCATTAAGTCTTTGGCATTTGATCAGTGTCTTGAAATGGCTATGTGGCATGCTTGGTTTTAGAGCCATTTCATAGGCTGTTCTAATCATCTTTAATAACGCTTCGCGGTTGTCTTGTGTAATAGTTAACAAGTTTTCCATATCGAGGTTAGCAATACAACTACTTCCAGGATCTTCTGAGTTACCATTATCAATCAGCACCGCTAATCTATGGCTTTGCCCTCTAAGATGGCGATCAACCTTTATTATTATCAAAGAAAAAATCACGGTTCAAATTAAGCAATTTTCTAAAAAATTTATTCACTTAGTAATATAGTAAATTATAAGATAACTACAGTTATAAGTTATATAATGGTAGAAAAATTATGTTTAAATTAATTCCTGGAGTCACAAATTAAGAACAAGCTAATTATTTTAATTTTACCTGATACTTTGTCACCACACAAGTTCCCTCCGTAAACGCTGTCAAAGAATGATTTGATACTCCTTTAACTAAAGCATCCGTTAAAATTTCAGTTTTGTTCCTAGCACAAATCTTACACCATATTTTGACAACTAAGCCATTTTCTTCCGTGTATCCAATAACTGATTCTTTCCCCCACGAAAGAAAAGTTTTTAAGTTCTTAGATATTGGTTTACTATCTTGAATTTTTTTTGCTTCAGATGTCATTCTTACAAATTTGTTATACTTAAACTTAAATTTACTTATTTCTGTTTTAAATACTTATTAAAATAAAAAATAAAAAAAAAGCCCACTCACTATTCATAATCAGTGGTAAAGCAGTTCCGCTTCCTCCTCGTAATTTATTTTTACCTTTTGAGTTTAATCATAAAAAAATGCTTTCAGATAGTTTGACGTATTTAAAATTTGGTTTTGGTTAGTAAAATAAAAAATAAAAATATAATTCATTTGGAATGTAATTTTTTTGGATACTGATCATTATAGACCGCTAATTCAGGGGTCTAGCACATTGCGGAATTGTTTTTAACATTTTTAAAGATACTGCTAAAAACAACGTTCTAACATTGTCATAGTAACTGAATGATTTAATTGTTTCTTTTGTTCGTCGTACTACAAAGAATCGTATGTAATTTGTAAAAACAAAACTCAGGCCAACTACGTAAAGCGCGAAATGGTTAAAAAAAGATTGACTTTTTTATTTATTAAATAAATCAACAAACGTTTGTTTATTAGAATCTTGTTGAAATAAATCAGAAGTACTCAAATAAAAGAAATTATACTAAACTCTTTGATAAATTGAATAACAATTGTTTCTTTATTAAACAATTATTAATAGTAAGTTTTTACTTTATATAAAAGAGTGTCGCTTAATTATAAAAGACGAAGTTTATTAATTATTCTAAACTTATTTTATAACAATTTAATCAGGAAGCTTTTAACTTTTGTAATTGTCTCTCATCGGTCCAGTTGAACTTTTTTGCGCTTGATTATTTTTTGAAATGTTCTCAAAACATCTATGAAGCCGTGGGCAAGTTGTCGCAACTAAATATTGTATGCGTGGTCAAGATCAGAGTGCGATCGCACGCCTTTCCCGACCAAGCCTGTATATATATATATATATATATATATATATTAGGGTCCGTCAAAAATAAACAAAAGTTATAATTGAACATATTTTGAACATGAA
Organism: Hydra vulgaris; assembly: GCF_038396675.1. Taxonomy (NCBI): domain Eukaryota; kingdom Metazoa; phylum Cnidaria; class Hydrozoa; order Anthoathecata; family Hydridae; genus Hydra; species Hydra vulgaris. The sequence goes on from NC_088928.1 coordinate 37,161,701, forward strand.
CATAATTGAACATGGTTTCTTTTATTGTGAATTTAGGTGTTAGTAAAACCCCTGGAAAATTTCAAACTCATAGGTACACTGTTAAGCCTTGCACTTTAGGAATTGAAAGTCGCTTTTTTTTATAAAGTAAGGCGCGGGGTGATCAGGGGCCTGAAAAAAAGGTTCGAAAACTTTTGCAAAAAATACCATGGTATTTTAAATCATGTTTTTAGGTGTTAGTAAGACCCATGAAAAGTTTCTTACATCTTACAACAAACTAAGTTGTGTAAAATTAAAACATAAGCAATCTTATTATTACTTTTTTATTTTGATAATTCAATAAAACAAGTATTTTATTAGGTTCAAAGTATAGCATTTCTTCCAAATATATCTTCGGTAGTGAAAAGATTAAACCATTATGCTATTATTTAATATCTTTAAAACAAGATTTAATCTTTGTTATTTTGAATTTTGACTATGGCTTGCAACAGCTGAAAGATATGCCTGCTTGTCACTTTCATGCCTAAAAGATCCTGAAAAATCTCTGTTCCGACAAGTTCAAAAAGAAGTTTAGTATGACCATTTACAACAATTTGTGGCATTGCTTTACCTAGTTTGTATGAATATGCTATCTCTGGCCTGGGAGTTTTGTAAAGCTGAAGAGCAACAGCTTGTTGAACATCTTCCGGTAAGTCCTCATTAATGAGATATACAACAAATCTTTCAGTTAGATACCACAAATGATTCTGCTTTGAATTGAAGCATGCCTTAGCAGAATTAGGGTTTCTATCTATGTACAGAATAATATCATCAGTGGCTTGTAGGTCTTGAGATGGATCAGTTCTGGCCAAGGGGGCTTTAACAAACCAGGTTGTATAGAATACTGAAATAAACTTACTCATTAGTTTAATAACAACTGCTTTCGTAGCAGTTACCAAATCAGGTGCAAGGGTTGGAATTTGTGGAAGTAGAAGGTCAAGCATTAAATAATAAATCGCATTAGCTATAAACCGGGCATGATGACAAGCCATCGGAGTATAGAACTTGAAGTGGGTTACTGATCCCCCAAGCCAAACAATGCTGAGTTGAACAAGGTATTTATAATCTCCTCGAAGAAAGAAATGATCATCATGGCTAGTTTGGAGAAATGACAGAGCTTCAGAAGCCTGGAATATAATTTAAAGATTTAGATTTATACTAATATCTTAAATGTTTAACAAAAAAATCATGGTACCAATCCCTGGCTCTTCTTTAAATCTCTTAAGATCTGTGTAACATATCCCCTTCTTCAATATTTTATTCCAACTCTGTTTCAATTTTTCAAACAATGGCTCACTTGGACCTAATGTTTTTGTCCTTTCAGTAACAGAATTGCAAAAATGCTAAAAATTTAAAATAAACTTAACAAGTCTTGATTTTAATATTTTTAAATTTTAATTTGGCTCTTGCATAAGATATCAATAAAAATAAATTATACTTGATACCTTGATGTAAAGCTTATACATATGATGCCTACAAGCTAACCATCCCATAGCTTTTCCCCTGCACTTCTCTACTTGTGTACAAACACCATTTAACCATTCAGTGTTTGTGGCAGTTGTATCAAATAAAAGAAAATCAAATAATTCCCATTCTTCAAGGATTTCTTGAATTGCTTTTGCTTGTGTGCTTGCTTTACCATTGTCAACAGGAACAATGCCAATAAGTTGAGCATCAGGAATGCCTGGACAGGTAATAGTAACAGCTACTCTCTCTATTTTTTTTTTGCCTTGACCTGTACTTTCAGACATTATTTTTAAATCAAAATGTAAATGAAGACATTTATTTTTAGCAAGATTTATAAACTCTTTTTTGATTTTTTGAGCATTTTTATTCCGCTATTATTTATGATTGTAGCCAGTGTTGCTACTGCTGCAGTTAAAGAGATTCCAAACCTTGACAAAGTAATTCCTATGTCCTTCCCAATTCTTTTTGAAATAAGAAGAGGTATAAAATCAGAACCTCTGCTTTTTTTTCCAGGAATAACAAAATCTTCATCTATTTCCTCAATTAGATTAGCATGTTCAAAATTGTTACCAGCATTAATACAGCTTATCTTTTCCAGTCTCTTTTTTTTTCTGGACCTCCTCTTTTCTCCTTCCTTTTTCTTATCCCTTTCTCTTTTGAAGCCTATTATATCTTGCTTTGAAATTGTATCTTTGCAAGAAATTGTTTGCACTCTTGATCCTCTTTGATCTTGCAGAAAAACTAGAACTTCTTGTTGCATTTTTATATCCTTGCTGCTATCTTTCAGAATTTGCTCATCACAATCCTTACGAGTAATATCAAACAGTTTTTCTAACTTGTTTGTAAACTCCTCCTTCTTTTTAATTGTTTTTGCACCAATGTGATGCTTAGATTTTTCCAGTTTCTTTCTTTCAGCTTCTAAAGCCACTATTTTTGTCTTTAATAAATGATATTATATATCTAGATGGGTCCACTAACCTCTTTACATATATACAAGCTGCTTAATTGATATATTATTTTATATTCATAATGAAATTATTAATTAGGTACCTAATTGCTTAATCTTGGATGAGGAAAGGAATCCCTGCTTTCAACCAGATTTTCTTCACTTGGTTAAGAACACAAAAATACTTTTCGTATAGGCATCCAGTTTCTTTTGTGCAGCTTGCTTGAAATTTATCATCTAGGGAACAAGAACTCACATCACTGGATGAGACATTTGAATTTTGCTTGTGCTTTATTAAAAGCCTGTAATGGTAATACTTTAAAACACTTCTATTAGTTGGAAGTTTAGTATTAGCTAACACCTCTGTTCTTCCTTCTACAAGAAACTCTTCTCTTTTCAATATTTTTTTAATACTTCAAGCTAAAAATAACAAATTCTAAAAAATGATAAGCATACTAAATACGACCGTCATTAGCAGTACACATAAGTTGCTGTTATATATAAAAAACCGTTTTGAAGAAAATTAGTTTTTGATACGTGGGTTTTCTATAAGTCCAAAGTGGAGGGCTTAGCAGTGTCCCTATGAGTCTGAAATTTTTCATGGGTCTTACTAACACCTAAATACAGGATTTAAAATACCATGGTATTTTTGCAAAAATTATCGAACCTTTCTTTCAGGCCCTTGATCACCTCGGCACCTTATTTTATAAAAAAAAGTGACTTTCAATCCTAAAGTGCTAGGCTTAACAGTGTACCTATGAGTCTGAAATTTTCCAGGGGTTTTACTAACACCTAAATTCACAATAATTGAAACCATGGTATGTTCAATTATGACTTTTTTTTTTTTTTGACGGACCCTAATATATATATATATATATATATATATATATATATATATATATATATATATATATATATATATATATATATATATATATATATATTTGTGTGTGTATGTGTATATATATATATATTTGTGTGTGTATGTGTATATATACATATATATATATATATATATATATATATATATATACGTGTGTGTGTGAAAAATTTATTTTTCAGTTGTAGAATATCTTTTTTAAAGCCTGTGAAAACCTGAATTATTATTGTATAACGCCTCTTCTTAAAGCACCTCTTCTGATTAAAAATCCACCACATATTGGATTTCTGAAGTCTGGACTTTTTCGATTGGTGTTAAAAATGTTTAAATCTTTTTTGAATTTAGATTGATCAGTTCATTTCGGTTTCAAAACTAAAGTACTACTTTGCCGTGGATAATGCGTATGTGTTCCGCAAGTTATGTCTTCTTATTTTTCCATTTTCACACCAGGTAAAATGGTCTAACCATTGTTATTAAATTTTTTTTGAGAGTTAAAAAAATCAAATAGTCTAATTGGTTTTTTTTGTAATAAAAAATAATTAATTTGAATGAATTTTTTTTATATGAACATGATAATTTAATCATGTTTGTAAAAATAATAGTTAAACTGTTTTTTTTTTAACTTATAAGTATTTAAAACAAAAAGTTTATTGTTTACTTTATGAATAAACTTCATAGATAATGTTTTCTAAATTTTTCTAAATTTTTTTCTAAATGGTCAGAACATTTAAAACAAATGTTACCTTTAAACAATTCAAGTGCAGCTAAAGCTGAGCTTTTTGATTTTTTGGAATATTTAGTTAATAACAGTTATTTAGTGATGTCTAATATGCAAAATAAGGAGCAAACTTATTCTACCATGTTATCACTTGGTTCAGTTAAACCACCCCTTGAGTGTATTTCCATATAAAGTGAAGATATTTTGTTAGTTAAAAGAAGATCTTGACACAAAGAACATTTAAATTTGGATTTAATTTTTTTTGCTATATACCCAGCAACATAAATAACAACTTCCTTTGAACTTTCACATAAATCATATTCTTCTATTTTATTTTGTAATAAAAGTAAAGCTGTTTCTAGTTCTTTTGCATCATTATTTACTTGTACTTCATTATTAAACCATTTATTCAATGCCAGAGTTTCTTTAATTACAAATTTTATGCTGATTATTTTTTCAGAACTTTTAACTTCACTCGAACTAACTTGAAATTTTCCACCACGCATCTGCCTAAGTTTCACAAAAAGAGTTTCCCCAATAAGTTTCCCAAAAATTTTTAAGAGAATGGGTTTGAAATGTGCTGGTTAAAATGTAATCATATCCTTCTGAAAGCAAATCTTCTGTTAAAGATGGAGTTTCTTTTAATGTGACAATTAGTGCAATTGATTTCTGAGCTGAAAGTGACAATTTGTGACATCCCTGTAAATTTGTATTATACCATTCACTTGCATATTTAGCAAAAGCATTTAAAAATTCAGGTTTTTGATCATTTGTAACAACAGCATTTCTTATTTTATTATTAGAGTTATAGATATATTTTTGAATTTGAAATTGTCCACCAAGTATTTATTAAATGTAGGAAATTAGCAGCACTTAATACTTTTGGAAAATAACTTTTTATGGCAGAATATGTTGACTCATGGAAAATTTGCCAAGGTTAACACTTTGTTTATTTTTTCCTGGATGTAAACCAATTGGAGTAAGTTTGTAAGCTTTCTTTAAATTAGCAGGTGGTAAGTTATCTTTTTCATTAACTTAGTGAAATAACTGTTAACAAATATCTCCAGCTTCAACATTATTTGTATCCTCAAATTTATCAAAATTGAATTTTGGAAAAATAAACGTCTTTGATTGTAATAGATTATTTCTGATGTTTTTTAAAATATGTACACTATCAAATAATGTGTAAATTTTATAATTTATAATTTAAAAAAAAAAGTTTTCTGTAGAATTGTACTTTTTAATGAGTTTTTTAAATGCAAGTGTATTAGTTGAATTGTTGTCTGTGATGATAGCATGAATTTTGAAATTAGCATCAAAAAGATTTGTTAGACTCTTCAATTTCATTTTTCAATTTCAGTCATCAACCAATTTCCAGAAACACAAAAGAAATAGTACTTTTAATACCAGCTGACAGAAAAACTACAACTCCTTAATAAAATTCTCCATTCTCATCTTTTCCAACAAATTTGCCACCATGATATTGAACACTTTTTTGCAAATACATTTTATCATTAACAAAACTAAATCTGAGCTTATTTTTTCTTTTTTTAATAAATATTTTAATGCTTTAATTGCTTCAATTCCACCTTGAGTTAATGCTTTTAAATATGAAAATGAAGGAAAAGGAAATTCATCTAATAACAAGTTGTAGGCTTGTCTAGAGGTATATCGTAGAACCAAAGCAAACCTAATCAGTTCAATACTATATAACTCTCTGTATTTACTATATAACTCTCTGTCTAGTGTATTTTGTTTGCCTCGTTTAACAAATTTTTCTTCGAAATGATCAATATATATTCCATAGAATTTAGATGATTTCCAATTCTTTATATAAACTTGATCCACTGGATCAAGTTTATAAAAAGAACTTGGAGCGTACACTAGATTTACAGACATAGATTTACACTGGAGCGTAAATCTATGTCTGATGGAAAATTAAAAACTGTTTTAGTTATAAAACCCTCTTCAGTATTGTCATTTTTTTTCTTTTTGTAACCGCTTCTGCAAGCAACTACACAACACTTTTTAGGCATTTTATAAGACAAATAAATAATATAAAAAGTTAAAATAAGTTTGATTATACTCCAATGACTATAGTTTTAATTCATTTGAAAACCAAGTCTTTGAGGAGCAATTAAAGAACTTGACTAAAAACCGGCCTACTAATTATCGAACTAAGTAACAAGTCCGGCCGTGTATTTAAGAAGGCCATGTTTGTATGCAAAAAATGTTTAAATTCTTTAATTTTTTTTCTCGTTGAAATAGCAGTGAAGTCCTGTGGATGTTGTAGGTGTCTAGTTTTAAAGCACCGCTAATAGGGTTGCGGGTACAATTCCTCATTATAAAGCTCTTTTTTTTTAATTTAAATGTTTTTTCATTGATTATGATATAAAAAAAAATATGTTAACATTATATTGCAGTTTATATATAGCCAATATTATAAATTATTATTAATATCAAAGTGTGAACACTTTATATTCATGCAATATTGTTAACAACATTTAGCCAACATTAAGATAAATACTGCACCAATAATGTACCTATGTGGCTTGCTAGTAGGAAACTTGATCACAATTCTTCCTCTTATTTCTTGTTGTCTGAACACTATTTAATAATAATATTACAACATAACAATAACATTGCTACATAACAATTCAGATCGTTAAATACCATAACTAATTGTCAGGACTAAAAAGCGGGAAATAAACTTTTTAATTTAAATTTAATAGTTCAGTAAACTTAGGATTGACAGGTCTGTTTCAAATGAATCTTGTGCTGACTTGTCAATCTTTATTTTACTGAACTATTAAATTTAAATTTAAAAGTTTATTTTCCGCTTTTTAGTACAAAAAAGATTATGTTTTTTAGCAAATGTTTTTTAGCTATATTTTATCACTTGTAATTTACTTTCAAGATACAAGCTGTACATGATTATATTAGAGGAATATATTGAAGTTACAAATTATAGTTTTGCAGATGGCCATACTTCCCCAACAAGAAAAACATTAACTATCAAATCAGAGAACTAGGTTTTATCAAGTTGTCATGCTTAGCTTAATCCTAATATCCAGGCTTAAACAGTTGAATTTGTTAGATAAAAACTTGCAAGTCACAGATCAGAGAAACCGTTGGCATACATTTTGTTGAGATTTTGTCTTGGAAGATGATTTAGTTTGCACTTCTGTGTAAGTTTCAATATTAGATTCTGGATTAAGCAAACTTTCTTTTTCTGTAGTTAGGGGTTTATTTGGCTGCAAGATATGCTTTGTGTCAATAATACTATTGGCAGCAATTTCAGTATTTGAATGAGGAAGTTTAATATATTTTAATGGTACTAAGTCTTTAATGGATACAGTAGATTCTCATCCGTTTAGAAATTTAATGTGAGCATACTGAGGTTCTGCTTCTATCAGATCAACTTCTTCTACAAGGGAAACATATTTACTGGATCAAATGTGTTTTTTTACAAACATTTTCTCTTGTTCTAACAACCAGGTTGGGGTAGATTGTCCGCTTGTAGGTCTACAAAGTAAAGAGTGAATGGAGTGTTAAGTATCCTGTAACACGGTTTCGCAGAATTCAACTGGTAGCTTTTTTGATTTGAGAGCTAATGTTATTACAAATTATTCCATTAATGTGCTTTACTTGTCTTTTTCCTCTGGGATTATGAGGCGTTGTTCTGCTTGTGGCAACTTTTTGGATATGGAAGGAAGTACGTACTTCTGATATTATAGAGCTGCCTTTGTTAGAATGAACATAAGCAGGCATGCCAAACAAAGAGAACAAATTCTTAAAACACTTTAATAGTGAAGAAGAAGTATCGATAGAGTTAAGATAGGCAAAAAGAAATCGTAAATATTCATCAATAACTGTATAGTTATAAAATTTTTTAGTTGATGTGGGAAGTGTTGGTAGTGGGCCTTTAAAATTTATATTAAGCTGTTCGAATGGTTGGGTTGCTTTTATAAGGTGAGCAATAGATGGTTTGTAGAATCGAAGTTTCAGTTCACAACACGTAATGCACTGGTTTACAACAATTTTAATTTCTTCTATAGAGTATGGTAGATTCTGACTGCAAGCAAAATGGTTTATTCTTGTAACGCCTGGGTGACAGAGAGCATTATAAAGCTTTGCTTATTTTACTTACTACTGCTAATATTATCACTTATATACAAACAAATGGAGTTTATGCTTTTATTATTCAACAACTTTTGAATCAGCAAAGCAGAACATGAGGAAGGTGTTGAGCAAACAGCAGCTTAATTATACTTTTTTTTTTGTTTTTTTGTTATTCACCTCCTCAAGGCTGATAAAGCCACTACAGATGAGGAGGCTACTTAATAGTGGTTATAACCCACTTTCAACTCTATAACTCCGAAACACGAACCTTGACGAACAAGGCCGCTGCGCGGAGAAACAACTTACCTGGTCAATACTGTATGTCATAGCTGTAGCAACAATGTTTGATACACCATTGCATTTTTTTATCATTTTTTATTTTATCTTTGTAGTTCTGATTGATAATATATCAAACAGCCTGTTGGATGATCACTAAGATAAAGGAGCACTCGATCAAATAGTGTTTCCACTTCCGAAGGGCTTCCAAAATAGCATATGCTTCTTTTTCAATAGCTGATTAGTGTATTTCATGTTTGTTCAAAGATTTTGAGAAGAAAGTCATTGGCTTTCCATTTTAGTTTAATGTTGCAGCTAGCAAAAAATCAGATGCATCTGTTTCAACAACAAACCAAAATGTTTCATCAATTGTTTTTACTACAATTTGTTAATCAGGTCATCTATTCTGGGTAGAGTAAATCTGGTCATTTATTCTATGTAGAGGATAAGCATCGAGGTCTCAGAATTTGTTTATTATTTGACAATAATAAACAAATTCTGAGAATTCTACACACATTCATTTTTTGTGTCTTTTATTTGTTGTAATTACTATTTGTGTCCTCCAAGGCGAGTTAAAAGGTTCTTTAATTTTGTCATTTAGTAATATTCTTAATTTTAGATTGAATAAACAGTTTATCAACATGATTAAATCTTCAAGATTTAGTTGCTATTGGATTACTATCTTTAGAAAGGTTTGCAAATAATGCTGCTGTTGATATTTGTGATTTCTTTAGACTACAAACTGAAAAAGGAGAAAATGTTCCTCCAAAAGGTATCTTTTTTTATCTTGCGATGCTGTTTCATAAAAGCTTGACTAAGAATAACATCAGCACATAAGTCAGGTAATACTGACAATGTGATATCTGCATACTTTTGATTTTGAAAAATCATATTTACTTTACAATAGTTTTAAATTTTTGATATAAAAGACAAAGATACAATTGATGCGCTCCCAAAACTCTTTTTATATGGGATTTGATAATAATTGACAATGTATTTGTTGATAAAGTTGTTAGAGCTTCTATCTATTATTGCAGAATGTTTTTGCCCATTTATTTCCATTTTCTAAATTGCATGTGAGAGGCATTTATCATTTCTAATATGTTGTCAGATTTAGTAACAAGTAATGATATATTTGATTTACATACTTTAGCAAAATGTTCTTGTTTTTGAAATTGGTGGCTAACATCTTGAGCAGGACAAGCCTGCGAGTGGCAATTGTTTCCGCAGAAGTAGCAGAGTTTTGTGTTCGGTGGTGAGGTTTTTTAGTTATCATTATATTTTCTTGTTTTAAGCATTGCATTGATTTGAGGTATGTTAGACTGATACTACTCAGAGTGTTTTTGCGCAAACTCTAAGGAGCGAGCTTGCTTGAATGTTAATGTTAGTGTGAGAGTCTTGTTTTCTAATAGTCTCTGGCATATCATATTTGAGCTTAAACGAGTGATAAATGCATCTCTGATAGATTCATTGCAGTAAATATTGGCTGTTACTGCTTTAAAGTTGCAATCCCTTGCTAGGTTTTGTAGAACTTGAATAAATTGGTCTAGTGTTTTGCCAGTTTGTTGATGTTGCATAAATGTTTTGTTTTTGGTTTATTAGTATTCCTTCTTTAGTCTGAAGGTAAAAAGAAGTTTTCGAGAGTTTTAAATCAGTGAATCCATTCTTTGCTTAACATTGAAGAATTTGGATTTGCATCAAATCTTTCAGGACGTAAATATTTATCCATAAAAATAGTTTTTTATTTCCACCAAAACTTTTTCTTTTTTTTTACAGAAATACATATAAGATTAATAAATTGAAATAATTACACCTCTTAACTATTAAGGTTTTATCTAATTTATGTCACTCAATCATATCATATCATTTATGTCACTCAATCAATCACAATAGAAACTTCAAAATAATAATTACTAACGCAACTTTCAAGAGAGATATTAAGTCATAATAAGTTCGTAACGCTTATAAATAATTCATAATTGTGGCATATATTTATAGACAGTTCATCCTGAAGTCCAGTTTGGGACTTCTCAAAGCCATATTGCTCAATCTTTGCATCTCAAAGAAAACTATACCAGTTTCAAGATGTTGCTGAGTGTCTTGAAGTATGAGGACTACTAATGGGAGGTCATCAGAGACTTTAATATGGGATCATTACTTATATGCTTTCGAGGTAGTTTCAAAAAATTTCATTGTTTGCTTTGCCTTTGAGACTGCCTTTTCACTTTCACACAAAGGAGTGACCACAACAGATCAAATCCTATGTAAGAAAAAGCAATTTAAATTGGGAGAACCTCAGAAAGTGCTTAAACCACCACTGTACATCAAGTTAGGCCTCATCAAGCAATTTATCACTGCTCTTAACAAAGAGCTGGCACCTTTAAAGTACCTCCAAGATTGTTTTCTGAAGCTGTCTGAGGTTAGAGCTGATATCTTCGTCAAACCACAGATAAAAAAGATCATAGAATCTAACAAGTTCACCAAGCTTCTAAACAGGATGGAGAGAGCAGTGTAAAACAGTTTTATTCACAGCTTGAAACTATGTGGATTTGGTTCAGATTCTCATCAAGAATTAAGCCAAAATGGGATGCAGATTTTTACTCAAAGTTCATATCCTTAACGCCCATCTTTATAAATTTAAAGAAAGTAGGGAGCTTATTCAGAGGAGCAAGGTGAAATATATTGCATTGAATATATGGGACTTTAAATGGAGTTTTGGGTTACAAATACAAGGTTTGAGGTACAAATTCACCCTGTGCCACCCTACACCTCCGTAAGTACTGCCCTGAACCTGTTTTTCTGTGTAACAGCCTTAAACCTTGTTTCTTTGTGTAGCAGCCATGTTTAAGAAGGTTTGTGTTTTGGAGTTTAAGGTTGAGAATTGCAAATAAAATTTGAAAAAATAGAGTAGCCTCAACTGTAGTGCTCTGGAGCATTAGAAAGGTGAATTAAATTAAAAAAAAACCTATACAATCTCTTGCAAAAGTTTAGTATTTTTTAAGTAAAGCCATAATTTATTGAAAATGACATACACAAATGATATACACAAAGCTAAGATTTAATTTTTGTTATATACTTGCACATATATAAATATTCTTCCAGATAAACTTACCTCTAAAGTGGGACTTTTACTGTAACTGCTTCTTCATGCCCAAAAAATTAGATAATAAAAAGAACCTTTTTGAATAATATATATTTTGAATAATATATTGTATAATATTATTTACACATTAGATTTTTTGTGTTTGAATACTAGGTTCTAAGTTACAAACAGTAGAAACCAAACCTTTAAATTAACCAAATCTTTAAATAAGCTAATATTTTAAATTAATCAAACCTTTAAATTTTCTTTTATAAAAATAATAAATTACTTTTAAACTATCATCCAAACCAGCAGTTCCAAACTTTTTCCTTCCAAACCTTTTTCTTCCCAACCGTTTCTTTCCCAGGTTTTTCTAACCCACTTAGTTAACTTCATTTAAACTTTAATGCCAAATATTTAACAAAATGATTGTACATATAATATAATCACTAAATAATTATCTTTCCAGTGACTCATTGAATTTCTTGAAATTCTTTCTTTATTTTATTTTGAAAAATTTGCTTTCTGCATTAACTCTGAAACAAATAATATATTATAAATTTGATTTTTTTTTATTTACTGAATAAAGGACTGGTCATTAAAGTATGACAAATCAGAACCTATTGCTCCTCGTTATGAAATCAACGCACCTGATCTCTACATTCCAAGTATTTTTTTCTTTTTATTTTGTTTATTTTGTTTTGCATATGGTTTTAGCTAAAAAAAAAATTAACTTTAATTGTAACACAATTTTTGGTCAACAATAAATGTTTTAACTGCAGGAGATGTTTTTAAAAACAAATGAAATAGACTATTTTGCATCTAACTAGAAAATTATTTTTTTTTTGTAGAGAAAGTTTGTTGATAATCTTCTATTATCAATATTATTTTAAATTGTTATTATTGAATCAAAAATTTACTTGTGTAAATGAAAAACATATTTTCTTATTCTTATATATTATTTTCTATTATAAAAATATTTTGGTATAAAATATATAATATATTCTTAAAAAAAAAATTTTTATGAATATATTACATATTTTATATTTTTCCTATATTTTTGGTAAGAAATTTATTTAAAAATCATCATAGAAGAAAAAATCTGTTAATCATATCAAATAAAATCCTCCTCTTTTTTTAAAAAGTTTTTAAGAATCCTCCTGAAGACTATAGAATCCTCCTGAAGAGATGCCAAAAGAATGTTTTTGTGCTGACTGTTACAGTGCCAAAAAAGTTTTATTGCTTTTAGAAAAGTATTATTTTTAACTCAAAGTATTTTTTCCCATTTTTGCCATAATAGGTTTCTCAAAGCATTACAAGAGATAAATTAACTTTAATTGAAAGTTTGGTTTATAGATTTGGAAAAAAATAGGTTTGGAAATAGATTTGGTTTAAAGATTTGGAAATGCATTTACGTTTTAAAGTTTTAAAATAAAAAAAATAAAGGAACATGAAGGTCAATGAAAAAGTATAAAGTCAGGACATAGTAAAAGTTAACTAGATGTCTTAAAAAATGTAAAATACAGAGTGTTTAAAAGCTTCTATTGAAAAATAAAGAAAAATAAGCTTGACATTTTTGTTTTGTTCTTGAATATAACCTACAATAATATTAATTTTATAGCAGTATCGCTTTTTGAAAAAATTTATCGTATTTAGTTTTTATGTATTGTAATTGGTTTATAATTTAGCTATGGCTTTTGTTACTTATGTTTTGGTGAATGGTTTTATAATGGGAACTCAAAATAGGTTTTATAACTTTTTTTGTTCAAATAAAAAGTATATATTTTTTTTAAAGATAGAAGTAAATTTTTTAAATCAAAAATAAATTTTAGATTTACGCCAGAACAACTTGGGATGGCAGCTAGTTCAGCCTTAGTTTGGCTTTTTGTTGAATTGATCATGATAATTGTGAGCATGTATGTGATTGGCATTCTATCAAATGTTAAATACTTAGATTTGTTTGCACTATGTGGCTACAAATATGTTGGGTAAGTTTATTATTATTGCTTTTAGTTTTTATACTATTCTGCTTTATGTTAAAGCTAAAAAGTTTTCTCAATACAAAAATTTATATATTCTAATTAGTGTAGGTCTTAGTGTCTGCATTTGTTTTCCCAGTGTGATTCTTAGTGTGTGCTTTTATTTTATTTTATTTTTTTTCAATGTGGGTCTTGGTGTGTGCTTCAGTTTTCAAAGCGTGGGTCCTAATAAAAAGAACTGAAGATAAAAAATTAAAAAAAGAATTATGTAGCACATGTATTTCATTCATATGATGTTCTTTAATAAAATGCTGCAACTTTTTCCTAATGCACTCATTTACATGAAGAAAATGGCCTTGACTTAATCTTATACAAAATTTTCTTGATTTTAAATTTTGGAAATGATGTTTTATAAACATAAAATTTCTGAAACTCCAGGTCATACAAAGTATGCAGATCAATTAAAGTTTAAAAAATTGTATATATATATATATATATATATATATATATATATATATATATATATATATATATATATATATATATATATATATATATATATATATATATATTGATTATAAAATGTATACTTGATTTATATGCACTGAATAATAGTTTTTGCAATAGGTCTTAAAAGTACCTAGGTCTTACAATAGAAAAGGATTGGCTTAAAATTGGCGGCACTTAAAGATAACGTTGCTAACCAAACTAGCAAGAATTTTGATTTTCATATTTTATAAATTTTTGCATTTAAAAAATGTTATTTGTATAGAATATACCATTTGCACTATAAGTTAAAAGTGTGATTTGTTTAATTACAAAAAATTGTTTTAGATCAGCTGTTCCACTTGAACTATTCTTGGAAACATAAATGGGCTCTTTATTTTTAAATATTTATAATAAATGAATTTACAAATATTCAGAAAAATGACTGTCAATTTTTTTTTGTGTTAAAATTTGTAAAAAATTTTCAATACAATTGCAATAAAAATAAATTTAAAAGAAGACAAAATAGGTCAATTAAAAACTATTCTTTAGTTTTTCTTTATAATGGAAAGTTGGAGTCCAAAGTCTTGAAGTTCCTGTTTTTAACAAAAGCCAGAAGTACTGGGAGTCTTGGTTAACTTGGAAAACTCTATGAATAATTTTGGCATGATCAAAGTTTTAGAAGATTGAAAATGATAAAACCAGGGGAAAATGTTTTAGTTTTGGAAGATTGAAAATGTTAAAACCAGGGGAAAATGTTTTCTAAGACTCTCTGAAGGCAAAAGTATTTTTACTCAAACTATCAAACATTGGTTAAAGTTGTTTTAACAATCATTATTTTTTAGAATGGTATTAATGTGACTATTTTTTATTAAAAAAAAAAAATTTTTCAATCTTTTTATGGTATTTTTTTAAAAAAAAAAAAGTTCTTTTAAGATCCTACTGTTTTTTGTGTTTTTTTAGAATGATATTATCATGTATTGGTGGGTTGTTGTTCAATTCTTTTGGTTATTATGTGGTTTTATCATGGATGAGTTTTGCTATTGCTTTTTATTTGGTAAGATATTATCTAATGATTAAATTAGGTCTAAGGCCTAACATCATAGGCCTAACATTTAACTTCGGTTTAAAATTAAACTTAGGTCTAAAGCCTAGCATCTTAGGTCTAACAATAAACTACAAATGTCTGAATTATAATTAAATTAGCAGTTAAGTTAAACTAAACTAAAAAAAAAACTAGGTAGCTGAAATCAAATAAGATCTATATTCTTTACAATGTCAAACTTATCTCTGCCTCTAAATCTTACTTTCTGGTATCCTGCCCATTTGAGGGTCTCATGGCATTTTCGGAAAAATCATGTTTCTTATATCTCAATGGTAATTTTAAATAAACTTTTAAAAATGTGGTATATTCTTAATCATTTAGCCTGTCTGATGCAAGTTGTCTATAGCAATGACCTCAAACTTTCTTTAGTAGTGGTTCCAATAAATGTTAGATCTCTAAAAGTTGTTGAACACAAGAGCATGAATTTTAGGTTGAAGTATTTTCAAAAATGCTCATTATTAATATAATAATAATAGACACTTTTTTTTAACCAGAAAAACTAGCTATAATTACTAATCAAAATATCAACAAAAACAAAACAAAAATTTTATTTTCAAAAATAGGTGATAATAAAAGTAGAAGTAGTTTAATGGGCTCTAATTTTTATATAATACAAGGAATTAGATTAAAATGTAATTCCTCCTCTTTGGCGGCGTGGAGAGGCGTTGATGTATGAATTCTCATCGTCGATTCGAAAAATATTATCATTATTTAGAATTCGGGAAAAAGCAAAAATTGATAAAAAACAATACTTTAGTAAAAGTTTTTCATTTGGTCAGCTTCGTTAATGCAGGTGTTTTTGACACTCCAAAACTTTTCTAAATCTATAGTTGTTTCTGGTCTATCTTCCCACAGTGCTTTGCAAACTTTACAAAGTGCCATTTCCAGTTCAACTTTATAATATGTTTTCCATTGAAAGTATTTGTTATAAGATTCGTCATTCATATCGAGATAATTTAAGTAAGAAGCAAGATCTCTTGTATTTTTATAATCGTGTATGTTTATGAAACTACCTGAAATAGCAATTTTTTCTTTACTATAGTTAGCACCTCCTGCTACGATCGGCAAAATTCCGCTTAATAAACCGTTCTCATAATATTTTTCAGTAACATAGTCAATGCAAAATGAGTTTTCGTATGCTAATACAAACTTGTATCGTCTTTTTAATTCTTCACAACTTAATGTGTTTTTTTTACAATCTTTGGTTTCTTTTTGAAACAACTTTGCGCATGCTCCGTAAACATCTACCGAGATGTATTTTTTCAAGTTGCGTACAAAATTAATCCTTGTATCGTCACAATGGCTTGTTATGTAGAGTATTTTTTTATCTTTACCTTCTGCAAAGTTTTTTATTTTTCCTGTTGGTTCAACAAGTTGGCGTATCCCATAGTAGGGTAAGAATATTTCTGAGTCTGTTCGATATGTTGCAGTCCAGTTAAACAATCCATTATATAAACTTAAATTTAGGTACGTAAACTTGGGGCTTTCGTTCATTAACCATATCCAAATTTGCTCTGGGTTTTTTCTTATTTCTCTTAGCACTTGTTCGTGTGGCAAATCTCTTGCGTGGAATAAAACTGCATTACTTAGCATAATTTCTTTCTTATTGTAAGTGAGTTCACAATGGTTTACATGACAAGGTGATTGATCTAGCTCTGTAAAATTGTAATCATAAGGTACATGTGGCCATGGTATGTTTCCAAATAGAGGTGTGTAAATTAAAATAAGTTTCTTTTTTTTGCTCAGCAAATAGTCTGTTTTCACCTCGTATTCTTCCTCTCTCACTTTTTTAAATATGTTTGCTTCTGTTAAATTGGTGTTTAATTCAGTATTAACGATCGTTGTCTCTTGTTTTTGTATCTCACCCAAGAAATAGTTTAGTTTACTAAAATATTTTCTCTCACGATGCTCTAACGAAAAGTTGATTTTGTATTTGAAAATTAAAATAAATTTAATTAATATGATTAATAGAAGTAAAAGTAAAATTTTTCTCAACACCCACCGAACTATCATTTTACATATATTTCTTTGTATTCCTTTCTATTCTGTTTTGTCGCTATAGCAACCATTCGTATATTCTAAGAATGTTGCTTATATAAGTGTTGATTTTGCACGCGTGATTATTATTTTTTATGAGTCCCAATTAAGGAAACAAACTACAATATTAAATACCAAAAACTTTTTTTTCTTACTTTTACATAATTTTTTAAAAAATAAACTAATTTATTATTTTTTATAGGCACGCACTTTACGTTTGATTATTAGTCCCAATGAACAATCTGACAGTCTCGCTCGTTCTACTGGTACGAAGAGACGACTCTATGTTCTCGTATTTATTTCTCTTATTCAACCATTATTTATGTACTTTCTTACTCGGCATCTTTTCAACTACGATACTGCCCAGAAGATCGTTTTAGTTTAGAAATTTTCGTGTATGTAGTACACGAATATTTTCGTGTATGTAATAATAAAAATAAAAGCTTCAATCGATTTCTAAATTTTTATATTAAAAAAAAAATTGTAAATTTGGTGTGGTGTAAATCACTTGATTTTTTGTGACAGAAACAATTTTATTACAATGTAAGTCGTCGCCTGAGAATTATAAGATTTTATCTTTACGCTTCTAAAAATAGTGAGAAGTAAATATTTACTTTTGTTCAATTATTATTAGCGCTTTTCTTACCAAAATATAAATTAAAAAAATCATTATATATTTCCATAATGTTTAACTGTTTAATCTACAACATTACCTATTTATATTTTTTATTTCTTGCTTTTAATTATATATTTCGACTTGAAAGTTAAATTTTTTTAGAATAAGATTAAAATAGTTATAATTTTCAAACGACGAAATCTTTAAATTATTAAATCAGCGAAGTCTTATAAAAAATTATAAAATAGTTTAATAAGTTATTTTCTTAACGTTTTAATTTGTTTTTTAGCTTGAAAAGTTGACTTGAAAAGTATGTAAACGTGTGTTTACATTTTTTTAGCTTGAAAAGTATGTAGACGTGTGTTTACATTACTAGTAAGCTTTAATTTAATGTAAAGGGTCTTGGATCGTATAGGATAGGGTCTTGGACCGTACTTGCTCAGCTGTTTAGTTAATAGTAATCGCTGCCAAGACAAGCAATTGCTCTCAATTAAAATTTTTTAAGGATGTCACACTGATTAGATTTTCATTTAGACACCCAAATTTAAAATATGGCGCGTGCAATACTGCGCGTCGCATTTTCCTTTGTCAATCGAAGGGCATTTTTCTAAAATTGAGTTTTTTCAACATTTTTTATTGAAAAAGGTACAAATCTAATTATGTTAGTATGTTAAAATTATTCATCATCTTTATTTACGAATACAAAAATTATTGAGATTCAAAAAATACTTTGATAATTAGTTTTTTTATTTTTTATAAAACATGTGGCTTAGCTTCTTTTGGCGGTAAAAAATGCATTTATTTTAAGAATACTAATAAAAAAATCATCGGTTAATCCGGGACAAACATCAATATTGACTGCAAAATCAGATCTGTTTGGCAAGAAGGCAATGCTCTGCTTTTGGTAGGATCAGAAAAGTGTGGTGTATCATGAGCTTCTAAAAACTTGTGAAACTGTTAATACTAATTGCTACAAACAACATGATCAATTTGAACCATGCATTAATCAAAAAGCAACCAGAAGACGCGGCAAAGTACTTTTGTTAAACGATAATGCACCTGCACACTAAGTAAAACCGGTTCAGGATACAATCAAAGCAATTGGCTTTTTTGACCATTTTTTGACCCGCATTGGCTTAGCAGCATTTCAATTTTTACTAAAAAGTCGGATAGGTGTACATTTACACGCAAATAATAATGCAATACAACAAAAAAATACGCAGTTATACTATTTGTACGAAAAATCTCTAATTCTTTTGAAAAATCTAAATTTACATTAGGTGTTTTTGATCGACTTATCAAAAGCATTCGATACTGTCGATCAAGAAATTTTGCCACACAAGCTAAAAATTATAGAATATATTGCAAAGTTATAAAGTAGTTCAGAAGTTATTTATCTAAACCGTAAACAATTCGTTTTTAACAATAATAATTATGCAAATAACTTTCTAGATATTTCATGTGGCATTCCACAAGATTACATTTTTGAAACACGACTGTCCTTGGTTTATATAAACGACAAAATAAAGCCTCCAACTGAATGAGTATCATGTTTAGTGACAACACTGACTTATTCCCTTTCGATAATAACATTTAAAAACTCTTCTATACTATAAATGATGAACTTAAAAGTATATCCAAATGGTTTAATGCAACAAATTAATTCTTAACATTAAAAAAACATGTTGGATTCTTTTCCATCCAATCTCAAAAAAGCTTATTTTCCACGAAGTTTGCCAGAAATTTTTATTGATAATGTTGAAATAAAAAGACAATATGTCATAAAGTTCTATGGCGTTTTTTTTTTTTTTTTTTGATGAAAACTTCACATGGAAAATGCATATTGACTATATTGGTAGGGGAGAACGGGGTGAGATGGGACAAAAAAATTTGCTTGCGTGCAGCGCTTTAAATTTTCCACAAAAACCATACAAATCGGTTTAAAACTATAGTCCAATGAATTGTCATGTTAAATTATTGCAAAACCCATTATTTAACCATCAAATTAAGTTCAAGGGCTTGGTTTTTTAAAGTGACACTGTTTGTCCCATGTCACCCCATGTTGCATTATTTTATTGTTTATTCTACTCCTTATAAAACATAACAATACACAAAATTTATTTATGTTTAACAAAAATAAAATACCATTCTAAATGCATTTGTAACTTTGTTCAACAGGTTGCTTGATGTTTAAATTGAATCAAAATTACGTTGATGTCTGAGGGGGTAACTTTTTTCTTTTTCTTATCTTTATCTTCTTTTTTTCTTTTACATTCTGATAAACTTTCAACTAGTTTAATTCTTGTTGGTGTGTCAGTCAAAACCAGAGACCTAGAACATTTTCTTTTTGCACTTTTTCTCTTTGCCACCCTTTCATCCGCTTTTGGAAATGGCCTTATATCTTCTGCTGTCCAATGGTAGGCAGAAGTGCTGATTTGCTGTTTCTTTTCATTAATAACTTCAGATACAATACACAGTGATGAGGCGGTTGTTTGTTTGTCGGAATTGTCATTTGCTGGAATTGGTCGATCAGATACATAAGAACATAAAAAGTCGACATCACTGTAAACATACGAATCGTACGGGAAAATGCCAGCTGCTTTAAAACCATTTTGAATGTTTTGGGAAGTAAAGACTCTCGTATAAGCTATTCCTAAATTTTCAGAGATATCATATATCGTCATAGGAGTATTTGGATGTGCCTTTAACAATGAATCACATGCTGAATTGTAAAATTTCTTTAATGGCCCAAATACTGATCTTTCAAGTGGTTGGAGTTTTTGGCTGCAATGGGGTGGCAATGTCAAGAGCACAACATTGCTTTCCTTAGCTTTATCCATCAGTTCGATCGATATATGAGTTTTGTGGTTGTCCATTATTAAAAGTAATGGATGATCCTTGCTAGGATGTCCATACTCCACAAAATGATCAAACCATTACAAAAAAATTTCTGTATTTATCCATCCACTAGGATTAGCATCACCTATTGTACCTGTTGGTGCACCTTTAAGCATATGTCTACGAAAGTGGACACGAGGAAATATCAAAAACGGTGGAATAAAATTTCCGAGGGCATTAATGCAACCCACCATTGTAACTAGGGTTCCCCTTTCAGCAGAAGTTACCTGTCCTATTTGCTTTACTCCTTTACCAGCAATCATTTTCACTGGCTTATGAACAGTTTTCAGACCTGTTTCATCAATATTGTAAATGCAATCAGCAGAAAAGTTATACCGCTTCTGCACACTGTTAAGGTTTTTGAAGAAAGTATCTACATTTGTGCGATTGAAACTAGTTGTTTGACTGAGGCTGGTAGCTTCTGGCGTACGAATAGAAAATTTTAAACGATTTAAGAATAAATAAAACTATTCAGTTCCAGCTGTTTCACTCTTTTTCCAGTTTTCTGGTATTTTAATGTCATTTTTAATTGCATATTGATATGCAAGTTGCTTTGTTTCTCTTACATCAAGTCCATAATGCATATTAGATGTTTGACGAAGATATATTGACAGTTCATCTTCTTGTGTCTTATTAAAAATATATTTATGTTGTTCATCAAAGTATAAGTTACTGTAAGAAGTTTCTTTATTAATCTTTATTTTCCGCTGTAAACTTGATTTTGAAATTGTATACTCTTGTGCAGCTGCTCGTAGTGGTAAACTGCCAGATTCGGCAGCCATCACAGCAGCTTTTATTGTATGATCAGGCTTTAACCAACTTGTCACTCGTTTGTACTTTCTTGGCATCTGAACAATTATTACTCATATTACTCACTCCATTATTTAAAAAAATTATGCTCTTTTTAATTGCAATAACCAAAATCCATATTAGGCTATAAATTTTAAATCTATTTTAATGAAAATAAAATAGTATCACAACCTTATAAAACTTATAATGTGATTAAATTAATAAGGCTAATAGTGAAGAACTTTATTTAAACTGAATTTAAAATACAAAAATGATTGGCATTAAAACAATACTTACTGTGAAAGATGTCTTCAAGACAAAGTAATAAAGAAATCCAATATAGTTATTATTATTTTCTATGATAAAAAACACTTTACTATAAAGTAAACATTGAAATCTTATCATAAACATAAACATAATTTTCTGTTCACTTGCTTTTTTACAAAAATATTGATTATAAAAGGTAAAGTACAGTAAATTTAAAAAAATGATAAAATTGAACAGTGTCCCATTTCACCCCAATTCTCCTGTCCCAAGTCACCCCATCACTAGTAGGTGTGAGAAAACCTTTATTTTATATAGTTTTCGTAGCCATATGCTAATCATATTTCTTCAGTAGTTAAATAAAACAATTGTGAATAATTAAAAAACATAAACATAAAAATATATGAAAACAACACATAAATATTTAATACCCCATGTCCCATCTCACCCCGTTCTCCCCTACAAAAGTTTTTTAAAATATTTGAATTTTGTATAAAGCCAGAACATGTTACTTATTTATTCATGGTTATTAAAATTATGCTAATATTACGTGGGGAAGCACTGAAAAAAATAAGTTACAATGCCTTGAACTGTAAAAAAAAGCTGTAATAAAGCACTGTTGAATGTTTAAAAAAGTAATTTTACAATTCCAATTCCCAAACAAGTTTTGCGTATCCATTCACTCGCTCCAAACCTTTTTTTTGTTGAAATGAAAGTTCTCAATATATGAGGCTTAATGTTTTTAATGTTGTATGGTTTATGGAAAAATGACTTTTCTTTACCCATTATTAAAGATCTATTTTATTTAAAACCAATAAATAAATATACACTTAGAAATAATATTTTTATATATGAATCTTTTTGCCGAATTAAGTTTAATCAGTTTTGTATTTGATATTGCGCACTACATTTTTGGAATGAAATTATTTAATTCAATATCTATATGCTTTATACTTTTCTCATTTTCAAATATAAACTGAAAAACTTAATTCTCTTAATATATGATGTACATTTAATTGTAACTATGTATTTTGCTTGGAACTTTCATTACAAAATACGTTTTATTATGTTGATTATGTATCGATGTGGTTTATATACACACACTTGTAAAGGGTTCTGATATGATCGGTATATTTTTCTTTCAGAAACATTGTTTGTGTTTGTGAAAATAATTTATTTAATATGACAACAAATGTAAACTAAAAAAAATTGGGTGTCTGATTGGTGTGTTTCAAAAGACGAACATTTCTACTGACGTAGTATCCACAAATTGCCAGAAAGGTGGTTAAAATGAATAGAAAGCAATGATGAACACTTTGATAAATGTTTTTACTTTATCATTCAAAACTAGTGTTTCATTTTCACAGAAATAACGCTCACTTCATACCGATACACCTGTCACACTTCACTGCATCTTATTAAACTTTTGCATTAAATTTATTTTTGTCAGTTAAACAATTTATTTTTATTAAACTATGTATAATTAAAAAAAAAAATAATAATAAAGATTTTGAGAACACTTATATTAAACATTTATTTTATAGAACAGTTTTTTTAATACAAGTTATCAATTGTAACTAAAATCCAAACATTTTATAAACTCAACCGTTTGAGGATATCTAGAGCTTTTTGAATTATTACTTATATAATACGTTTTATCGACAAGCATTCCTAACTGAAATATACGATTAAGCGTTGCTTTTAAAAAATGAACTACAAAGTAGATCAAAACGATATGCTGTAAACAGTTTGTTTGGGCCAATTTAAATTAATAATTTGTTATTATTGAAATTTATTTATATTTTGAGTGACAAAAGAGTAATTTTCACACTTTGCGAAACATAATTCTAATTGCGTCAGTTGTATTAGAGGTAAACATCTCAGAAATTTGTGCAAGTAAATTAGTTCCATTCCTTTTGCGGTTGAAAACAATTTTTGACAAGTCGACCTGTAAAAAAAGAAAAAATACATATATACATATATACATATATATATATATATATATATATATATATATATATATATATATATATATATATATATATATATATATATATATATATATATATATATATAACTTATATATCTATGAACATACTCCTTAATAAAAATATATTAAAAAAATTATTACCTCACTACGACTTATAAATATATCCATGACTCTTTTTTCTTGTCTATTGCTAATTGCAGTTATTAGTTCATTGCTAAAGTAGGCTGCACTGTCTTCGCATATTGATACTAAATGTTTCAAATAAACTAAATTACTTAAAATAGTTTTAATTTTAAATATTTTAAGTACAAGTTTTGAGTTCGAATTCTCTTTAAACAGCAAATGCTCAAATACAACCTTAAATATGATTTTAAAAGAAAATTTTCTTCGTACCTATTTTTTTTAAAGCCAGTTTTGTGTCGTCGTGGAACTCGATATCAATACTTTCCGTTATTGGAAATCCATATTTCAAACCGTAGCTACGAATTATAGCATCTAGAGTGGCGGTATTATAAGGTTGCGTTGTCAGCAAACTAGAAATATATTCTGGACTTTGGTTCATAAAACTGTTTTCTATTTGGAGAGTTGTCTCATTATTTTCAGAACTTTCCATATTCTCCTCGCGTTTTAAGCGAGAGAGCGGTATCATTATGTTTTTCATACTTACGGCTACGTAGCTGCTAAGCGTTCCATAAAGATCATCAGCAAATGTTGTATCATATGCTAAAAATATGTATGCTAATCACAGTTTCTAAATAGTTTTTGTAATAATAATAAAAAAAAAATAATTTTAACAAATGATTTTAATAACACGATTAATGTAACGTATTTCTTTTCTGTAAGTGTTTTCGTGTTGGTAAATGATGGAAAAAATAAGCAATGGCTTTTCAAATGCAACAATTGTTAAGAACTTAGTTAATTTTTCCTTTTTTTTAAATACAACTACTAAAGTAATTTGTTTCAGGTTTTACTATTTATGAAAAGTAACATTAACAAGAAAAATATTGAAAACTTTTATTTTATTTTATTTTAAAAAGGAATTAAAGTTGGAAAAGATATAAGTAATAAAAAAAACATTTTAAGTTTTTCTCTTTGTTCATATTGTCCCGTTTAATCGTTTTGTTCGTTTTGTCTCGAAACCCAAATAAAACAAGATAATACTAAATTCGCATGATTTTTATTTATATTTTTTAAAAGTTTTATCAAAATAGTTTTGCTGTTTTGATAAAACTAAATTAAATACTATTGTTTTGAATTGTTATACACACGCACGCACGCATGCACACACGTACATTGTTCACTGGTTTTAATTAAAGGCAGAATATCAAAAAAGTTATACATCTATGAATATAAAACATTTTATGCAAAAATTTACGATAAAGAAAAAAAGCCACAAATAACTTAAGATAAATTTTAGTATTTTCAAAGCCAAAAAAACTTGTTTCTTGTTGGTAGAAGACACTTTTTAAATTGAAGAGGGTAGATTAAGTTTTCTGGAAAGTATAGTTGTTTGCAGTTGTTGTTTTTTTATTTTTTGAAAAGGGGCCCGTTTTAGGCAATTCTCCTCTACATTGTAATTAATTAGGATAAAACATAAGTTATACTACCGTAAATTAACTCAAAAAGTGCCTAATACCAGAGTAACTTATGAAAGGAAAATATTATGCTATTTTGCGAAAAAAATTTCCATGAAACTTTATAGAAATGATAGTTATATAAAAACTCAGGGCAAAAGACACCGGAGACCAGGGGGCACTAGCCACCACTTTTTTTCTAAAGAATCTTTTTTTTTTCGTCTAGAAATTTTTAGATATAGAGGACTTTTTTTTAGAAATTGACAACTGTCCCCCTCCACTTCGAAATCCGTGTCATCAGCCCTAAAACTAATATACATAAAGCGTGTTTATAAAACTTTTTTAACTTCAGATAAAACTTCAAATTTTAACACTTCGTATTTAATTGGTTCCAACGAAATGAAATGTGAGAACAAAATTAGTAACATTAAAATTACTTTAAAATACCTTTAAAATAGATTTCTTTTGCTTTTTCTACAATAGAAGTCTCCCAAGCTGTGAGTAACTCAGTAGCTAAAAGATAGTTAGATGTAATAATGCAACTCCGCAATAGAGTAGAAAGAAATTCTTCAGTGGTAATTAACAAGTTTGAAATCAAGTATTGAATTGAACTTGAAGTTTTTCGAAGAATTACTTTTACTACATCCTAAACAATAAGTTGTATACTTGATTAGAAAATTTTTATGTTTGACAACAGGCTCACAATAAAAGTTATACCTGTTCGTAACTGCTATTATACTTTTCTCGAAGCAACAGTCTGTAAGAATAGCTTCTTGGAACAATTAAATTTATTAGCTGATTTTCATCAATATTAAACTGTTGTAAAATTTCATTTAAAGTAACAACATCAAGTGTTGCTTGCTCGTCTGTTTCCACAAAACTGTCGTAATATAAAGCATCGCTTAGATCCTTTGGATCCAATAACGGCGTGACTGCATTAATATTAGGATATATTTTATCGTTGGTTATAGATTGAGGCACATCGAGTAAGGAATTGCTTGCCACAGCTGCGGAATCCACGCAATGTGTATGCATTTTGGTACTATCGGTAGTTGGAATATTTATCTCTGGTGTTACTTTAATTGATGTGTTGTGAGATGGAGTGTTTTTCAATGTTTCGTTTTTATTATTTTTATCGGAATGTTGGCTTTCATTATTATGGATGAAGCATTTCTCGTTTTCATTGTTTAAATTATGATCAAGTGACGCACCTTGAGGAGTTTCTTTGTTCTCGTGTACGTTTATTACTTTAGTTTCATCATTTGGTCCACTTTTGAATGTACCATTATTTTCTAGACTCTATATTGACGAGTGAGCAAAATATTTTAAAACAAGAAATTGGTACTTGAACAAAATAAAAACATTCGCAACTAATAGTTTATTTAATTGATGATCAAATTTAGCGAATGTAAAAAAAAAAAAAAAAAAAGTTGGAAACAGTTTATTAAAGGTCTATTAGCTGTACACTATAAAATAATGTTTACTCATAAAATACTTCCCAACCAGCATTTGTTTTTAAAAGTTATGTTCTAAATGTCTTTTAAATGTGTTTTAAATGTCTTCTTAACATTCGTAGCAAACGTAAAGCACGTTTAAAATACGTTTAAAAGCGATTTAGAATGTAATTTTCAAAATCTAATGCCCATAGGGTTGTATCGTGTTTTAATTGAAGTTTTAATTTGAAAGTAATTTTATTTAAATTTATGTAAAAAATACTGTAAAAATGCTCCTCAGTTCAAAAAATGAATAAACTTACCGTAACCATATTTATAATTAAAGTTTGACAAATGTAATATTTACTTGTTTTAATTTAATTCTCTTTAACTTACGATATTTAATACTGCCATATCTAATTTATATCTAGTTAAGAGTTTATTTTTACAATGTTTTTAAAATATGAAACACTGACCGTTGATGGTGCTTGAATTACTTGGTTTTTTGAAGGCGAACATCCCATTTTTTTTAATGTTGTTTTTAATTTTTTTTTTTTTTGTTATTCGTCTAAGCTTTACTCACTATCGCAAATTTAGTAGTTTGTCATGGAGACCGAGTAAACAAAACGTATAAAAGTAAACATTAGCATAATTCAAAAGTGCTCTCATTTAATCCGTATTGGTTTTAGTATCGAACTCATAACTATTTGTTTGTTTTTAAATAACCTTCATCTTTTTAATATTATATGAAGTTCACTACGCTTAAGTAAAAACAACAATTTGAAAACAATATTTCATTTTACTCAAATTAAGCAAAAGTTTGTATTATATCGAATTCCAGAAATTGGTTTCTCGTCTACTTGTATAATTTGTACGGTGTTTGTTGAATTGGTCCCAGGCTGACATCCGCTGACAAATACCACACTTGAACCTGTCTTAATAAAACCCATATCTTTTCCATAAGTTATTGCAAATTCAAGTCTGTCAAACATGTCTTCGTGCCATGTTTTGATTCGCGGAGTCGAGTAGACTAAAGGAAACAACCCTCTGTATAAGTGACAAAGTCTGGCAACTTGTTCATTTCTAGTTATCACGATTATTGGGCATTGAGGTCTATATTTTGACATAATCCAAGAAGTTCTAAATGAGAATAAAATATAATTGTAAAATGCATTATGTATTTAATATGCATAATGCATAAAACTATTTTTATGCATATGCATCGTATGCATATGTGCAAAAAAATTAGTTAATAAAAGAATAGTTCAAGCTAAAAAATATTTAAAATTAGTATTGAAAATACTAGATTGTAAATTCACAATCCGTAAATATTGAATCTTATTATTTTTTTTGAGAGAGAGAAAAAAACACTTTTTGGGGGTATTGTTTAATACGTTAAAAGTTTACTTTTTTAGTTGTCTTTAATTTTCTTTAAGATTAAAATTTGCACTATGAAACCTGAATTATGTTCTATATGAGTTTGGCACAATTTCCTTTTTTTAAATTTTAATGCGTATTTAAAACGATTGAGTTAAATGCCAAAACCAATTTTTAGAAATAAACCTCCATTAACTTCCAGCATCACTAAATGCTAATGGGACTAATCTCTTTATTACAAAACATTGTATGTCCTGTAGGTTGATTTGTTTATTGTTAATGCTAGCAGCCTCATTCCTGAATTAGAATGTTCAGTGCTCAGTTGAACATTCAACTTTATGTAGTAAAAAATGCACTTTTTACTTAGTGAGCAATAAACAGGATTGCAAAAAAAAAATTAGAGATAACAGAAATAATGGAATAAGTCAAAATGCTAGTTAAATGATGGACTTGTTTGATCAAACGTTACCTGGTGTAATTTATATATATAGATTTCTGATGAGTCTTAATTGATGCAACACAATGTAAAATGTAAATATATTTTATTTCTGATGAGTCTTAATTGATGCAACACAATGTAAAATGAAAAAAAGTTTGACAATTGATTTTCTACTAATTTATTATTTCTCTGTTCTTCTAAGAAGAGAAGAGAAAAAAAAGTTTAATTTTGATAAATACAACGCTGTGCCAACTAAAAATACAAAGTTGAATTAACGTAAAATATTACACTTTGCTAACTTTAAAACAACGTTACTGTATTTTAAGTCGTAAAAAGAGACTGTAAACAAAATAAATTTGATATTTATATTTTTCTGTACAATCCATTTCCTGAAAGAGAACAAACCAAAGTTATATCAAAATCTATAATATAATTATTAAAGTGCATATACTAATTAATACTGAAAGGCGCATGTATTTGTGTGTGCTGATGATAACGCTGCATTATGGTTGTCATGCTACGTTACACCTACATACTTAACACTAACAGTGGCCCAACGTAGCGTTAATCAAGTAAATTAAAAAAGTTCAAAGATTGAATAACAGCCACTCGTGATTCTAATTTAGGCCACAGCATAACGCTTATATCAACCAAACGAAATGCAAATCTAGTAAAATAAACACAATGCAAAGATTGAATCACAGCCACTCGTACTCCAACTGTAACTCTACTTAATGCCACAACATGATAAAGATAAACATATGGATCCTAAATACAAAAGACAAAAGGTAAATTACGGTGATGAAAAAGGTGCAGTTGTTTGGTTTTATTTTCTGGTTTTTGTAAAGTTAGATTGTCTTTAATTTTCTTTAAGAATAAAATTTGCACAATGAAACCTGACATAACAATT
This sequence comes from Hydra vulgaris, assembly GCF_038396675.1. Classification (NCBI taxonomy): domain Eukaryota; kingdom Metazoa; phylum Cnidaria; class Hydrozoa; order Anthoathecata; family Hydridae; genus Hydra; species Hydra vulgaris. Next base: position 37,191,107 of record NC_088928.1, read on the forward strand.
CGTGATAGATATTAACTTTATGGATTGACTCGTTTACTCTTATATTCTTTAGAAAAAGATGATTCCTCATGCTAATAACAATACGCCTCTTATATGGATGTTTCAACAAGGCAACAACACAAAACACTAAAAACTATAAATAATAATAGTCTTTAAACAATATCAATATCAGCAACCATATTTTAATTGTTAATTGAAAAATGGAAACAGCACCGGAAGCTTTAATGAACCCTGATGAATTTAGTTGGCCGTTTATGCACGATTGATTTTGCGAATTTTTTATCTTTATAAAATTAATTAAACACAATTAATAAAAGTATGCTAAACAAGTCTATTATTTTGTTGAGTTTATTGTAATAAAATTTTACTTAACTGCATAACTAAATATTTTTTGGTTAAAATAATTTTAAAGTTGGAAGATAAATATGTATATGCCTCAAAATTTTTTTGGAGAGTGTAGCTTTTGATTACTAGGAATGTATGTATGTATTATGCGCGAGAACTTCCAAATATTTTTAAAGATATTTTTCACAAGCTAACCTCCCAGACGTTGTAAGCACAATAATTGCACTTGCAAGAGCTTTAAAAGAAGCAGCCACTGCTGCAATGCAAGTTGTTTCCGTAGCATCTGTGACGTGGTTTTTGTTTAAATGTTCCGAAAATGATTCCTTATAAAATTGAACGGTAGCTGCTTGTCGGCATATCTAAAAAAATTCAACTTTAAATAGTTTTCAAAACACACACTCAGACAAATCAAATATATAATAACAGATCTACTTTATGCATAACAGCTACAGCCTCTATAGGATAAGCACCATTTGTAGTTTCACCGGACAGCATTACACAATCGGCTCCATCAACAACAGCGTTCCCAACATCGGTAATCTCAGCGCGTGTTGGACGGGGGTTTTTAATCATTGATTCCAACATCTAAAAAAAAGATATAACTAAGTTATTTATTCTAGAAATTTCTAATTTAAAGGATGAGTCAACTACCTGTGTTGCACAAATAACCGGCTTTCCAGCTCTGTTGCCGCGGGTAATTAAGATTTTTTGTGCCAAAAAAACTTTTTCAGCTGGCATTTCCATACCCATATCACCTCGAGCTACCATTATTCCATCTGCTGCAGCAATAATTTCATCAATATTGACAACGCCTTCGTAATTTTCAATTTTCGCAATTACTTTAATAGATTTTCCTTCCTCACCTAGAGCATTTCGTACATCTGCGACATCTGACGCTTTGCGAATAAATGAAGCAAAAACCATGTCAACCTTTTAAAAACAACTTAAACATTTTCTTAAGAGTTAATCTTTTTGTTTGAAAATTATAACAGCCTTATTTTTTAATTCATTTTATCATTTATATATAAATATATATTTTATCTAAAGGTTACTTTGTTTTTTACACCAAACAATAAGTCTTGCTTATCTTTTTCTGAAACCGCAGGTAAAACAACTACCGCTCCCGGCAAGTTGCAATTTTTTCGGTTACCGATTGTTGCGTCGTTAAGCACCACGGCCAAAAGGTTATTATTGTCAATTATATCTTTCACTTCAAGCAAAAAGTTTCCGTCCGCGATTACAATTTTGCTACCACGTTTTACCGAATGAATAAGATCAGGATAATCTAGGAACAGTAGGCTTTCCGAACACTGGTTTTTAAAATATGGATCAGAAGATACTTTCAGTTCTTGTCCTTTGACATACGTAACTTCGCCACCCTGTACAACAGGAATAATTTTTGTTTGTTTTATAAACAGTTTATTTTCAGTCACACACACACATTAATTTTAATGAATTCTTTTCAAAATCAATTTTTTGAAAAAATAATGTAGCTAAAGCTCTTCCTGATTGCAAAATAACAACAGTTATTATAATATTAATTATAACAATTCCCAACTTCCTTTGGGTAGTCCTAACTCCTAGGGTAGTGTTATTATTAAAATTAAAAAAGAAATATTTTCCCTACAGTTTGAACTTTTTGATATTTAGTTATTTTTCTTGATGAACCTACAGAAGAAGAAACTGCCAAAAACAAATTTAAAAAACATTACGGACATTCTTTATGTTTCCAGTTCGAATTTCAGCTCCTTTTGTATCCAACGCCAATCCAACAACATGTGGAAATATTTTTTTTGCCGCGATGCGAATATTATCGATAGTTTTTTGGTGGTACTAAAAAAAGACTACTATTATTTTATATTTTCTTACATTTTATATAATTAATATCATTCGTTGCATGTTCCACTCTCTACATAACATAGACGATGTTTCATCTGACTTTTTTTTCCCCGTGAACTTTGGGAAGTCACGAAGTTCACGGGAAAAAAAGAACTTCCCGAAGTTCACGGGAAAAAAAGTCAGACGAATTATCGTCTATACATAACAGAATAATAATTCAACTTTATAACTCTGTAATTTAATATTGGAACTTTAAATATTGGTGTAGTAAAAAAAAAGTTTATTATAACCTCGTAAGAACCGTGAGAAAAGTTTATTCGCGCAATGTTTAGTCCATTTGCAATAAGCTCTTCTAGTACACTCACTTCTTGGCTTGATGGACCTATATATTATATATATAGTTATTATATATATTATATAACTCAAAGTTATCAAAGTTTTACTTTATGAGAGAAACTGAAAACAAAAATTACCTGAAATATTTGCTATTTTTCTATTTATTAAGTTTACATAGAAAAAATTTAAAAATTCCATTAAATTAAGTTATAGTTTATTTTCATTTATGTAACCCCCTTCGCGGCAATAACGGCTTTACATATTCTTGGCATTCTGCTTAGCAACTTTTCCAATTCTTCGAAGTCAATTTTATGCCACTCAATATTAATTTTTTTCCACATATCTTTTACACCGCTGCACCTTTAGGCATTAATTTTTTGCCACAGTTAGGCATTAATAAAAATTCGATAGGAGAAAGATCTAGTGGTTGTTTAGGCTAAATCATTCATTTTAATATTTGATTGTTTTCTAACTCACTCATATAGTTTCTACAAAGTTTTGAAGAATGCTTTGGATCGTTATCTTCTTGAAAAATGAATGGCTTCCGAAATATCCAACTTCCCGAAGGTATGACATGATTTTTTAAAACGCCTAAATACACTTCCTTCGTCATTTTCACCTTTATTTTTACAATTTCACCTGTGGTATTACCATCAAAACAGCCCCAAACCATAACACTATAACCACCATGTTTCACAGTAGGTATTACACACTGTTTTTTCATCCGTTCACTAACCTTTCTTCGAACAAACGAAGATTTCTAGAATCGAAGATTTGAAACTTTGACTCGTCGTTCTAAAGAACACGTTTCCAGTCATTGATCGTCCATTTTTCGTGTATTTTGTCTAATCTAGTCTCTTTTTTTTATTTTGGACCCAAAGGAATGGTTTCCTTGCAGTTATTCTGCCTCTAAGTCCTTCTTCCATCAATCGTCTCTTCACCGTTGTCACTGATACCGAAGCTCCTCTAGAACTATTTAATGAATGGGTTATTTTCCGAGCAGTTGATAATCTATTTCTTTTACTAGTGATGGTATATCTTCTGTCTTTGGCAGCAGACGTAATTGAACGGCGTCCCGATCGTTTTCGATTGGTTACACTTCGATTTTCATTTTTCTTTTTTATAATATTCTAAACTGATGAAGTCGAAATTTTGAATTTTTTTATTTATTTGACACAGAATATTTTTCTTGCCATAATGTGAATATTGCAGATCGTTTTTCAATAAACAATTCCGGTTTCCTTTTCATTTACATTTCAAAATATCAACAATTTAAAACAATTATTAAACTATTAGCGAGAAACCAACTATTAAAATTTACTTGAGCAAAAAAATAGCATAAATAAATCTTTTGAAAGATTTATCTATGCTATTTTTGAACCTAAAATTGCTTAGCAACAACTAATTTTTATTAGTTGCATATGTTTTATTATGAGATCCTCGCTTAGATCCTCGCTCGTGGAAAGCAAAACTTATTTAAGTTTAATATGATAAACTAGTTTAATTACACGTGCTGTTTCACGTTGCTAGATAAACTTGTTTTCCTGTAAAAAAAATTATATTCTAGCTTAATTAATTAGTCTTTCTAATTTGCATTTCTAATTTTACGAGCGTCTAGAGAATTTTATGAATTTGTATGAGTATATTGTTCCCATGCATTCACAATCACCAAAAATCTTTAACAATGCATGCTACTAGTAGTACAAGCTTTGCAAACAATAACTCATAAGAATTTAAAGCTAACAAAGTTGCAAATTTTCTTTTTTTTTTTTGTTTTTAATCTGCCATAAACATTTTTTAATTTCAGATGGGAGCATCTCAAGGTTGCATAGTTTACTAAGGAAACTGGAAAAGAAACCAAATGATCTCATAAAGTATAACGCTATTATTCAAGAACAATTCAAGGATGGGATAATTGAGTATGCACCGAACAAACCAATTAGCAAGCGAATATTCTACATGCCTCATCAAGCAGTGATAAAAGAGGACTCCGAAACAACCAAGCTAAGGATTGTTTTTGACGCGTCAGCTAAAGAGTACGGATCACCCTCACTTAACGACTGTTTACATACTGGTCCTCTATTGCAACCCTTACTACTCAATGTTATTTTACAAAACAGATTGCAACCTGTTTGTCTTACTGGAGACATTAAACAAGCCTTTCTACAAATAAGAGTTGATAGTAAAGATCGTGATGTTTTCCGTTTCTATTGGATATCGGAAAAGTAAAGAAGTAATAACTCTAAGATTTACTCGAATCCCGTTTGGCTGTGCATTTAGTCCCTTTATTCTTGGAGGAGTAACCAAGCATTATTTATTGACATAAGAAAAACATTATCCGCATAAAAAGAATGAAGTTCAGATAATCAACAAGGGCATATATGTTGATGATATAATCACTGGGGGAGTTGACCTGGAATGTGTCGAAAAATTGAAACAAACAGCAATTTATTTGTTCAAAAAGGGAGGATTCCAGGTTTACAAATGGCACTCGAACTTTCCTGAATTGGAAACGAATGATTCAAAAGAGAACTATCATGAAGTTACCATCAATGAACAAAATAAACGTTATTCAAAAAATCTTGGTTTGTTGTGGGACAAAAATGAGGACACTTTATTAATGGATTGTAGACCAACTCGCCAAACAAACATCACAACCAAAAGAGGAATTTTAGAAAGTTTGGCCAGAGTTTTTGATCCACTTGGTGCGATTTCCCTAATAACACTAACAGCAAAACTTATATATAGAAAAACTTGTTATTTAAAGTTTGCTTGGGACGAAAAACACCTGAACTATCAAAGGAATGGATGCTTTGGAAAAATACTTTACAAGACCTTACACCAATACCAAAAAGTATAACTGTTTTGAATCATATAATAAAAAAGATTGAAATCGATGGATTTGGTGATGCAAGCAAAGATGGCTGCTGCAGTGCAATATATGTAGTAGTACATCAAGGAAACAAAGTAACTAGGTCAAAGTAGTCTAGGATTGTTTACAGCCAAATCACGCATATCAAAGCAAGGTTATTCTATTCCCAGACTTGAATTGATTTCGGGACACATGGTAGCTAATGCTCTCACAAACGTTAAATTGGCACTTGAAGGACACCCAGTTATGGAGATATACGGCTGGCTTGATAGTTCAGTAGCACTGTATTGGATCCTTAATGACAATTGTAAATGGAAGCAGTTTGTATCAAATCGTATGTTCCAACGTTCCAACATGACTTACCAAAAAGAATGAGTGGCCACCCAATATAGCTCATACACAAATGGAAGAAGTAATGAAAGATGTTAATCCAACAAAAATGCATAACCTTGCCACAGTCGAGAGATTTAACTACTTTGAACTTATGAACAAATATCAACTCTCAAAAGTTATAAGATAAAATAATGGCATGGATCTTAAGAATCATTATCAATCTCAAAAGTAAAAGAAAATGTCGAGGTGTGCTATCAGCTACTGAAAGGAACAACGCAATGCAGAAGCTGATCAAAATTGTTCAATACGAATTTGAAAAATCCGAACAATAAAAAGAAACTTCAGAAAGATTACGAGTACATAGAAATCACGATGGGCTATTAGTTTGCATGGGTCGTATACAAGGTGAGCACCCAACATTTTTACCTCGCAAACATCCCTTTACAAACTTGGTTATTCAAAGAGCACATGCACAGACTCACCATAGGATGGTTGGTCTAACAATGTCCAAGTTTCGTGAACATTATTGGATAGATACCTTACGTAGCCAAGTAAAAACAATAATATACAATTGCAATTGGTGTAAAAGATTCAGGTGCAAACCATTACTAGCTCCATTAACAGCTGATTTGCCAAAGTATCGAACTAAAAGTAAATACCCCTTTGAAACTATTTTTCGCTGGCCCAATCGAATATAAAGTAAGCAACGATTTTGCTGGCCCAATCGAATATAAAGTAAGCAAAGAGTGTTACAAAAAATCGTACATTGCACTAAATACTTGTGCAACTTCAAGAGCAATCCATTTGGATCTACTAAAAACAATGAAAAATGAAGATTTTCGAAGAAGTATAAAAGAAATGATTGCAAGAAGGGGCACACCTGCACTCATAATAAGCGACAATGCTAAAAGATTTGTAAGTACTGCAAGGTGGCTCTGACGATTGCAGAGAGACCCGCTGATAAACGAATACTTAGGTGAAATGAACATAAAATAGAAGTTTAATTTAGCAAGAAGCCCATGGCGGAGAGGTTTGTTTGAAAGAATGGTGGGGTTAGTAAAAAGATCATTACACAAAGCAGCTGGAAGGATTCGTCTGACTTTCGAACGACTTAAAGAAGTTTTGATTGATATTGAAAATACGTTGAATAACCGACCATTAGGATATATCGAGAACGATATTCAACTTTCGATATCAACACCAAACATGATTTTACATGGGAAAGGCATTACGATCCCTTCCAAAAATGCAGAAGATAACAATGATTTTAACAACAAAACGACTACACGAACAATGCGGTATATCACGAAATGCAAGAACTTAGCGTGGAAAAGGTGGACAAACGAGTACTTAAGATCATTACGAGAAAATCACCAGTGCAAAGGCTATAACCAAAAGATCGTAGCAGTGGGAGAGATTTTCTTACTTAAAAGAGAAGAAAAGAATAGAGGTGAGTGGAAAACTGGTATGGTAACGAAACTTGTACGCGGAGAAGATAATATAATCCGCGGTGCTAAATTAAGAACGGGAAATAATCAAGTAGTGGAAAGACCGATTCAGATGCTTTATCCGTTGGAAATTTGCCAAGATCCTACTGAGATTAAGAAATTCCTAAATGATTCTAAACCTAGCGAAAACATATCAGCAGAGCAAAAAAAAACTCCGAAGCAAAGACTTTCACGAATGGCGAAATTAAAGGCTGAGGAACTTATTGAAGAAACAGCACTTGATGAACATTTCGATGAGAATTTGTAGATATTCTCTACAAATTGAGGGATGGGTCATAAACATTTGTTAAATCACGCGATGACGTCTAGTATTTTTACAGTAATTAATATATGGTAGAAAGTTGGTAATTATTATCTTAATTTTAGTTACTGATAATTGCCAACTATGTCAGATTTAGTATAAATAACGCTGTTTTCTTAATAAGAATATATAAAAACAAGTTACAAAAAATGCGTTGAGTCGATCTTCCTTAATCAGTTAAAAACAAAGAAATATTCACAACAAATCATGATTCTTGAAATCATAATGTAGGTCTGCCGAGTTGTTTATATTTTGCTATCCTTCATTAATGTGCTATTGAAATCATTTTCAAGCCAAGCTGAATTTTTCCTTATAAACTTTGCACCGGTTAGTTTACTTTGAATCCATGTCTTTCCATAATCAAAATAAATAAACGAAATTTACACTCAAACTTTTTGCCTTGAAACTCCAAATCTTGTTCTTTAATAAAGTTGTATACAAGTATACTGTCTTCTTTTTTATGTATTGACAGACTGTTGAGTCGAATAAATTAGTGAACCTTGTTTCTTTTGACACTTATAAATTTAATAAAAACACTATTTGATAAAAACACTATTTCAACATTTAAAATAAGTAAACATAACCTAACCAACCAAAATAGATTATTAAACCATTTAATTTGACAAGCGCTAAATTAATAAGAACAAAATTTAAATTAGGATATATATATATATATATATATATATATATATATATATATATATAGGGGAGAGTTGCCGAAATTGGAACAGCTCCTTAATTGGAACACTTAGCTTTATTTAGAAACTGGAACTTATTCTACTTTCATGAATATTTTTTCTTGTAAAGAAAATAATTTTCTTTATTTTTTGAAACTTCTAGTATTTAAACTTAAAAACTGCACGTATGTGAATAAAATTACTTTTTTTTAAAGAAAAAAATTTTTGCGATCAAATTTTATCGTTGCATTTAAACGATTACAGAAGCTTAACGATATTGAGTTTGATGATAATTTTTTTTAAATTTTAAATTTTAAGGGTTTCAAGTCTATGTGATATTAAGAGCTTATATCGTAAGTTGTTACTTGTATGTAAATATTTTGCTACAACACCATGGTCCTATGTTGCCCAGAATGGAACTTCAAAAGTTGCCGTAATTGAAACGATGTCATCTCATAACAAGCTTGTTGACGTCCGAATTATCAGAAAATTTCATTAGTCCGACTGTATAATATTTTTTAAAGCGAATTTCTTTTATAGACATATTGTTAGACATTTGTTGCTTTTTTGGAATTGGTATTTAGTCTTGCTTTAAAGTATGAAATGATTTTTCACAAAATTTTTTTCATAGTCTAAAGTCTAGTCATAGTCTAAGGATATAAAGTTGATTGTAAACATCGTATACTTTAATTAACAAATCATTTTATCTTTTAGTAAAAAATAAAATGTAAAAGTTTTACAAAAGTTATACTTTTCTATTTAACGGATAAACTTGTAAGACAACATAAAGTATATACCCAGCATAAGTTTTTTACTGTATATAGAAGTTAATATATAAAGTTGCAAACTTTATATAGTTTATATAGATTTAGATTTATATAGTTAATGATTAACTAAACAAAAATGATGAAAAATAATGATTATATAATGAGTATATAATTAACTTAATCATATATGAATAACAAATAAATATATGAAAAAATAAGCCTGTAATAAGATTATAAAACTCTCCTTATGTATCTTCATAGTAATTTGCTTTTATTTTAGATGCAAACACCACGAAAATATGGAAAATGGAAAGTAGAAAACTAAAAAAAAGGCTGTTGAAGCAATAAAACAAGGAGAAATCAGCTTAAATGAAGCCGCTTATGAATTTTGTATTCCAAAAGCAACTTTGTCAAGGCATATAAATAAAAAAAACAAAGTTGCTGTTGCAAATGTGAAATTTCATGGTCGACTTACCACCTTACCTAATGAAATTGAAACAGAACTAGCTGATCACTGTTTATTATTAGAATCGATGTACTTTGGATTAAGGATTGATAATCTTCATCGTCTAGCATTTGATATTGCGGAAGCTAACAACATCACACATAATTTTAACAAACAAACACGAATGGCAGGAAAAAAGTGGTATTATGCATTTATGCAAAGGCACCTCCAACTGTCGCTTCGTGGGCCTGAATCAACATCAATTGCACGTGCACAAGGTTTTAATAAAGAGCGAGTGCAATCTTTCTTTAATTTACTTTCAAAGTTATACATGGAAGAAAAGTTAACTCCAGACAGACTTTATAATATGGATGAAACTAGTTTATCAACAGTACAAGATGGTCAGATAAAAATTATTAGTGCAAGGGGCAAAAAACGATTTGGAATTATGACTAGTAGTGAACGAGGAAATTCAGTAACAGCTGTAGTTTGTGTATCTGCAGCAGGATTTTATGTTCCACCAATGTTAATATATAAACGCAAAAGAATGAAGCCAGAAATAACAAATGGTGCACCTCCAGGAACTGTATTTAGTACTCAAGAAAAAGGATGGATGTCAAATGAAGGTTTTTTAGATTGGCTCAATCATTTCATTAAAGTTGTTAAACCTTTAAAACAATCAAAAGTTTTGTTGATACTTGATGGTCATGTTACACATTCAAAAAATTTGGCAGCGATATATCTAGCACGAAATGCTGGAGTGCGTATGGTATCACTACCTCCCCATACTACACACAGACTGCAACCAATAGACGTTGCATTCTTTGGACCACTTGGTACATACTATGATGAAGCTATGCGAAAATGGATGCGGTCACATATATCATAACCAGTAACAACTTGGCAAGTTGCAGAATTATTTGGTGACGCATATAGTCAGGCAGCATCATTGAGAATTGCTTTGAAAGGATTTCAGGCTAGTGGGTTGTGGCCTTTGGACATAAATGTATTCACTGATTCTGATTTTACAGCCTCTTCATTTACTGATGTTGGTCCTTCAAACAATCTTCAGTCATCTGAAAGTATAGATGGGATGACAAAACCATCTACAGATAAATCAAGTGAAAAAAAATTAAAATGTCATGTTTCAGTTTCAACTTTGTCTCTTTTGCCACTGGTTTCACTTGAAGTAAAAAACAAAAAAAGAAGATCACGAACAACTCAGGCGGCTGATCTTACAAGCTCCCCATATAGACGTGCTCTAGAAATTACACCAAGAAATCAAAAGCACACACTAAATCAAATAGCTTCCAAACAAATTAAAAAATCTACAAAAAAAAAGCTCACACTAAATCCAATAACTGCCAAACTATTGCAAAAACCACAGGAAAGCAAAGTAGCACTTGACTCAATCACCATGGACCAAATGAAATTGAGCACATCAAATAAAATCACCATCGCCACCACAGCACACCACATATCACCACTACCATCCCAAGTGCAGAAGCTGCAAGAAAAAAAGACTTATGAATTGCGAAAAAAGGATTAAATATTTGTTGTAATTTTTATTTGTTATTATATCTTTTAAATATCTTTTATTAAAAAGCTAATCAATTAATTTTTCCTTTGAGCCATAAGTTTTATAGCTGTAATTTATTCAAATATTAGAACTGTTCTAATTAAAGAATATATGTGTTCCATTCAAGGAGACCAGTTGCCTTTATTGGAACAAAATGGTGCCTTGAAAAATCAAAGTTTATATCCAATAAGGGTGCGATCAATAGAGTCGAATCATTAATAAAAGCATAGTAGGGTTGTATATCTATATTATTTAATTCATAAATGTTTTCATAGTTAAGCCATCTTTGGTTAATAAATATTTTTTCCTAAAGTGTTCCAATTAAGGCAACTCTCCCCTATATATATATATATATATATATATATATATATATATATATATATATATATATATATATATATATATATATATATATATATATATATATATATATATATATATATATATATATATATATATATATATATATTATTGTTCACTAATACGTTGAGAATGGGTAGGACCGTATTTTTTGTTTCCGCGTTTTTTAAAATTTTGTGCAAATAAAAATTTTTGAGCGCGATCACAGATTTTTTGTTAGTTAAAAGAGTTCAAACGTAAAAGAAAACCAAAGTGGCATCCAGTGGCAGCCAGATTTATGAAATTATTAAAGCAAACATATATAAGCTTAAAAATATCTGAGTATAAAAGCAAAATGTAGCATTAAAAAAAATACTTTGTCATTTAAAATCAAAAGTTAGACAATAAAATATAACATATTAGGCATATATAAAATTGCTATAAATATGTTAATTACTAACCAATTTTAGTCCAGATAACTTATAGAGTTATAATAAAATATTTTGATAAGCGCAATATTTTATGTAAATGTTATTTATTTCCATCGCTTTTTTAAACATTGTTTTTCTCTTTACAATTTTTTTTTTCTCATTTACATTCGCGTCTACTTCCACCACATCGTTAGTAAATTCATTAAAACTTTAAGTGTATATAACTGTTTTTAATGTTTTTATTATCTATGTCATGGTTTGAAACCATTTAGTCATCAAAATTCTGACTTTTGTTTTTATACTTTTGTCCAGTCACTGGCCCACTGTGGATTGGCTACGAACGGTGATGCCATCTGTGGCCTCCTTTTTTACCACCTCAAAGAACACCTCACTGTGAAGGACAGTATAAATCGCACAATTAAAGATATCAATATGATTTGGAGCAAAGCAAGAATTCCGACTCAGAAGATTAGTTCTCGAGAAAGAAAACTGAAGAAGTTGTATGGTAAATATCAACTGCTGAAGGTGACAAAAGGACAAATAGGACAAAAGCATATGAAAGCTACAGTTTTAAAAAGCAAATGTTGCAACAAAGATTTCTTTGGACATCGTGACAAACAATGAAGACAGACAATTGCTAGCGATGCAGAGAGCCACCAGTTCAACGTGGCTGGAGTGCATCGCAATCTTGCAGAGAAAGAGACGAAGAAGAGAGGTCGTATAAAAGGTAATAAAAATCGAAGACTGAAAGAGACAGAAAAGTTGCAGCAAATAGAAACATCTGGTCCTGCCTTGGATATCAGTTCTTCCTCTAAGTATGAAGTCGAGGACGACGTCGACGATAAAAACTTCAGAGTTCCATCATCATCTTATCAAACTCCTTCCTCAAAGCCTAAACAATTGAAAAGCGTGATGGTAACTCTAGAAGTTGCAGGGGCTTTAGATAGAGAAAATTTTTCTGATCGTGGAGCAATGTATGTTGTTGCATCAGTAGCTTAAGGCCATCCTCTTGACAATCTGACACTGTCTAGGAGCACTATCAAAAGGTCACGGATGGCTACCAGAAAAAAAGTAGCTGAACCTAAGGAGTTCTTTTTCAACAGAATTTCCCATTCCTCTCCATTGGGATGGGAAACTGCTTCTGGACATTGCTAGTGCAAAAGAAACCGTCGATCGAATTGTTGTGATCGTCACTGGGAATGGTATCGAGAAGTTGTTGGCAGTCCCAAAAATTGTAGGAAGAACTGGAGAAGAACAGGCTGCTGCATGCTTAAAAGTACTAGATGACTGGAATCTACAAGAAAAAGTTCAAGGTCTGGTATTTGATACAACTTCCTCCAACTCAGGCATCCATCGAGGGGCATGCGTTCTTATTGAGAAAGCCATTGCCCATGAACTTGTAAACATTGGATGTCGTCATTATGTCCTGAAAGTTGTTCTGAGCGGTGCCTTCGCAGTTGTTTTTGGTGGGACGGGTGGACCAGAAGTTGGTCTTTTTAAGAGGTTTCAGAAGAAATGGCCATACATCAAGCAAACAGAGTATTTGCCAGCTAGAGACAAATCTTCAATGAGGATACTGAAACTCTTTGGACGGAGATAGTTGTCTACTACACCAAAGCCATAAGACATTAGCAGCCTCGGGAGGATTATCTCAAGCTCCTTCTGCTATTTCTTGTCTTCCTCGGTGGAGGCAGTTTTAATTTGGAGTTTCAGTTCCGAGCTCCAGGAGCAATCATCATGCTCAATGGATGTCAAAGGTCATCTATTTTCTAAAAATGGTGCTATTTGAAGGTCAGTTGGAATTGACTGCTAAAGAAAAGGGAGGTCTGAAGGAGCTGGCACTCTTTGTTTCTCTCATTTATGGATGTTTCTGGCACGAGGCTCCACTGGCTTCATACACTCCTCTGAATGATAATCGGGCTTCTGAAGAAATATTCAAACTGTATCATTGCTGATGCGGCTTACACTGCATTTACTCAACATCTCTAGTTCTTCTTAGAACACCTCGTAGCTTAGCTTTTTTTGAGAACCGAGTCCCTCTAGATGTTAAAAGAGCCATGATAGCCAACCTCCAGCTTCCGAAGACTCAGTCAGCTCCGAAGAGAATAAGCACGTGTGGCACAGACTTCAATCATCTTGAAAAGTTTGTGACCCAAAGAATATTTTGTCTCTTCAAAGTACTTAGTATCACTGGAAAGAAGGACGCCAAGAGTTTCTTGTTGAAAGATCCAGAAGCATGGAAATCGGATGCTTGCTACCAAAATTTGAAGGATCGAGTCGACATGATGAAGGTTGTCAATGATAGCGCAGAGCGTGGCATTGCTCTTATCCAGAAATATAATGAAACCTTCACCAAAGACCAGGACCAAAAACAGTTTCTGCTTTGTTTTGACCAGCGACATCGCCAGATTTACCCATCCTCCTCTAAGGCAGCCATGATCACAGTAGATGATATTTGATTGGGTATTACTTATATGTCATACTTTTGAAATCAGTATTATAACAATTTTTCATTTAAAATTTTAAATATTAAAATATGAATATATCAAATGAAATTTTTACTTTTTTGACCGCATGCATGAAAAGACAAAATTTTATTGACCCCTAAGTATTGTCCGATTTGCTTCAAATTTTTACAGAAATTCTCTAATACTATATGAAACAAGATAAGCCTTGTGGAGAACAGAATTTTTAAACTTCATTTTTTTTTGGACCACCCTAATATATATGTATACACACACACACACACACACACACACACACACACACACACACACACACACACACACACACACACACACACACACACACACATGTATATATATACAGTATCGGACAAAACGAGTGCAACCAAATAATGCTAATTTAGTTTCTTTATATAAAAGTGCTGCATTTTTTCAATTTAGAGAAATAACTATGTAACTGTTGAGAGACAAAGTTCTTTAAGTTTTATTCATCACAAAGTTCATTATTTGTACACGAAAATTAATAAATTAATCAAAAGTATTAAAAAAAGTTGATTTCCTTCTGGACAAAACAAGTGCAACTCGACAAAATGTTTACCAAGCTGTATTTCGCTATCAATATTTCGTGGCGAATCCTTTGTTGTCGATCACAGCCTTGCATCTTCGAGGCATAGATTCGATCAGGTGATCAATAAAACTTTGTGGAATCGCTGCCCAGGCCTTTTGGATTTGTTCAAACAGTTGATCCTTATTACGAACACCTTCACGAATAATTCTGCGGTTGACGATCTCCCACAGGCTCTCAATAGGGTTAAGATCCGGAGATTGAGGCAGCCAATCCATCACCGATAGGTGGTTGTCTTGAAACCACTGCTTGACTACTTTTGCAGTGTGTTTCGGATCGTTGTCTTGCTGAAAAACCCATTTTATTGGCATATTCCATTCAGCATGAGGTAACATAACATCTTTCAGGATATTTTATACATGAAATGGTCCATTATTCCATCGTTTCGATGTATTGGACCTAGACTGTTAGCAGAAAAATACCCCCAGACCATTACATTGCCTCCACCATGCTTCACGGTCTTATGGCAGTAACCTAAATTGAGGCGTTTTCCGGCCGGTCGACGTACACGGCAAATGCCATCGCTCCCAATGATGTTGAACTTCGATTCATCACTGAACAGGACAGTTTGCCATTTCTGCGCATTCCTGTCAATATGAGATGTAGCACACAGGAGTCTTTTCTTCTTGTTTTTTAGTGAAATCAGCGGTTTATTTGCAGGGCGTCGAGAAAACAATCCGGCTTCAGCAGCACGTTGTCTTATTGTTCGGTCCAATACAGGCAGCTCTAATTGCTTTTGTATCTTGACTGATGATATCCAGGGATCCTTCTTGACGGATCTGACGGTCAAAGAATCCTCTCTAGAAGTGGTGGAACGCGGTCTTCCACCTTTGTTATATGCTGCCAACTTCCCCGTAGAACGATATTTGGAACATAGTCTTGATACGGTCCATTTTTTCACGCGATATTTATCACAAATACTTTTTTGTAGCATTCCACTTACGTAATCGCCAAGAATTTTCTTTCTTAGTTCCAATCCAAGACTGTCGGGAGCCATTTTTGCACTTGAAGTCATAAAAATAATAAAAATAAATAATCACGCTTCTCAAGGCTTACCGTGTTACATTTACCTTGTGATGATACAATAATGCTCTGTGGAACACAACGTCTTGGTTGGATGTGGACTGTATTGATGTTATGAAACACACGTTGTATTTCACTTCTTGTATTGACGTTCTTCGATAAAACACTTTGATAAAACTCACTTCGATAAACTGTCTTGATAATACTGACTGATTGACTTCCATATACTGACTGAATTACATGTCGATTTACATGTCTCTTATATAGTAAAATGAACCTGTGTAAACCTGTTCTGGAAGATTCTAGATTCTTCTTTTTGATGCTTCTGGAAGCTTCTGGATGCGTCTGGATGCTTCTGAATGTTTCTGGGTACTTCTGGATGCTACTGGATGCTTCCAGATGCTTCTTCTGGAAACTTCTGGAAGCTTCTGCATGCTTCTGCATGCTTCTGGAAACTTCTGGAAACTTCTGGATACTTCCTTTAATTATTAAAAAACTTCCGTGATGTTGACACGGACCAGACTTAAGAAAATGAAACAAACCAAAAAGTTGCACTTGTTTTGTCCGCTGCAAAACGGCACTTGTCAACAAAATTCTGCCTGTGTGCTGTCACCTGTCAGCTGATTGCTCATGTCATAGCATGCTATGACTCTAGACTCCTGAACTGTTTGCTGTGGTAGTATAGTTCGTTTCGTTTTTAAGACATGTAAAATTAGGAACACTTTTTAGCATTGTTCGATGTTGGTTGCAAATGTTTTGTCCAATACTGTATATATATATACATATATATATATATATATATATATATATATATATATATATATATATATATATATATATATATATATATATATATATATATATATATATATATATATATATATATATATATATATATATATATATATATATATATATATACACATATATACATATATATATACATACATATATATATATATATATATATATATATATATATATATATATATAAATATATATATATATATATATATATATATATATATATATATATATATATATATATATATATATATATTTAAAAAGTTTGTTTCATGGAGTTACTGGAAATTATTTGCGACAGGTAACTTGACTCAGTCTTATTGTACCATTATTCAATTTTTCTTTGTGACAGAATAATGATACAATGTGTTCAGATTCAATTGGTTCATTTAAAATCAATACTTGCAAACTGGAATGCATTTTTTCAGCCAAGCAGTAGACTTCAACCTTGATCAATGGATTACTTTGCACATCTTTTTTCAGTTTGGTATCTTGATGATAAACATGTACAATTTTTTTCTTATTGTTTTCTTGGATTATAGGAAATCAAACTTTTACAGTATTTCAAGCAGAAGAATTAATATAAGTTGAACCAATTCTTAACATATTACAATTGAGCAAAGCACAATTCTTAATATGTTAAAAAACTAGATTTATTAACTAGAAATCTGATAACGAGTTACCTGTTTTCTTACTTTCTAAAAATTTTTGTTTCTCTAGATTTTAAGCATACTAAAACGACTACTAGAAAAGTATTAGAAAAATTTAAAAAAATTATTTATATAAATATCTTTTTGTACTTGTTATTTCAAGAATTCAGACATTAACACATTGTGCACTGGTTAATTCAACTTTTCCAATTAATAAGGTAATAAAAGCGGAAAAGGGAAGTGTTTTAGTCCTTATTGTCTATTTTAGCTCTTGTAAAATTAAAGCAGTTTGTTAATAACGACCACCTGCAAGAACTGGTGGGAGATGAATGTAACTATAATTAAACTTAATTAAAGGTTTTTTTTTATAAACGTACTAAAAATTGAATAACTCTCTTGAACAAAACAAATAGATTTTTATACTTTGCCTAATAATCCATTCTATGTATATATTTGTACTTAAAAAGATTTTCAAAGGAATAACGGTAAGCATTCACTCTGAAATTTATAGATCGTGTCACAAACCACGCGCGGACGCGCCAACAAACGCACTTTTTTTTTTTAATTTTTTGTTTTCGGTGTCCCAAGAAGACCTAACGGTCACAGAGCTCCGCGGAAGAGGATTTAACTAGGAAGTTCACGCCTCCTTTCTTACCGCTAGCGTAAATTATGCCCAGAGTTCGCTCCGAACTCTGAATTTTTTGCTTCTAAAGCAAGCGCTCTAACCACTGCTCCACGGTCGTTTAAATGTGCATACGCGCACACAGAAAATTAGTATTCTCAATTTATATTAGGAGAAAATATTGGAAAGTTTTATTTACTAAATAGTTTTTAAAGTAAAATTTACTAATACTTCAAGCTTTACAACTAGGCTCATCAACTCAAACTCTTTCTAACGTTGAACGTATCTCTGGTCAACAAACTCAAACTTATAGGTATATTATGTGAATTGGGATATATATGGAAAGGTGCAGCGAAGCATACATACATCAACTGACTTAAATATAGAAAGGCGTGGTAAGTGTTCAAGAGAGTTTTCTTTTATTGAATAACTTTGGAATTTGAATATATATAGCATTTGATGACCGTAAGTTAACCTTCATGTTGTTGTGATTAAATTACTTCCTTAACTTTTATCAAAAATAACTTTAAAAGGCACTATTAAACTATTTTGCATTTGACATAAACTTCTTTGAAACATTTTGTTTTTTTTTTTCTCATTTTTCTTTTTTGTTACAACGTATTTATATAAATGTCTAGAAAAAACAAGGGACTTGATGATAAGACAAATCTGTCTTCTTCTCGTCCTTGCCAACTTGTAAATATTTGTACGGCTAAATAAAATGAATTGAAAAAAAAAAAAAAAGTGTACATACAATCGACTGACGTTTTGGGTTTGGGCAGGTAGTCTAGCAAAAAAAACTTTTTCATATTTTTGGATCTTAAGGAAATCGTCAAAGTAGGAGTTTGAAAAGAAAGTCTACCAGTTTTAAAAGTAATAATAATTTTTTTTTTCAGTTTATTGTCATTTAAGATTGAAGCAGGTAGAAAACGATAGTTTTGTCATCTAGCCTCTTTGGTTTCTTGTACATATTTTAAAAAATTAATAAAATAAAAATGTACTATCACAATAATTTTTTTTTAATTTTTTCACTTTAAAAAAAATTATATTTTACTGTTACGTTTTGTTATAAAGTTGACAAAATTTTTTTTTTTTTGCACAATGATACACTGTGCATTGTGAGCAGACAAAAACGACATTTTTTAGTTGAAATACTCAAAAAAAATGTATAACCTTTTTTCTATTAAAAACAGTTAATTATATTAAAAAACACAACCAAGGTTCGGCGCTGATTCTAACCCAATAAGCTACATTGGTAAGGAAAGAGTGTGAACTGCCTAGTTAAATGCACTTCCACGGTGCTCTGTGATAAGACCGTAAGGACTTCTTGGAGTACCTTAATAACACATAAAAGACAGTACAAAAAGTCTAAATTTTTTTTTATTGAATTTATAAAATTTTGACGAAAGATCTTTGAAAACTTACTGGTAGTCTCTTAAGGCTTTTCAGAAAGCATATCTAATAAAACAGTAAACAAAGAGCTATTAAATCTTACTGAATGGTTTAATGCAAACAAATTATCTCTAAATGTAACCAAAACAAAATATACTTTTTTCCATCGTTTTCATGACCGAGATAAAATTCCCTTGAAACTTCCAAAACTTTGTATTGCCAATCAGGACATAAAAAGAGAAACCACTTTAAAATTTCTCGGCGTGCTTCTTGATGAAAATGTGACGTGGAGAGATCACATACAATATCTCGAAAATACAAACTCAAGGAACATAGGCCTGCTATGCAGAGCTAAGCCTTTTTTAAATCCAACTTGCTTAAAGCTTTTATATTTCTCGTTCATACATTGCCATCTTAATTATGCAAATATTGCTTGGTGCAGTACAAATAAAAATAAAATAAAAAAACTATTTAATTAACAAAAGCATGCAATCAGAATCATTTCTAATGTGGGCCGTTATACACACTCCCAAGCATTATTTGTTAACTTAAGTATAATGAATGTTTATCAATTAAATGTCTATCAAGTTCTTATATTTATGTTCAAAATTAATAAAAATATATCTCCTAAAATATTTTATCCATTATTCAAAATAAATCAAAATAGATATCTCACCAGATTTTCAAATAACAGTTATATTCAACCCAAAAGTTATTTTGCGGCGACCGAATTTTCAATCTCTACTAGAGGGCCGAAACTATGTAATAAAATATTAACTAATGAATTTAAAACAATTTCTACGCTTAATGAATTTAAGAATAAATTAAAGCAAAAACTACTGATGATCGACGTAGCGCTCAGCTTTTTCTGAAGTTTTAATGATTGCTATTGTTAAATTTACCTAACAATTAAAGGCTTGTCATTATGGGTTTGACGATCTTAGAAAAGGATTGTGCCACTTGTTATTGCTTAAATTCTTCTTTTTTTTTTTTATTCTTTTTTTTTATTTATTTAAATATATATATATATATATATATATATATATATATATATAAAATTATGGTTTATAAGAATTATTCACGTATTTAAAGGTATATGCTGGTGTAAAAGGAAAGCTTCAGGATTATGCGTATTTGCTTGCTTGCTTTTTAGTAATATAGTTTCTTTGTACAAATTCCTTTTTTTCTTTTTTTTTTCTTTTTTTAAATTTTTCTTAACCAACACAAAAACAAAAAGTTAAAGTAGGACTTTAGGACCGATTATTTTTATTTTATTAAGTCTTATATTATATAGTGCTACGTTTTTTAATTTTTGTTGTCTTATATTTACGATATAGTCTAAGGGGCTTGGAATTAATAATGAATGAATTAATAAAGAACCTAATAAATTAAATACATAGTTTTATTAAACATACAGCAGGTTTTCGTTTCAAGTTTTTGTTTTTTCCAGTCTAATATGATTTCGTCTAACCAAACATTGTATATTCTTTTTTCAAATACGCATTTGAAAAGTTGTTTTATTTGATTATTTTATTTACTTTTTTTTAGCTTGGTAAATGAATTTTGAAAAAATTTATGAATTATTACTAGATTCTTCAAAATTGGTTTCGGAAACAAACTTAAAATCTTCGCGTGTAAATCATCATCATTATGCAGTTATTTTCCATTATTTCATAAGACAAAGTAAACTGGGGTAAGAGTAAACGATTAAATTATTTAAAACGTAAACAAATATGGTAGCTTTTGCTATTTATCTAAAAAGTTTTAAAACAGAATGACTCGTACTTACATTCGTAAAGCGCTAACAAATTACAATGAAGAGCAATTGCAACTTGCAATAGGACAAACCAAAAAGTTTCTCAGAGCTTCCTCTTGTACCGAAGAAAAAATAACAAGTTATTTCAATACACTTCATTATCCTTATCCCAGCCTATACCATCATCTAACATTAGTCAGCATCAAACTCCAACAATTCGCCAACTTCAAAATTTAACAACAACACCAGTGACTCCTGCTCAAACGTATCAAATGTTGCAACACTTCACAGAAAGACTCAAGGCAATTTGAAAAATGTTTTAAAGCGCCACCATATTGATAGGCAAAAAAACCCAAAAGAGTCAGCATTCCGAGAGATGAAGGCCAGTGTCTAAGTACATCTGAGGTGCTCGAGAAATTAAAGCAATACAATGAGGCCAAAAAGTCAAAGTAATTAAAGAAACACAAAGTTCACTTCAGTAAAGCTTTAAATGAAACTCAGCAAGTGCAACGTTCAAAAAAACAGAGACAAGACAAAGACATCAAGAGGTGCAAATAGTGTCGCAGAGTTTGGGAAGAAGCATTGCCATCTCAAAACAAATGTGGTATCAATGTGAAGCTTTTAGTTGCAAGTCTTGGGTTTGTCGATTGTGTTTACCCAAAAAACAAATAGAGCTTATTTGCATGAAAAAATGCCGCGAACCTGCTCCTGCCGATGAAACAACTTTTTTTTTAATTAATAGTTTTTTTCGTATATTTGATTAAAATAGTTTTTTGTAAACTTAACTTCTAATAAGATTAGTTTTCATTTTATTTTTAATTAATTTTGCTTGATTTTCTTAATATCTTTATATAGTTTTAATTTTCTTAATATCTTAAAAAATTGTTATTAAAAATTAAACTTTTATTCCTTCATAAAAATCGATTTTTTTAAAGATTTTCAAATATTTTTTCTTAATTCTTATACATTTATATAATGTAAAAAATTCTCTTTAAAACAAAAAAAAAATTTACATAAAATGTATCAAAATAAAATGTTGTTTTAAAACTTAAGTCTATAAAAATATTGAGTCAAACTTCAGTTTTTTTTATATTAAACTCTCTTAAAATTGAACGTAGTTAATTCAATTTAAAAGTGAATTTGTTCAGGCAGCTATAGGCAGTCAATTTTTAAACCACGTGATCAGCACCATACTGGTTTTTAATGATATATAAATTAAGGCGGTAGATACAGGTTGATCCGTTCGTTTTAAAAATGTTTGATTTTTTTTTTTACTTAGAATTAATGTTTTCTTTGTTAAATATATAAAACGCAAATTTTTTTTGATATGAAGTATTTTAGTTGATATTTAAATAACAAATATGAGATTTTATCGCAAAATTATTATCTAACAAAACATAATTTCTGGCTTATTATACGTTGAGGTATTATTCTTGCCACTTTTTAAATTTCAAAATTTTCAATTTTTTTTTAATGGTTTTTTCTTAAAATAATAAAAGTATTTAAGGCGATATTTATATAACAAGTATGATATTTTAAAATTAAGAGGCCAGTTTTTTTAAGGTTGTGTCTAGATTGTATCCTTACTCGTAATGATTTTATGGTAATAGTATTTTACCGAACAATGAAATAGTGGACTAGAATGGTTCCTCTCTAAATTGAAACTCTTAGTCGATGTGTGTTCACTTTACTGTGCCTATCCCTAAAATAGTCGTTGTACGTACACTCCACTGCGCCTATCCCTAAATCAGCAGATATATGTACACTCACTACCTTTATCCCTAAGTAGTTTATTGATCAAATTTACATGTTGCTAAGATTGCCTAAAAACTCTCCATTAAAAATAAAATCAAAGGTTTGTAAATTTGTATTTATTATAATTGAAATTAAAATAAGAAATACCTTTTTACTTGAAATATTTATTCGGTTTTTTTTTTTAATTTTTTTACTTTTTTTTGAAAATTATTATAAAAAATATTATTAACAATACGAGATCTATATTTCTTTACCCTTTTTAGTGATTTTCACAAGTAAAACCAACACTGCTATAACAAATCTTAAAAATTTGTTCTTCAAACTTTTGATTGAAAAAGAATGACTGCAATGTTTGATTAAAATAGGAGAAATAACATATAGAATACTAAAATGATAAAAAATAAAATCAGACAGAGGTTGAATTGAATATATAGGTTCTCCTCTTCATAAAACAACATTTAGCATAAGTTCAACATCAAAATCTTTTTTTTTATTTTTTACCACTTACTAACTTGCTATAGTATATGTATCTATGCTACCTTCAGAAAGCTGACATTAGTCAGTTTATGCAGATAACTAAGCAATATCTTGCATAATATTTTTTAAGGATTATCAAATGTCTGATAAATATTTCCTTCTCAGAAAATGTTATAGAGCATACTTCTGCCAAAATCTTTTCGCTATTTTGTATTTCTAAAAGAATCACAAAAAGTCTACCACTGGTCATTTAACTATAATTTCTAAAACCTAGCTCCAAAGGATCATTTTGTAAACTTAAAGTAAGAACAAATGTATAGCCCTCTTTAAGCAAATCGTTCATAAGAGGTACAGTAGCTTGTAGTGTTGTAATTAGAGCATGAGAAGTTTGTTTGGTTAATGCAAAATGTTTACTTGATTGAATTTCAATACAGTTAGCAATTTCTCTATAAAGTATGGGTTTGTTATCACCTTTCACAGCACCATTGCTGAGTTGATTAGGTAAATTGAGTTTCTGTTTTGAATTAAGTGTATAAATAAGTTATGTAACAATGAGCATTATTTTATGTTATTTTAAGTTATGTAACAATAAGCATTATTTCTTTCAGGAAAATAACTCAACATTTTGTCAAATATTGCCAATTTAAGGTTGACAACTTGTTTGTTGTTTCCAAGATAAGTGACTTGATAATTAATTTTTATTGCTTTTTCTTTCCTGTTTAGTAATTGATCTCATAATAAACCTTTTGAAATATGTTCCCTGCAATGTAATCAGCAGTTACTTCAACTTACTCTCTGAAAAAATCAAATGAAAAAGAAGGAAAAAACATTTTTTTGCATTCAACAAGTTGTTTCTTACATTTTTTATAAAACGGAGAATATCTAATATTAATTATGTTTTAAACCCTCTTTTTATAAACTGGATGATAAATAAATAATTTTCCATATCCAGTATACACTTTATGAAAATATAAAAATGCATAACATTGGTAGAATGGTTTTCGGTAACAATAGCTCTTACTTTAAGTTTTGATTGGTGCATTGAGGTAGTAATCTCAATAACTGAGGTAATAATCTATTATGCAAACTTTAGGTGAGGATTTCACAACATATGAATAAATTTTTGAAGCCCTAGGATCATAAAAACAAAAACAATTTCTTTATAAAGAATATTTTTTCAATCTTCAGAAAATTATTTACCACTTTGATATTGGGCTGCTTTGTGCAAATACATCTTACATCTTACAATTTTTGTCTAAGATTTTTTCTAACACACCACAGTTTTTTAATTTGAAATTTTCATCACTGCGAAACCATTTAGGTTAAGAAATATGCTAGCATTCATAAAACGTAATTAAATGGCCTAATTTGTTGCGTTTTCATTGCTGCGTGTTTGAAACATGCGGCATAATTGTTTACATTGCAAAATATTGTTTTGCAGTGTAAATATTACTAAGAAAATTCATCTATTATTTCTAATAATTGCAATTATAAGAAAAACAAAACTACAAACCTTTGATTTTATTTTCAATGAAGAGTTGTTGGTAGTTTTAGCAACAAGATCTTTTAGTAGCATGTTGATATATGTTGATATATGTTGATACATGTTGATATATGTTGATATATGTTGATATATGTTGATTTATGTTGATATATGTTGACACATGTTGATACATGTTGATATATGTTGATATATGTTGATATATGTTGATATATGTTGATATATGTTGATATATGTTGATTTATGTTGATATATGTTGACACATGTTGATACATGTTGATATATGTTGATATATGTTGATACATGTTGATATATGTTGATATATGTTGATATATGTTGATATATGTTGATATATGTTGATATATGTTGATATATGTTGATACATGTTGATATATGTTGATATATGTTGATATATGTTGATATATGTTGATATATGTTGATTTATGTTGATATATGTTGACACATGTTGATACATGTTGATATATGTTGATATATGTTGATATATGTTGATATATGTTGATATATGTTGATATATGTTGATTTATGTTGATATATGTTGACACATGTTGATACATGTTGATATATGTTGATATATGTTGATACATGTTGATATAGGTTGATATAGCTATCTGAAAGCCTATTTCAGTATTCTGTGTTATTGGAATAAACTGAAACTCCAGTAAAACAGAAAGTAATTACTCATAAAATATCTAACTATTATTTATTATTTAAAATAAGAATAAAACATTTATAGTGCAAACACGGCTCTTAACAATAACAATAACTCTAGCTTTTATACATAAGCCATAAAAATATTGGCCTTATAATTTTTTACGGAAAATGCAACAAATCAGGCCGTGTAATTTAAGTAGGCCATGTAAGAGCATTTTATACCAAAATATAGCAAGAAATTCAAGCTAATTCAAAAAAATAAATTTTGTTTATAAGTTTTAGCATTTAAATGTATAATTTATTATTATAACTATAACTATAGCATTTAAATGTATAATGTATAATTTTTCTAATTTTACAAAAATGGCTTTCGTATATTGAAAGCTCAGGTTTTTTAAAAAAGTTTTATAATAATAGAATAAATCATTAAAGAAAGATTTAGTAAATAGTATATAAAATTACCGATTGTACAAATTATTCCTGTTCCGCGAATTACTGTCGGAGGTTGGTCAATGTTCAACAGGCTTAAATATTCTCCTCTAGTCATAGCAAAAGGGTATGTTACAGGTACTTCTTCTTTATACTCTAGACGAGCTTTAGAACCAGACATTGTTGCAGACTTTAAATAAAAAATATAATCATAAACGTATAACTTATGTTGGTTTGTGTTAATAAACATATATTTATTTTTATTATAAAACAATTTTAGCATGTTAAACGTTAAATAAGTTTATTATATGATTATTATATGAAATGACAAATCAATCCAGCTAGACTCTGGATCCAAAACCTTTACATAAGCAAGAGGGAACATAGTATGATGCAACATATTTGGAATAATATTTTTTTTCTTTATAAAAAAATTTTTTACTAAAATGTTCTAAATTTTTTTTTTTAGTTATTTAGGTGCTCCAAGAAGTCCTCACGGCCTTATCGCAGAGCACCTCCTTGCCTACCAATTATGCATACATGGCAAGAGCCGGCTTCAAACCACTTAAGTGCTGAAATACTAAATACTAAGCGTAAACTTAGTTTTACGAAGAGCTTTATAAAAGTAGTATTTTCCAATACTATTTTTAAAAAATTGGAAAAACATACACCTTATTTTTAGTAAAAAACCTTATTAAATGTTGTACACAAACTGATACATGCAATACGGTTATTGACTATTTTAATTCTTTATTTAATAAACTCCCGGTTGATCCAACCTCCTAAAGAAATAAGAATTTACTTCGAATAACCGAAATTTTGAATAACTGAAAATCCTCTTTAAAGTAACTTATTTCATATCAAAATCAACATTTTATATAATTTTTAATTTATGTTTACGGAGTCTTGTTACGGAGCACTAAAGAGTAGCATTTAACAACGAAGTTCATGCCATCTTCTTTACCGATGGCGGAAAACATGCCCAAGCTCGCGTTAAACCCTGGACCGCTTGTTTCTGAGACAAGCACGCTAACTATTGCGCCACGTCTGCTAAATTTCAATTTTAACGAAAATAGAGAGTTAAAAGGATGAAAAATGAAATAAGATGGAATAGCATACTATGTTTTTTATTTGTAAAATAATAACTTTTTACAAATTTTTGAAAATGTCGTCCATTATCCATAACATTTTAGTTTTTAAAATAACAAATTTAT
This sequence comes from Hydra vulgaris, assembly GCF_038396675.1. Lineage (NCBI taxonomy): Eukaryota > Metazoa > Cnidaria > Hydrozoa > Anthoathecata > Hydridae > Hydra > Hydra vulgaris. Next base: position 37,218,264 of record NC_088928.1, read on the forward strand.
TACAATTTTTTGAAAAAATTATCTATTTTTGATTGCTTTTTTTATTTCTAAAGAGTGTTTATTAAACATCTTTAATACGAGGCTTAGTGGTTGTCGGATTTCAACGCTATTATTGTCAAAAAGAGATCAGCATACCTCCATTGCACGTGCAACCTCTGATAACTTTGGCTTTTCAGGCAAATTGATTGACATCTCCTCTTTTACCTCATTACAATTGTTGATTAAAATAACATCCAGAACTTATTTGTGATATCAGCTATTTCTCTTTTATAGATCTCAAAATATTGACGTCAACAGTTAATTCTTCATCTAATAAACCACGTGATCTTTGCTCGTTGAAGTTCTCTTTAAGCAATTTGAAAGGATCAGCTTCACCATTTATGTCAGAAATCAGACAAATTTCCTGCAAGATGTTTGCTTTTCCAAAACAATACTTTACATTGTTTGTCGACACAGCATCCCATGACCTGTCCGACATGCTCTTAGCTTTAAGAATTTTGATCTTTGGGGTCGTTTTACCATCGATAAATATAATCTAACGCCTCATAACATTCGTGAAATAAAAAAATCTTCAATGCTCTTATTCCCTGGTCCATTGCTGGAGGTTGTGTTGGGTGGTAAAAATACTAATTCAATTCCTACGAGGTAGTCAAGATTAGGATGAGCTGCGCAGTTATTTATGATTAGAGCTTTCCTTTCCTCAACCTTCCTATCCTCAGCATTGAACTTCGAGCCAAGACTTTTTAGTCAGTATATAATTAATAATCAGTAAAGATTTTAGAGTCCGTCTACGATTTAGGCTTTTAACACCTTTGAAACATCGTGGTTTTTCTGCCTTTCCAATTATCAATATAGACAGCTTTTTGCTAACCCCATTTCCTGCTGCTAGACCTGTTAAACAGGCTTTGCACATCATTCACCTATTAAATGAAAGGTTTTTGTCAAAATTGTTGATTAAATAAACCAAACTTATCCGCGTTGTAAATATTCCTCAACTCATACCTTGAGAGGATCGTGAGCAAATGAATCTGCTCCCAACTTGCTTTCATTTCCTCTGAGCACGACCTTTCCTTGCCAAAAATAGTTCAAAAAACGTTATGTTTATTTTTTTACTAATTTAGCCCCCCCTCCCCCCCTGAAGCCTTAAAATCCGTTATGACTAGTTTTTTTTACAAAATCTTAAACATTTTCTGACGTGTCCACCAATTGGTACATTCTATTCATATGTGTTCATAAACCATTTATATACAATTTTATCAATATAACCATGCTTCCCAAAAATCAACTATTATCTCTTTGCTCCAAATTAATCAGACTCATACTCAAGGCCGTCCCAAGGAGGGTATGGGCGTAGGGTCCTTAAAATTCTTCACCAAAAGTAACCTTATCGTTTTTGAAATGGAAAAAAAATAAAAATCGACATACGATTAATATATATATATATATATATATATATATATATATATATATATATATATATATATATATATATATATATATATATATATATATTATATTGCTCTATTTTGACATAAATATTATAATTTAAAATAGTTTTTATGGCCAAAATTAACGATCCACTGTATTATTTGAAGCCTTCAAAATTTGTCTTTGATTAAAAATCTTTTATGTAAACTATTCATAATTATTTGAGAATTTTTATTTAAATTGTTATAATTTTTTATTTAAATTGTTATAAATATTTGAAAAATTTGCGTAAAATGAAATAGAAAAATCAGTATCTAATACAATACAGCAATAAAACTATCAAATTAACTGGAAAAGTTATTGATAATATAACAAAATGTAAAATCATAGTAATGAATGGACAAAACATCTTAATGAGAGAAACTGCAAAATATTTTAACACAACGCATGCCACTTTTAACACAACACATGCCACTTTTAACACAACACATGCCACTTTTAACACAACACATGCCACTTTTAACACAACACATGCCACTTTTAACACATCTGGGCCTCTATGAATTATGAAGGTGTTGGTCGTTTCAAATAATTGGATAGAAGGCTAAGTTCTCTAAGATATTTAGACATATTGGATAATTATTTGATGCCTTCTATTGACATTTTCCCAAAAGAAATGGGAATATTCTACATGCTGCTAAGATTTGCAAGCCGTTGTTTGAGGAAAACAACATTAAAACCATGTCATTAAAACCTGCCAATACTTTAGATCTTAATTACAAAGAGAACTTGTTAAACCACAATCTTGGTTGGATTAAAATCAACGATCTAACCAACTGAAAGAATTAATAACAAATTTACTTAATAGTGATCCAAAAGTGTTCACTGAGAATATAGTAAACTCCATGCCGAATCATACCAATGAATGTTTAAAGCAAAAGTATTGTCAACAAAATGTTAATTCTTTTTTTTTATGTTTTGTAAGTAATTTTTTATTAAGGTTTATTAATTTTGTTTATATGGTTAGTTTATTTTTGCCACTTTTTTTTTTTGTTGATACAAATGAACACTTACTTTAATTTCATTATTTTAGTTTTTAATTTTTTTAATTTTTATTACTTTATAACAAACTTATTTTGTGATTACTAAATGTATTTCTATTTAAAAAAATTAGAAAATAATCGCTTTTAGTTTATAAAATATCTAATTTCAAAGTTATATTCATAACTAAAATAACATGTGATTGGAAAAAAAAAAGTTACAAATATTTTATTAAAAATGTAAATTTCAGATAAATTAATCAAGAAACAACTTTTTCTAATTTACTTGTATGCTTTATATGAAAACTCTTATAAATAATTAATATATATATATATATATATATATATATATATATATATATATATATATATATATATATATATATATATATTATATATATATATATATATATATATATATATATATATATATATATATATATATATATATATATATATATATATATATAATATATATATATATATATATATATATATATATATATATATATTTATATATATATATATATTATATTATAACATTTATATGTTTATACTTATGTCAAATAAGGATGCTTTGCAAAAAAATTGCGATGATTGGAGGCTGGGAACAAAAAAGTCCCAAATTTTGTGCCCCCCAGCCCCAAACGTGAGAGCAACAAGTTGATGAAATATTTTTTATACTGTTTTTAACTAGACTAATATTCATCGATAAATTTTGAATTTCATGGTAAAATATTTTAGCTTTCAAAAATTTTGACCATATAAAGTATAAATCCCCCTCAATTTGAGGGGGTTATAAATTTTATATGGTCATTATTTTGGAACGCTGAAAGATAATACTATGAAACTTAAAATTTATCGATGAATATTAGTCTAGTTAAAAACAGACTAATATTCATAAGTCTAGGTGAGAACGATACAAAAAATATTTCATCAACTTGTTGCTCTCACGTTTGGGGCAGGGGAGGACAAAAATTGGGGCTTTTTTGTTCCCAGCCTCCAATCATTGCATTTTTTTGCAAAGCATCCTTATTTGACATAAGTATAAACATATAAATGTTTGCTCCATGTCTGGAAGTTAGGTCCGAATTATTTTCGAATAACTGACGGGATGATAATGGGAGCAAAAAATCACTTCAAATAAACTAAATATCGTATAACTGCAGGTTCGAAGAATTGATGGATATTTGCATGAGTTTGTAAAAGAAAATTTACGAAAAATAAAAATTTCTTTGAATAAGCGGGTAATTTGAATAATTGCTAGTTTGAACAACCGGGAGCGGTCAGCCAACTGGTCAGCGGCTCAAGAAAAAAGAAATGATGCTATTATTAGAAATAAAAAAAAGTCTCAAGTGAATTGACCAAAAGTTATGTTTAACTTTAACACCAAAATAAATAACTTGACAATATAGGATGGTAGTAACTAGAAAGTATTTTAATATAAAAAAAAAATAACTTGACAATACAGTATGGTAGTAAGGAGAAAATTTTTAAATATCAAAATTAATTCACAGATATCGATATTGTTGTTTCCATTTCTATTTCAATTTTTGTTGTCAAGTAGATATTTAAATTTTATCTATTCATAAACTATTGATACAATAACACGCGTTTTAATATAGTAGAAGTGGAACTTATCTTTGATTGAATTCAAAAAACAGTACAACGCTACAAGGAAAGAACTTTTTAAAAACTGCTGCAGTTAAGTTGATCAGATCGCAAAACGCTAAAGATGGACAACTTATTGATGGGAAATTCTGCACAGAAACTAGCAGGCATCTTAAAGAGATAACATTAAACCAGTTGTCATATTAGGTGTAAATGGTGTCATCTAAAGGGTAGATGATGTCATCTTAGGTGTAGATGGTAGTCTACACCTAAGATGACATCATCTACCCTTTAGGTAGATGAAAACCCTCGTTATCAAAAAAACTTTTTTTACGTGTAAATAAATGCTATTGGCAAAGTTAATCCCATTCTAACTTCAAATGTTTTTTTAAGGTAATTGACGAAGCATTTCATTATATTCTTGAGCATAATGGTGATAGGATATTTTTGGCAGCGAACGCACCAGGAAGAATCGCTTTAGTTGAGTAGAAAGAAGAATGGCAACTTTAAGTCGTGAACTTTATGCAAAAAATATGCAAATATAATTCTTTACTAACAAAAATAAGTAAACGAGAGTATACAAAAGTACGCAAATGAGTATAGAAAAAAAGTTTAAAATTTTATCTTTTATTCGAGATAATAATGTCTTACTATATAAATTGCCTGTAGTTATGATCAGTTAAAAATAGTTATTTTCCTTTTTTTTTCTTTTTTTTTTGTGGTTGAAGTTCTTACACTCTTATCAAAGAGCACCGCGGAAGAGTATTTAACAAGGTAGTTCACGTCTCCTTCCTTACCGATGAAAATAATTTTCCGTCTTAATCAATTTTTTTTTAAAACAATTTTCCGTCTTAATCAATTCTTCACCTTTTTTTGCATTTTGTGAAAATGTAGAGTTGACAAATTTTTGATGAGGTATTATCTTTAAAAGCAATTTTTTTATAAGAACGATCTAGGTTTCTACTTTTTTCTTATTAAATATCATTAACACTATAACATTAATTTTTTGAATAAAAACTTTAGCACGATATACTAAATTCAAAACAGTAAACTGAAGGTAGTCTAAATGCACCAAAGGTCAGGACCGCCGAGAGGGAGGGGTAAAAAGGGACATACGTAGCCCGAACGCCAAAATATTAGAGGCGCCAAATGACGAAGAAAATTTTATTAAAGCGCTACCGTATGTTAAAAAATATTTATTTTAATATTAATAGGTTACCAGACGGCAACAACTATTAGAACCTGTGCGGAAAAATATTAGGGGTGCCAGAAGACAAAGAAAAATTTATAAATGCGCTACAATATATTAAAAAATAAGTTTCACAAATTGTCTGTGTTTTTTCTTGTGTCTTTACTTTATATTAGTGTTAAACTCTTTAATGAGCTATATGAAAACAAATAAAAAATATATAAATAAGCTCATTTTATTTGCTTTCATATAGCAACAGTGTCTCTTTAAAGTGTTAAATCAATAACATTTTTTTATATATTTTATACACAATTTTAAAATTACATTATAAAAAGTATATTATTATTGTTTGATTATTGACTTAGAATACAAAATGTTGAATAATATACTGATGCAAAAACATGTAACTTTACCTTTAACTTGCTATCAAACGCAAAAATACTTTGTTTATCGGGTAATGATAAAGATATTGATTTTAGCCTCATACCGATATCAAGAATAAATAGCGTAGAACAAGCACAATTTATTAAAGAAAAAGCGATGAAATATTTCTACAGGACATATAATCAATAAAATTTTTTGTTGATAAATTAGAGAGCAATAGTGCTTACACAAACTTGAATATAATTTGTAAAAGTTCATGTGTTTTGTCTTACATCAAATGTATTTATCAATGGTATAAGGATGCGACACTTTACAATGATATTTGCAATGATTTTTTCGTAACCTTTTTTCTTAATTAATTTTGATAAAGTTTTGATAAACCCCTTTTTCATATATTAATCTTTTTTGGGAGATTTATTAAAATTAAAGTTGTCAATTATGATGAGAGAAGCAGTTATGAGAAACCACGTCTCCCTACAAGGGAAATGCTACTTAACAATAATTAGTCTATTGTGAATGAATCAGGTATCTATAAATAATCAAGCATAACTTATACACTGCAGTTTTTAAAAAAAGGATTATTACATCATGCAACGAGTGCAAACTACTGTTTCTATTATCACACAGTTTGTAGATTTTTGACCTAATCCCAACGAAAACACCCGGAAAAATCCTTTTGAGGGATGATAGTACATACCAATAGGAGTTCATAGCAATAAATTTTAAAATCAGGGATTACCGTCCGTGGGACTTTTTTGTTTAAAGTTCTATATTAGAGTGAAAGTTAGTTTTCTTTATTTTCCGAATTCAATAATTAGTTTTACAAAAAACTTTATAAAACAAAAAATGTTCTACATAAAATTCTAAACAACTCTTATCTTATTCATATTTTCACAAAAACGCGTTTTTAACCTTCAAAATTCGAGACAAAAAATCGGCATTTTGTCTACCATAATGTCACGCTGAAAAAATATCTTTTACAACCATCGTGTCACACTGAAAAACGATTTTTTGAGGATCTCATCTAGTCGCACGGAAAAACAACGCTTTGTTTTGGGAAATAGCACTTGAAAAGCTTGACTAAGCTTTAACTTTTGACTCATTACGACCAAAATGCCTATTGCATCAAAAACACATGATAAATGCAGAAAATCTGTATGTGTTGTGTGCATGACAAAAAGTGATAGAGAACTGACAGTTGCAGCAAAGTAAAAGATTCTTCAATTCATTGAACCTAATTTAGACTTCAATGATGACAAGGGTTCCATTAGGAATTTGTGTCAACTGCAGATTTTAACTTGGAAAATTGGATGGCTCCATGAAAAAAGTTCCAACACTTTTCAACTTTCAGAACATCTCAAAAAAGCCTTCAACTCGCTCATCACTTATTTGTGATTGTTTGATCTGCCAAATAGGTAAACTGAGAGGAAAGAAGCAGCATCCTCTGAACAAACTTGAGGACTCCTCTGAAAAATCAATCAAGCCTGAAAACCAGAGCGTTGAAAAGAGATGCACCAAATGTTTTTCATTAATTGGTCGTGGACTCCCTCACAACTGCACACTGGGGACTCGCCATGAAAATTTGAAAAAAATTGCTGAAGCTGATGGAAAGGGCACAGAGCTAGTAGCTTCAGCAGTTATTGCTTCAAAAGATTCATCTCCTAATGGAACAATTCGTCTAACTCAACAAGCTGGAGGCAAAGCCATTCCGCTGCGAAGAGGGGCATCAGTAGCACAACAGCTGTTCAAAACCCCGCTTTCTACTCAGGATATGGTTCACATTCAGCAAAACACTGGACTCTCCAATAATGGTATGCGAAAGCTCGACTCCACTTTGAATCAAATCAGTCCCTTACGGTTGGTAGAACCCAACTTTCAACTGAAATTTGCTAAGGCAGGACAAAAAGTAGCAGACCACTTTACAATTAACAGCATGAACCTGTCAGAAGACAACCTGACCAGGGAGGTTGTGCACTGCCATAGTCTCATTGACCTCAGTGTCAACGTACAAGTTTCAAGAAACTTGGGAGATTCAGTCATCTTGAAGCTGGGAATAGATGGAGGTGGATCATTTTTGAAGGTCAGTTTCACTCACATTGAACTGGAAAAGAATGAGTTGGAGCCACAAAGTCCTGTTCAAAAAAACATGAAACTAACTTCTCCACTTTCAGCCAAAGTAACAAGTGTCAAGCAGCAAATGCTTGTTGCTCTCTCTCAAGACACACCTGAAACTTACCAGAATGTCAAGCAGATTTTTGGTCTCATCAAAATCCATAAGAAGTCTTTGTTAGACTCTTTGGTTATTTCCTGTGATTTGAAGCTTGCTAACATTCTCTGTGGAATTCAATCACATAGTAGCAAACACCCTTGCTGCTGGTGTGAGGCAGAGAACACAAACCTCATCAGATGTGGCCATCCAAGAACCTTCGGTCAAATTCGGACGCAATTCGCAGAGTTCATGAAATCAGGCGGTGACATTTGCAAGTCGAGAGATTTCAAAAATGTTGTTCATCTGCCCTTGCTTGATTTTCATGATGACATGCTTGTGCTGGAAGCCATCCCACCTATGGAGCTTCATCTACTTCTTGGTGTGGTCAACCATCTCTTCAAAAATCTCTGCGATCTTTGGCCAGATGAAAAGCAATGACCAACCACACTGCACCTTTCTATTCAACCATTCCATGGGGGCCATTTTAAAGGAAATGATTGCCTTAAGCTGCTGAGAGGATTAGATTACCTGAAGCAAATTGCAGAGCAAAAGCACTTCAAACAGGCCGATGGATTTATTCAAACTTTGTCTCTGTTCAAAGATGTTGTTACATCTTGTTTTGGAACCACTTTGGATCCTGATTTTGAAGCAAAAATTGAAAGTTTTAAACAGAGCTACATTAATCTTCCAGTCTCTATTACTCCCAAAGTACGTGCTGTCTTTCATCATGTTCCTCAGTTCATCAAGAGAAAAAATATGGGACTAGGACTTTTCAGCGAACAAGAAACTGAGGCTCTTCACTCAAGTTTCAAGCCCTTCTGGGACAGATACAAAAGAAATCCAGAGAATCTTGATTATTCCAAGCATCTCCTCTCTTGTGTCATTGAATACAATAGCAAAAAAATCTAGTCTCAGCAAGTCAATGGTAAGTTATAGCTACAGATTGCTAAGTTGCATCTTAAAAAAAAACGTAAGTTTGGGGGAAAACCCAGATCAAAAATGATTTCAAAGAATAATCCAAAGCTTTTTTTTCAGTTTCCTCTAGAACTAAAGGAAAGGTAACAAGAAAGAACAAAAATGTCAAAGAATCAAGTGAGAACGAGCCAAACCCAATGAAGTTGAAGAAGAATATTCGAACTTATAGAAAAGTGTTTTTTCAAGGAAAACTAATCAAATTTTCGAAAATATGAATAAGATAAGAGTTGTTTAGAATTTTATGTAGAACATTTTTTGTTTTATAAAGTTTTTTGTAAAACTAATTATTGAATTCGGAAAATAAAGAAAACTAACTTTCACTCTAATATAGAACTTTAAACGCAAAAAAGTCCCACGGACGGTAATCCCTGATTTTAAGATTTATTGCTATGAACTCCTATTGGTATGTACTATCATCCCTCAAAAGAATTTTTCTGGGTGTTTTCGTTGAGGTTAGGTCAAAAATCTACAAACTGTGATCAGGTAACGAGTGGGAACTACTGTTACTATTATCAGGTAACGAGTGGGAATTACTGTTATTATTATCAGGTAACGATTGGGAACTACTGTTACTATTATTAGGTAACGAGTGAGAACAACTGTTACTATTAGATTCAGCATTATTTATATAGAGATTCGCTAAAAAGAAATATTATATAGAGATTTGCAAAAGTCACAGATTAGCCGGAGATTGATGTCTTCTAGTCTGGAATGGTGCAATAAGTGTTTCTTTCAAAATAAATCAATAAAATCAAATCATCTAAAAGACTAAATCAACTAAAAAACGATGTAAATAATTTAAGTTAACCTTAGATTTAATTACCATGTAAATTCAAAAACAAAATTAAATAATTGCTGACAAAAATCATTATAATAATTTGTTTTTTGCTTCTTCCTTTTTCTTTCTTCTTTTGTTTTTTGTTTGTTTTTAGTTTTATCTTATAAATTTATGGTATTATCTATTAATTGAAACAATCTTATTTTTATGCTAATATTTTTGAAAACATTTATCTTATTTCTTAGTTAATTCTTTATACTCTTCGAAAAATTTTTGTAAAAAAATATAAATTGTAATATGGTGCTCCGCAATAAGACAAAAATAGAGTCTTCTTTTTGCATCTGGCATTTATTTTTAGTTGTAAATTTATGTAGGTTGTAATATTCATTCAGCGGAAAAATATAATGTTTAAACAAACAATACAAAAAAATTTGAATGTCAAACAAGCTTTAGAGTTTGAGGTAGCAATGTAGCGTGAAAAATTGCGTGAAATATTGCGCTGTTTTCTAGATGCAATATTGTTTTTCTTATCACAAAAACATACCGCTTAAAGATCAACTAAATTTTTTATTTCAAAATTACGTTTTATTGTATCATCAATGAATTATTTATCTATTCTTGTATTATTATTGCAACAAGTCAAACCTATGGTATAGGAGAGCATGTGAATGGCAATTTTCATGGAGCTCTTAAATTGATTTCAAATTATAACAAAACGTTGAACAATTATCTAGAAAACGTAGCTCGTTGCCAAATAGAAGAGACTCGGATGCAGGAATATAGGCCCATTACCTCTCACGGCAATCGCAGAATGAGTTTATACATGAGTGTACTTCTTTGGTTTAGTGTGCTCTTTTAAAGGAAGTTACAGAAGCAGGATACATTACTGTAATTACCGAGGGATATCTCGATTTAGCTTGAGTACATGCAGTTGAAACTTGCGCTGAGATCAAGACTTTTTTCGGTAATATTCAAGCTCTTTACGGCTAGTTCGAAAATTTTGCAAGAATCGAAAGAAATATCTCTTCATAAGCTTTCAGGCACCAAATAGTCAGTTTGGATTGCCACAATTAAACAGTTACAAAACAACTACGGGAAGTTATTGCTGTCCCCAACCGCTGACATGCTCAATGAAGCTAACTCGTTAATAAAGTTTTTAAATACGTTTGAAATTATTGTACTTCTAACATTTTGATACAAAACTCTCCAAGTTGTTGACAAGATACGTCATTTGTTTCAGTTAACTTCACTAATTATTGTTGAAAAAGTTGTTCTCATTAAACAACTACTTAGTGATCTTGGCCGCATCCTTTCATCATGGATGGATATTTTGGCTAAAGCAAAAGCTATTGCCGGTTCTCTTGGCTTTATAGCTGAATTTTTAACAAAACGAGGGAAGAGAGAAAAACGATTCCACAATGAATCTGCAAATGCAGCTTTCTCTTATGAGAATCCTGAGCAAAAATTTGAAGTAAATATCTTCAATATTCCCCTGGATCATTTTATTTCACAATTTCAATCAAGATTTGATATTGTTAAGACTGTCAAAGTCAAAGTTCTTATTCATCTGGTTGAAAAATCAGGAACCAGATTCTTTAGAGATAAAGTCTTGTGAATTGGTGGAACTCTACGCTAATGATGTTTAAGAAGACAACTATATAAAAGAAATTATGCATCGTAATTGTTCAAAGAAGTCTTTGCTTTTTACAAGAACTCTATCCAGATCTAATGATGCTATCAGTTAAAAATGAATTGGCTAAGTCTTTCTTGTATGATGACATAATAACAAATTTTGCCGGTAAAAAAGCGAGAAGAGTGTGTTTTAATAGTCCGTTTTCTGTTTTTTAGTATTTTAATATTTGTGTTGCTACAAAAAAGTCGTACATTTCAAGATTTAGATTTTGAAATTATTGCCATAATAATTTTAACTGAAATAAAATACTATTCAAAAATAAATCATTTTAAAAAAGCCTGCAAACAAACATATGCATGATTGCATACCCTTTTATTTAAAACTTTTTTTAAATTATGCGCGCTCAAAGGGGCGCCTAATAGATACTTTGCTCCGGGTGTCATGAAAGCTCTCGACGGTCCCGCCAAAGGCAGTTGCTGCTTTATCAGCTAGTCAGATTATGACAGCAGTTTTTTAAAAATACAAGGAAATTACTTTACTGTATAATACATTTAAGGGTGTAGGGGAGAATATGCACCCTTGATCCTAAAATCAGGGCGCTTTTTGTTAATAACAGACTTCTAAATTAATAATAATTGTAGAACTTATATTGAATATAAAAGCAAATATACTTCATCAAAGTTTACTAGAACTATAAATACAGATAGTTCTTAATTAGTTTTATAATTTTGTCCTTCGTATATTTTTTATTTGGTTTGTTTTTCCCCTCTGGATTTTAGGATCAAGGGTGCATATTCAAAAGGACACGCTGATTTAAAAAAAAAGTGTAAAATCGTTGACTCAAATAAAAATCCTATAATCTAATTTAAGACATACAAAGAAAACTTTTTATAACTATAGGAGTTATTTTTCATCTATTTTCATTTTAATATAATGACCAACTTGTGAACAATTAATATTGGTCTCATAGAGTTAGTGAAAGCTCTTATTAAAATACGAGACTTTTAAAATTAGTTATCCTCAAGTTTTTATAAATAAGATAACAATCCTAATTTAAACCGAGATGTTTTTGTTAGAAAAACTAGGCTAAAAATAATCTCCTAACATTTAGTCAAAATAATACATTAACACATTAAAGCAGACGAACCTGCGAAATGAACTATATAATTTGATGTCATAGGAATAAATTTTTATAGAAAAATCAAAATTTTGAACTATGGTGGTTAAATTTTAGATAACAAGAATAATGATCCAACACAATACTTTTAGGAACACTGGTATTAATGCGAGTTAGATATTATAATGAACTTCCAACCTTGACTTTATGGTAATCTATAAGGTGCATGGCCGTAGACAACTTTTTTTAATCTGGGGGACTAGAAAGAGTAGGGGCGCAAATAACATGTCTCTTAACAATAAAACTCAGCGGAACTCTGTAGTAATGCCTATACTGTATGTATTACACTAACTTTTTTAAATGTGATATTTTGTAGGTTTTTGAAGTAATTTATTACTTAAAGATATTTTTAATAAAATGAAGTAAAATTCAGCCTTAAAATATAATATTTACGAATGCGTACGATTCGGAAATTAGTATATAGATCAGAAACTGAAAACAAATTTTGGCTATTTTTACAAACTTCAAGTTTTATATAGTATAAGAATTTTAAAAAGCATTACAGTAGTTTCAAAATTTTTTTTCAAAATTGTCCAAATACAGTTTTACTACCTTCACTTCGGCTACAAAAATCATTGGCTATATCTATGATGTTAAGTTCATCAGTTTTTTGTGTGTGTATATTTAACAGCATACACCAGTTTAATCGTGCTTGGTTCATGGTGCTTCTTAACCAAGATTTTATTCTTCTTAGTGTGCTGAAAGCTCTCTCACTTGTGACGTTTGTTGCTGGTATCAGAAGGATAAGTTTATCAACTTCCTATTTTCTGATAATGATTCCTTTTCAACTTCGTTTGCTTCTCATTATTACACAAAAATTTATGTGTTATGTTAGCATACAAATACGCATTTTAGTGCATATGTTAGTCAATTTGAGATACACTGACAGTCGTAATTATTAAATAAAGAACAGTAAGGTTTATAGGAAATCCATTCATATCTTACCTGACAAAATTAAGGACTTTTTGTAGAGTGTCTAATAGTTCAGTTGTGGATTCGTGCATAACTTGTAATTGTGCATGCAATCTTGAAGCATTCAAATCTGTAGCATAGAAAGCAAGAACTTCGTTATTTATTGAACTACCTTCAGATGAAACATTAAAAGTACTGATTCTATCTTTTGAAGCATTAACTATTCTTGTTGTTCAAATCTAGATTGAATACTGCCAATTTTTGTTTCTATAGCTTCGAAATATATCTTCTTGAAAAATTAAAACTAGAATTTTCAGGTAATACTGATGCAGATGCTCCTATTTCAAAACAACGAAGTACTTTGGCATGGCGGGGGAAAGCAGGTTTTTCTAGTTGAAGTAATTTTTTTTTGATTTCAATACGGTTTCAAAATAGCTCAAATGAATTTTTAGACCGGATAGATTTAAATGTAATCAAAGTTCTTTCAACAACTTTCTGACCTTCACTAGCCGAAAGTGTAACCTTTTGCAAACTTTTTAATAAATTGTCGACCATGCATAAAATAGTCTTGCCCAATTCAATTCCAAACAAGAAAGGGAATATTTCCATTTGTGCTGCAACTCCACCTACTTGAGCGACGATCTCACTGTCTTTTGTCTTAGATTAAGCTTCTTCCCAAGCAACTTGTAGAGCTTCATAGTTTTCAGAGTTGGAATAAAATAATTCTGCTCTTACCGCCCAGCGTGTAGGACAGAGTATACGAATACCGGGTGTCCCAGGGAGAATATTTTCTTTTAACTTTTTGAAAAGGCATTCACGTTTGGGAGATTTTTTTATCAACTTTGTAATTTCATGAACAGTGTTCAGAGCATTTTTCATGATGCTGATAGCTTTAAGTGTATCTTGTACTGCTAAGTTCAAAACGTGACCATAATAATGGGAATATAGTGCTTTGGGTTCGAGGTCACTTATTCTCTTTGCAACTCAAACTTGTCATGATGCTGGCACAATCATAACATTGACCGCGACAATTATTAATTGAAAGATTCATCCGCATAAGAACATCTTTGATAGTTGCTGTAATACTTTCAGCAGATGTGTTTTCCATACTATAAAGTCCGACAAACACTTCATGCACTTCCAAGTCATCTTCATCTATATATCGCAAGCAAATCACCATTTGCTCAGGGTTGGCCTGATTTGTGGTTTCATCTACCATAACAGTAAACCATTTTCCAGAAATGTTGGATGTAATTTTTCTGAGTATAGCGAGATACATTATCTGCAGAATTTTATTTTGGATACTTTGGATTTGGATACACTCGTAAATTTATCTTGCGACTTTCTCATTTATTTAGTTAAAGCGGGATTATCTTTGCCTCTGAGATTAAGTAACTGAGAAAAGTTCGAATTAAATTCTTTATAATCTTTGTCTGTATTGTAATCACCACGCAGTGCAATACCTTGTCTGGCGAGAAATTGATTATTCGTGATTACTATTAACATCGCTCTACTTTTCATTTTTTCCTATGCATGAGTTTTGCTGAGAAGTTCGCCAATATCTTTAGTTGTTGAAGGAATAGTTTTAACATTCTCGATGGCTTCTCGATGAGAAAGAGTATTTTGGTGTTTCTGGAATTTTTGTAAACCTTTTTCCAATTAGGAAATCCAGTTTTTGTGAAAACATCCTCGCTGCATTTTGAAGATGATAGATTATGCATTTCCATCAGCATACAATTGTAGCATAAAACTGTATTGTTTTATTTGTTGTAATGCAACCATGGAAACAGTGTTTGTACCATTGCTGACAAAATGATTGCTTCTGATTACCACATGTACGTTTTGGAAAAACTAACACAGGTTCATGCGGACTATTACTTAAATGCTTTTTTTGGTAGACTGTAACAGTGGAGGTAGAGTTAACATCGTTGGCTGAGATAGTAATCGAAGAAGAAAAATTGAAGACAGAACTAGAAGATGATGCCGAAGTAACAGTGGATACAGAGCCAGCATAAGAAGAAGTAGTAGCAGCAGTATCAGGGTTAGCAAGAAATGCAGTAGTAAAAGTACTGTTAAAACCATTATAATTCGAAGTATTATCTAAAAAAAATGCTCTAGTAGCTGTAATTTCGGGGCTAGAGGTAGAGGCAAAGTTAGGAGAAATTGATGAGACGACAGTTCTTGCATAGAAAGAAGTAATAGTGCGGTTTGTATCTGCCCCTTCCAAAATTTCCTTCAGCCGTTTACGACGCCTCCCTTCCGCACCAGACAATTTTTGTTTTAAAGACATACCACTGAAGTAAATCATATAATAGATTGTTACGTAATGTTACTATAATTAATACAAAATTATTTAAATCTAATTTGCAAACTGTAATTATTAGATAATAAATATTAGTGATCTATTAATATATTTATATTAATATATATATATATATATATATATATATATATATATATATATATATATATATATATATATATATATATATATATATATATATATACATATATATATTTAAACAACTTTAAAAAGTATTCTACACAATAGAGTGCTCAATGTTCTTAAAAGAACAGAGCAATTATATTAGTAGTAGAAAATCACTTAACAAAAATTTTTTCCATTTAACACTGTGTTTCATCAACAAAGATTCATCAGAAATATATATATATATATATATATATATATATATATATATATATATATATATATATATATATATATATATATAATATTTAATTTTTAAAATAATACAATATTTAAATTTAATTATTAAATTCATGAAACTTAAAACTCTAAAAAAAAAAAAGGAAAACGCAAATTTATTAAAAAAAATCGCCTTAATAAATATTAGTGATCTATTAATATATTTATATTAATATATATATATATATATATATATATATATATATATATATATATATATATATATATATATATATGTATATATATATATATATATATATATATATATATATATATATATATATATATATATATATATATATATATATATATATATATATATATATGTATATATATATATATATATATATATATTTAAACAACTTTAAAAATTATTCTACACAATAGAGTACTCAATGTTCTTAAAAGAACAAAGCAATTATATTAGTAGTAGAAAATCACTTAACAAAAATTTTTTCCATTTAACACTGTGTTTCATCAACAAAGATTCATCAGAAATATATATATATATATATATATATATATATATATATATATATATATATATATATATATATATATATATATATAATATTTAATTTTTAAAATAATACAATATTTAAATTTAATTATTAAATTCATGAAACTTAAAACTCTAAAAAAAAAAAGGAAAACGCAAATTTATTAAAAAAAAATCGCCTTACATGAACAAAACAACTTTTTATTAGCTGTAGCAAGTTTAATACCACGTTGTAACAAGTTCTATACAACGAGTTCTTATTTTTTATTCAAAAGGTAACGTAAAATTTATAGTCATTTACTTAAGTTTACCTATTTGCGTCATTTTTATTTTTATTATTCATTTAATTGCGAAATATTTTTTTATAGTTGTTTCGCAATTAAAGAAATTAGTTATAGATATTTAAATAACGAAGGTTATATAAATGTTTTCAAATTGCTTATAAAAATATTACCAGAGGCGCAACAAATCGAAAAGTATGAGGAGGGGGGAGGGGGCGACAGCCCCACCCCCTTTCTCCCCAAGCCCCCACTTGTATACGGCCATGAGGTGAGAAATGTAAACACACTGTTTGTATATAAACATGATGTTTGTATATAAACATGATGTTTGTATATAAACATGATGTTTGCATTTAAACATCTAAATTCTAAAGTTTATATTAATATATTATATTAGCATTAAGGCCTTTAATTTTTCGCTATAGCAAAAAATTAAAGGTCTTGATGGTAATAAAATTGTTAAAACAACTATTATCAATTGTTTAATAAACACGCTTAAAGAGTATATGATTTTTTTTGAGACTGGTACTTATTACTAATATTTATAGATAGTTTTATTTACACAAAAATTTCTTAACAATAAAAACCAGTATTTATTATCACTAATTATAGAAAAATGAACTGAGAGGTAGTAGCACTGCAGCACTTAACAGAAGTTTGAAAACGAGTTGTAATTAGAAAAAGATCGAAAATTGTTTTTACGCGTTGATTTATGGACAGAATGATGCATACCATGCCATACCTATAGCGAGGGTTAAAAATAGACTAACACTTTTTATTTAGTTACCCAGTCAATTTTCGGTGAGTTGAGTGAGAATTATCAACGATAACAAACTTAGAAATAAATTAATACAAGCCGTTTTTAATTGATATAGAGACCAAGTTTTTAAAATATAGCTTGGAATAAGAAGCTAGGGGATAACGTGTGACTAAACCAAGTTTTGTGGGCCCAAAATTTAAGTCAACACCGGTTATATCATTATCAACTTTTTTAAATCGCACTCGCCGATATTTAAAGATCAAGATGCGCATGATTAAAAAGTCATGTTTTTTAAAAGGAACGATCTTTATATACTAAATTGCGAATTCAAAAAAAACTAAAAACGTTTAGAAGGGGGCAATAATATCTTACATACTACCTATAAATATCTATTTAGTTTTGAGTAAAGACATTATTAATAGAATTCTAAATTTATAGTTAAACGCATTCAAAAATTGTGTCTCGAAAGGAATGATAGGCTCCTTCCGTGACACAAGTTTCAATCGTAAAACAAAAAAGTTCATACTCTTATAAAGTTTACATTCCTTCAATTTGAGGGGGATCTAAAATTTATAAGGTAATAAAAGCCGAACAACAAAAGATTATTGAATCAAATTTGAAATTTGTCGATGAATATAAATAAAGTTTAAAATTAAAAACAAAATAACAAATTTGACTCATTGCCCTCCTATTTGTGGCTGAGGGGGGCTAACGTTTTGGGGTTTTGTTGTTCCCAGTCTTCCTAATTTTTGTTGTTCCCAATCACCGCAATTTTTTGCGTAGCATCATCATTTCTCATATATGAACATACTTAAATATGGAGTTTCTATTGTGTTTCAAAGTTGCTTAGCTCAAACATTGAAAAAAGTTGCCTACGGCCTTGTATATATATATATATATATATATATATATATATATATATATATATATATATATATATATATATATATATATATATATATATATATATATATATATATATATATATATATATATATATATATATATATATATATATATATATATATATATATATATGTATATATATATATATATATATATATATATATATATATATATATATATATATATATTTAAGGCTGTTTTGTATTATAATAATAAAACAAAATTCATAACCTTAAAAGAGTGCTCAATATTAAAAAGATATTTCAAATAGAGCGATATACATATATATTTATATATGTATATATATATATATATATATATATATATATATATATATATATATATATATATATATATATATATATATATATATTTTATATTAGTAATGTCAAACTACTGATTTGCAAACTTACCAAAAATACTCTTAGGTCAAACCAAATACTTTCAAACGATAATCATTTTATTTTGAGGTACTTTGAGGTACTTTTTAATATGCGCCGAGTTAACTCGCTGCAGGTTCTTCTCTCTATACAGAAGCTTCTTTCAAAGTTAATGGATAAAAAGAACTTGGAGAAAAGATCGTGGTTTGGATTTTTTTGAATGCATTTGTTTGTTTTTTGCTATATTCCACACAATTTTTATTTGACCATAAATAAAGGAATACAACCTATAGTATTAAGAAATAAAGCTTAAAACCATACTTTAGCGTATTTAATAATTAAGGGGTTTTATAACTTACAGTTCTCTATTACCTCATGTGTAAAAAAATTTAATTGTTTAATTTCCTTTTAAACAAACAATAACTTTTTTAACTTGATTTTAGCGAAAAACAAAAATTAGATGAGTTTATCATAAAATCAAATAAACCATATTTTTACAACAAATTAAAAAAGTTATTTTAAACATCTTCCAGACGATAATATTAATAAACAGAGCATAGATAAGTGTACAGATGTTTAAATAATGAAAATAATAAAACAATTGACAAACATTAATAAAATTGTTAATATCTAATTATTTAATTAGATTTTAATCTAATTAATAAAATATTAAAATCAATTCAAACTATTCAAGGTATCAAAGGAAAACAGATAAGGAAAAAGTACTTTTAAATTACTACTCAACTTAAATACAACTTCCAATAAAGATATAGAAAAAACGTTTTACGAGTTAACAAAAGAATTTCGAATTCGAAAAACATTTAAACCATTCAAAATAATCAATAAAAATCACAAAGAAAAAAAAGAAAAAGAGAGGTAAAAATTACCTATTAAAAAAGAAAAAGTAGAATTTGATTAAATCTAATTTTTATTTGGTTTTGTTATATCTTATTTTATTTTATTATTTTAATTTATTACTATTATATATTATTATATATATACTATTGTTAAATATATTACTGTTATCCATAATTTAGTTGTTAATATATTATTTTTAATTTTATTTAATTTTGTTTCATGTTATTTCTATTTTCTTTTATAATATATTAATAATATTAGATTTAATTTTAAAACAATTTTCTATTTAATAGGCTGTGTTTATCGCCATCCTAACATAGAAGGCTATGTTTATCGCCATCCTAACATAGTAGGCTGTGTTTATCGCCATCCTAACATAGTAGGCTGTGTTTATCGCCATCCTAACATAGATATTAATGAATTTATTATTTCACATCTAGCTATTCTATTTGAAAAACTTGTTGGAAAAAATAAAACCATCTTTATAATGGGTGATTTTAGTATAGATCTTATTAAAGCAAACTCAGATAATTCAATCATGGAGTATTTAAACACCATTGCTTTAAACAACTTTCTTCCTTTTATATCTTTGCCGACAAGAATTACCATTCACTCCAGTACTTTAATTGATAATATATTTTCTAGTTCAACCTCTAAAGATATTATTTCCGACAATCTAACTATTAAAATATCGGATCATTTGCCACAGTTTCTAATTTATTTATCCTTTTAAAAAAGAAAGATTAATTCTCGTAACAGCAATATTCTACTTCGAAACTTCAAAAAATTAAATAGTGAACAATTCAGGAATGATTACTTGAAATTCAACTGGGATAAAGTAATCAAAGTTTCCATTGGTAATACAAATAAATCATATGAAGATTTCTTCACTAGCTTTAACTTTCTTCTAGACAAACACGCACTGCTAAAAAAAACTAATTGTAATTGTGGCTTAACTCGAAGCCTTAAACCATGGATTGCTTCAGTAATTTTAACCTCGATAAGATAATATAACGATATATTTAAGAAGTTCCTTAAAACAAAAAATCTTCATGACAAACTAATTTTTTTTAAAAAATTCAAAACCTATAAAAATTTACTTGTAACACTTATTTGAAGAAGCAAAAAGAGTCACTACTCTAATTACTTTACTATCAATGGCAGTAGTTTGAGAGCTATGCGGAAGGGTATCGGAACTCTATTGAATATACGTTCGTATGATATCTCATATCCATCTTGTATATCTTCAAACAACACCATTATAAATGATCCAGTTAAAATCTCGAAAATTTTCAACTCCTTTTTTATTTCAATCCATAAAGAACTGCGTAAAAATATTCATTCATCCCATACTGACTTCCATAAGTATTTAAAAACATTAAACCCTGACTCTCTTTTCATTAAACCTACTGAAAAAAATGAAATAATATTAGTTATTCTTTCTCTAAATGATGGCAAGGCTTCTGGTCCAAACAGCGTTCCAACCTTTATTTTGAAACTTCTTGCGAATGATATTTCTTCAGTACTTTCTAAAGTATTTAATCTCTCATTCGCTACTGGTATATTACCTAATATTTTAAAAACTGCTATCTGTTAAACCAATCCATAAAAAGGACTCAAAACTTGACTGCAATAACTATATATCAACATCATTATTATCAAATATTAGCAAAATTCTCTACCACTTTCTTGATAATTCTAAGCGTCTCTACGGCTGCCAGTTTGGATTTCGTTTAAAACACTCTACTTTCCATGCACTTATTTGCATTACTAAAATGATTCGTGGTGCGATTGATATTGGTTTATTTGCTTGTGGCGTTTTTATTGAACTCCAAAAAGCATTTGATACAGTTACTCATAAAATTTTAATTGAAAAATTGTAACACTATGGTATACGGGGTATCGCTTATGATTGGTTTTCATCCTATGTTAAAAATTGTACTCTTTTTGTCTCGATTAATGGGTTTCAATCCATAAGTAAAGTTATTTAGTATGGTGTCCCACAGGGTTCTGTTCTAGGGCCTTTACTGCTTTTAATATATATTAACAATCTGCCTCACTCTCTAAATAATTCGATTGTTCATCATTTCGCTGACGACACTAATCTTCTCTGCATAAATAAATCACTCGCACAGCTTTGTAAAAAAGTTAATTCAGATATCCATTTGTGTCATTGGTTAAATAGTAACCGTCTTTCTCTAAATATCAATAAAACTGAATTTAGTATTTTTCACTCTCCAAAAACAAGCTTGATAGGGACAATTTCCCATCTAAATTTATAAAACACCTCGGGCTATTTCTTGGTAAAAGCCTATCATGGTACTATCAACTAATTCATTTAAATAAAAACTCTCACGTGCTAAGAGTGTGTTGTCATTAATACGACACTATGTTCCCCAACATATTCTAATATCAACTTACTATTCCTTGCTTTCCTCACATCTAAGTTGTTGTTGCACTGTTTGTGGTCAAAAAGGAAGTTTTCTTTTACATCGTATCAAAAATAGGTTTTCTGAACTAAAAATTCTAAAATTTCAAGATCTTGTAAAGCTTTATAATTATTTTTGGTTTGATTTTCTTCAAAATAAACTACCAAATTTGTTTAATAATTTTTTTTATTGAAACAAGGGACACACACAAATATTACACTCGACAAACTGAAAATTTTAACTTGCAAATTTATTTTTTCAACGCTATCAAATGTGGCAAGCTCTCTATAAAATATCAATGTATTTCTCACTGGAACCAATTAATACCATTTATAAAAAAAAGATTTTAACTAAATACCCTTTTATTACCAACATTCTTCTTCTCAATCAAAACCAAATTAAGAAATTTTTATTTGAGTATATATCTAATGAATATTAATTTTATCTTTTATTATTATTGCTTTTTTATATTACTGTATTTATAAAACTATTATTACTTTTATTTTATACTGTTTTTTTTAACTCTTCTAATATTACTATTATCATTAATTTACCTTTGTTTTATAAATCTTATTAATAATATTTATAATGATAGTGATAGTGATTCCATTCTAGTAATAATTTTATGGTTATTGTCCTAATTTTTGTCTAATGTTATGCTTATTTTAATAATTTCTGTCATAGTTATAAACTTTACTGTAATTATTTTTACCATAGTTTTTATCATTAGTTATAATTAAAGTTTTTATCATTAGTTATAAAGTAAAGTTGTCATGTTATAGTTACTATTTGTAATGTTTTTTTAATCATATTATTATAATTATTTTTATTATATTATTATTGCAATCATTAATATTATCTTTATTTATTAGTGCTTTATTTTTTTTTATTTTTTTTTTTTTTTTTTCCCTCTTTATTTTATTCTAAATTCTTTATATGTTTTATAGTTATTTTTTTTTGTATTTGTTTTTTTTGTTTGTTTTTTTAGGTGTCACTCTATTGACTAGTTTTACTAGTCAATAGAGTGACACCTAACTTTATTTATGTAACTATATGAGTGACACCTAACCTTATTTATAAAATATTATTGCAAATTTTCATATTTTATGGTTAAATAAATGAATTAAAAAAATGTATAATTAGTTATATAATTAGTTATATATTCTTATTTTTGGTTAGTGATATGTTACTTATTATTCTTTATTACTTATTATTATTGCTTTCTTTTTATTTATTAAACCAAATACTTGTATATTTTTTGTTCATTAATATTTTCTTGTTGTAAAAGGGTTTTCTAATCTTAACGATTTAATTTGTTTGTATAACAACTTTTATACTTTGTATAAATTTTAAGTTTCAAGTTCTTCATCAGCGCTTCTCTGTGACAAGATTTTATGGTCTTCTTTGAGCATCTGCGTTTTTTATTTATTTTTTATTTATTGATTTTTACGATATCTTCACTTGTAATTTTTCCCTTATATATGCGTATTTGTATCTTAAACATTGTAATAAAGAACCAAAAAAAAAAAGAAATTCTATTATTTTATTATTATGACTATTATTTTATATAAGTTTGTTCATTAATGCTGTGGCATTATATTTTACGGCAAATATTAATATTATTATTACTATTATAATTGTTGCTAATATGATTACTATTTATAATATTGTATCGTTATTATTTTTCATTGTTATATTCATTATTATTTTCTTTTCATTTCCTTTAAAACTTAACAACTTCAAGCTTTCTTAACCCTAACCCTAATCCTAACCCTGACGAAAAAAATTTGGAAAATTTTTTTCTTTTATCTTTCTCATTAGTTTTACTATGATCTCTAATTTTTGGGAAGTATGCACTGCATGTACAAAAAAAGAATGGTATGAGTTGCCGTGCAACTCAATGTAGTGTATGTTTGTTTTGGACTCATTCAAAATGTAGCAGGCTTTATGATCATGGGTACAGTTTAACACAATCAAAATGCTCAACATGTCTGTGTTTAAATTGTACTTTCCATTGACTGATGTATCTGATGATGAATTTAAACTACTCTTCACTTTAAGTAAAATTTTTATAACTGATGACTTGCCTTTATCAACTTAACTCTTTCCGGCATCGGGATTGAATAAAATCTATAAATAATTTGATAAATTTATTACATCATGCTTCAGTTTCTGATGAGGAAAACCGCTCATCTTTGGATGTAGATTTTCAATAATATGACATTAATAAGTTTTGTTCTCATAACTTTGACATCATAAACTCTATGTTCTTTTTCCATTTAAACATATCCTCTTTACAAAAGCACTTTGAAGATTTGAACATATTATTATCATTAATTAGTTTTGAAATTACCATTATTGGAATTACAGAAACAAGGTTAAAAAAAGAATCTCCTTCCAAACATCCAATTATTATTCAAAACTATAACTTTGAGCACACACCAACCGAATCTTTTTGTGGTTGTTATCAAAAAAATGTGATTTATAAAAGAAGAGATGGATTGATCATATACACACCAAACTATTCAGAATCTACTTTAGTTGAAATATTTTTTCCCAATTAACCAAATGTTATTGTTGATTGTATATATAGACACCTAAGCATGGAAGCAAACAACTTCAATAATAAAATGTCTGTCCGTCTCCAAAAAATTATCTACTAAAGATAAATCTTTCTACTTAACGATTTTAACATGGATCTGATACAGTCAAACTTTGACTGTAACTTCTGCGTTTTTAAACTTACTACTTATAATATTCGCCCATTTATTACGCTACCAACGAGAGTTACTTACCATTCTACTTCAATCATTGGCAATATCTTTTCAAATGTAATTAATAGCCAAATTATTTCAGAAAATCTAACAACTTCTATTTCTGATCACCTACCTCAATTTCTTAAATGCCCTAATTTCAACAAGTTATTTACACCACCCAATCATAATTTGTACCGCAGGAACTTTAAAAATTATAACAAAGAATCAGTTAAATTATTATTGAATTATTAAAAGTTATTAAATTATTATTGAATCATTAAAAGTTGATTGGAATGACATTACCAATAAAAACGATGTTTGAGAGATAAATGCTTAAAAACTCTTGTTTTTAAGCATTTATCTCTCAAACAACATTGTTGTTAGATTGTCATGTGCCACTCAAAAAAATTAGTATTAAGGGCTACAAGTGTCAATTCAAGACATGAATTACTAAAGGAATAATCTTATTGCAGGGAATAAATGTTAAGGATAAACTATCTTTAAACGCTATAAATATACCATAATTAATCTAATAAAACTGAGTAAAAAAATTCATTTCAAAAAATTCTTTTGAGAAAATGGAAAGAATCTTTGTGAAACCTGGAAAGGCATAAAAAGTCTAATAAATGTCAAAAAAGTCAATAATGTACCTCCAAATTCCTTTCAAGTTAACGAAACATACATAACTGAACCAACTCGAATCTGCAAAGGATTCAACAACTTTTTCACAAGTGTAGCTCATAAACTTAATTCTAAAATTCACTCTTACATTAGCTTTAAAAAGTATCTTAAGCATCAAAATCTTCATAGTTT
Source organism: Hydra vulgaris (assembly GCF_038396675.1). Classification (NCBI taxonomy): domain Eukaryota; kingdom Metazoa; phylum Cnidaria; class Hydrozoa; order Anthoathecata; family Hydridae; genus Hydra; species Hydra vulgaris. The sequence continues at coordinate 37,243,989 of NC_088928.1, forward strand.
ACCAATATCTCCAACAAACCATTCTGAAATCTCATCTCTTATATCTAAATTAAAACCTAGAAAATTAATAGGTCCGAACAGTATCCCGACAAACATTCTTATTGATTTTAATTCTGAGTTTTCTCATATTCTTTCTAAGCTATATAATATATCCTTCTTAAATAGAATTTCTCCTGACATTTTGAAACTTATGTCATTCCATTATATAAAAATGGCTCAAAACTCTCATAAACTAACTATAGACCAATTTCAATTCTACCAAACATTAGCAAGCTCCCTGAAAAACTAATGTATTCTAAATTATACTCATTTTTGAGTTCCTTTAATTGTTTAAATAAATTTCAGTTTGGATTTCGATCAAAACACTCTACTTGCCACACTTTAATAAGTATAACTGAAAAAATAAATAAGGCACTGAATACTGGCCATTTTGTTGGTGGTGTTTTTATCGGCTTACAAAAAGCTTTCGATAACGTTAATCATACCATTTTAATTTCTAAACTTGAACATTACGGAATCTAAGGAGTTCCTTGTAATTGGTTTCAATCTAATCTCTCAAATCGGAAGTAGTTTGTTAACATTAATGATTACAAATCAAATAAAAAACACATTGTTTGTGGTGTACCCCAGGGTTCTGTTCTTGGCCGATTATTGCTTTTGTTTTATATTAATGATCTAAACAACTCTGTCTACTTCTCATCAGTCCATTTGTTTGCTGATGATACTAATGTTTTGTATATTAATAAGTCTCATCATTCCTGGTGTAAGAATATAAACTTAGATCTAAAAGGTTCAGTTCTTTAGCTAAATGTAAACTTAATTTATCTATAATATAACTTGGAAAAACTGAACTAATATTTTTTTCATCTCCAAGACAAAAAGTTTTATGCAACAATCATATAACTAAAATTAAAATTAATAATAGACGTTTATATCCAACTCACGTTGTTATATAACTTGGTATTTTTATAGATTCGAACCTCTCATGGAATTTTCATAAAGATGCACGGAGTGCATCTTTATGAAAATTGCATGACTTACAACTTAATCGAGCTAATGGCATGCTTTCAATAACTTGCCATTATGTTGATAAAACTACCCTTAAGAATCTGTACTTTGAAATTTTTCAGTCTCATCTCAACTACTGTTGTCAGGTTTGGGGACAAATTGGCTACTATAATATTAATAGATTATTATCAGCTTAGCTTTAATCAATCCGAATAATAAATTTTCGACTCCATAATACAGAAACTTCAAACTTCTTCAAAAAGATCAAATTTTCTACCTTGTCAGCACTAGTTAGATTTGCTGATCTTCTTTTTGTTTTGACTCCCTTAATAAAAATTTACCTTCCTCTTTTACAACCTTTTTCGCTGAAACTCGATTTATACATTCACATGGAAAATTAAATGTGCCTCCCTATAAAACTTCGAGGTATGGTAAGTATTTAATTACACATCAGTGCATCAGTGAATGGAATCGAAGTCTTGTGTGCATTGTGAATGAGCTTGAAAAATTAAAACTTCAAAATAGTTTATCTTCATTTCTTTATTTAAAAGAAAATAAATTTAAATAAATTCTAAAAAAATTTAATTTTAATTTTTATCATTATTAACTTCTTATAGTTTTTGTCATTATTATTTATTATTTTCAATACTGCTATTTTTATTATTACTATTATTATTATAATTATTATAAATAGTATTATTTTTACTGTTAATTTTGCTCGATTAATGAGTAAAGTTATTATTGTTATGATTATTATTTTTATTGTTATTATTGTTATTATTGTTATTATTATTATTATTATTATTATTATTATTATTATTATTATTATTATTGTTATTATTAATATATTATTGTAATTATATGATTGTAAATTTTGAGAAAAATAAGTATTTTGTTGTTGTCGTTTGTTGCGACAAAAACTTTAAATAAAATAAGGCTTCATTTTTTTTATTAAGTTAGGGGGTTAGTTAATTGAAAAGTAAGAATATCAAACTGTTTTATAAGCAAATTAATTACTCAAAGGTATTTATAACAAAAAAAAATTAAAAAAAAAAAAAAAAAGTATAAGGTCTGAAACTATCTATCCAGCACATTAATGTAATTAATGCCTTTAAAGGGATAGAAAGCTGTAATAAAATAATTAAAAATGTACTTTACAATAATTTATTATTTGTAAATACAATATAAAATAAAAGAATATCAACTAAGATATAAAACAACCTTTACAAACGATTATAGCGAAATAAGTTAAAGTCAAAAAAATTAATGTGAAAGATAAAGTCTTTGTGTCAATATCGAAAAAAGACTTATGATCTAAATGTGATCATAAGTCTCGTTAATGTGTTAATAAGAAATTAACAGCTAGTCAAGTAGAATTAAAACGACCAAAAAAACGGTTTAAAAAAAAGTATTCAATCTGAAATTCAAAAAAAGCTACGAGATGAAAGAACCAAATTAAAGTTATTGATCAAACAACTAATAAAAAATTGGTGTAAAAAGCTTCTCAGGTTAATATAAATCTCTGATTTAGATCAACCTGAGATGCGATAAGTGAGAATTGATAAAAACATATTAATGTCATTAAAATAACAGAATCAGAATTAGAAAACTTTTGAATATGTTACAATTCCATCATTATTCTTGCTCAACATTTAAATAAGATGTTATTAAGCAACGTATTTGTTCCAATTGTAGCTCATATTTTTTTTCTCTTAAAATGAAAACCCTTCACAGGCACTTTATATACCAGAAGTAAAAATGAGCGTGAATACACAGTACAAGTTGGTGCTCAGTAGTAACGTGAACTTTTACTTGATAAAGTTTCAGGTAATCGAGTGGGTTTTAATAGATGACGTTTAGTTTTATAATGTTGATACAATGGCTTATGCTGAAATAACTAAGGTATGAAAATGATGCATCGGTGTAGTAAAAACGCCTTTTTTTTCATATAAAGGTGTATTTCAATGTGATTTATTTAATAATAATTTCAAAGAGATATACTTTAATTGTTCAAACACCATAGTATTGTGTCCTTGTTCTATTCTTGCAAAATGTTGTTTATTTTTTAAATAAAGTTGTTTTTTAAAAAATGTTACATACTAAAGAGTATAATGATAAACGTTAGACACTAAAGAGATAATTACATACTATCAACTCATAAGTCATACTCAGTTTAAACGAAAGGAAGGGTTTATAAAAATTTTTCTTGTGGCATATCTTTTGAATAACCCCTATTAAAAAAAAAAAATTCCTTTTTTTTTGTTAGCTTTTAAGTTTCTACTTTTTTGTTGGTTGTAGAAACAATTGTAACTAAATTTCTTATTTAATCATTTTTATGTCAGTAAAATATTCTAAATTTATTGTAAAGAACGAATTTATTGTAAAAGTCACGTAAGAAAAAAATTTGTTGAGTAATTATAAACCTAGATTTAATCTGGATGTTTGCTCTCTAACTAATCTTTTAGCTTAATCAAACTTTCTTGTAACATCCCAAAGTTTTCCTTATACCAGTTGGGGATACAACACTTGATTTGGCGGCAAACTTGTGTGTTTTAAACGAAGTTGACATTTGTACTATGCTCTAGTGTTATACTAATTTATTTTACATTAGAGCCAAAGAAGATGGGATACCCATTTGTTTTATATATTGTCTAAAATAGTAAAAATCTTTTAACTAATTGAATTGAATTTAAAAAAAGAATCCTTGGCAAATAGTAAAGCCTTGGCGTTATTTTATCTATTAGCTCTAGTAAAGCATACTTTAAACGTCATTCTAAACAACATTAAACGAAACCATCTTAGAACTTATTGATAATATTAGTACATTTTATGATAGTAAAAAATTTGTATTAAGAGTCTTAATTGATCTAACTAAGGCGTTTGGTAAACAGTGAAGTATTACTGAAAAAAAGGGGAAAATGCGGAATGAAAATTTAAGTATTAAAGTTGACCCCAAATTCTCTAGATTACGACCAACAACGTGATACTATAGATCATAATAGCTATTTGAAACATTTACAAATTGAAGGTGGTGTCCCTCAAGGATCTATTATGGTACTTCTTCTACTTTTAATTTACATTCACAACCTTCCAAAAGTGTCATCATACTTTGATTGCACAACTTTTGCAGCTTACACAAATCTGTTTTATTCGTCTATTTCTATTAACATAATGTTTTTTAAGAGCAAATTTAGAACTTTAAAATTGAACACGTGGCTCAGAGCTAACAAGTTCTTGTTACCTCTGAACCATGTGTTCAATTAAAATCAGAAAAAACTAAATGTAATTTATAGCACTTCAACCAAAAATGCGTTATAATGAATTCTACCACTTCATGGCATGAAAAAAACAATCAGTGAAAGAAACCTAAATCTAAATTTCCTGATGTGCATTCAATGAGAATTTATCTTAAAGTTTTCACATATATGCTGCTAATACAAAAATCTTTAATATACCAATAAAACTAAATAAAATTCCTCCAATGACAACAGAAACTCGTTTTTGCCTAAATTTATTCATAAAAAATTATTACTTAAATAAATTAACGCATTTAATTTTTACTAAATCAACATATATCAAAATATATTGTTTATGTTTATGCTAAGAAATTGCCCCAAGATTAATAAATAACTTTTTTAAATTTATAACAAATAAATTGAACATTTTGATCAACTAGAAACATTCTTTGAAAAAAAGAAAACTAACCTTGTTCTTTAGTTCTAAAAAAATACCATGGCAATTTTTTCTGGAAAATTCTAAAAACTAATTCTAAAAACTAATATCAAAAAATCCTGTTTTTGATACTGTTATATGAAAGTTTTCTGAATTTTTTTTTAATCTATTAAAAATAAATGTTAAAAATATGTTTAAAAAAAACAACAACAACTTAATAATGTATAACCAAATAAACAAAGACTAAAATCATAAACATATATATCATCTAATGCTTTTAACATAAATAACTATATTGGAAATAATATCAAGGCAGAAGTGAAAAAAATTATAAGCATATTGTAAAATAAATAAAAAGAAAAACTTGATGAAAAGTCACAATTTTCTACAAATTTCTCATGACTACGCTACTAAAGTTTTTTATTTTCTATTTTCTTACAATCTAAATTATAATATTAGCTGTTTTTTGAAAATATCTTAAAAGTATTTTTTATTTCTTATTAAGTAAGCATTTTTATTTCTTGTTATATTAGAAGAATATTTAAATGCATTCATTGTAAAAATTTATTGTAGAGAATGTATTTACTGTAAAAATTTTTAATAGAGAATGTATTTGTTGTAAAAGTATTATACCTTGTTAATACTACATAATCGTAAAAATATATGAAAAAAACAGACTAGCTAGCCAGTATCGTTCGGAAGAAAAATAAAAGACGAATTATTTTAAAAAGGAGGTACTTCAAAACGTCATAATTGAGTCATAAACTTTGCTTATCAGATAATAACACAACAGATCTCATTAAGTTACAGTTGACTCTCGATATCTCGAACTCACAGGGGACAGGGAAAAAAGTTCGAGATAACGAGTAGTTGAGATATCAAGAGTCAACTGTAATGGTCAACTTTTTGATAAACATATTTGTGTCATTTTCTGAAATGTTTTCAGATTTTGTAATAAGAAAGTTTTCATACATCACCAATTTTTAGAAAACATTTTTCAAAACAGCTTAAAGTTTATTTGGCAGATGATTCAAATGATTACTAAGCATTTCTTTAGTAAATTTCTTTGTAAATTGATATATGACTTTGTATTAACCTGCACTAGCAGAGGAAAGTAGTGAAAATATGGTAAAATAATTACGAATTGGTTACGTCAATTATGTAAGCTTTATTCCTTGCAATATACATAGAAAAATAAGATAAAAAAATAAAAATAAAAATTCAATAGAATTACTTTCCGTTTTCCAGAGCTAATTTTGTATTGAGAGCAGAGACAAATCTAAACCCCGTCAACTCCCGCAAGTGACGGTGTTTAAATTTGATTAAATAAATATTAATATTGGTATTATGACGTCTACCACTTGCATAATATTAGACTGCCGATCTTTAAATTTTTATTAGAAAATGTATTTTGAAAAACTAATATATGTAACCGTTGCAAAGTATTGCTTTGCCGAGGTTACAAATCTTATTTTATAAAACTTTCTAATGTATGCTATCTTTTGCAGAAAATGAAAAAATTCGATGAGTTTAATTGGTTCTTCGCTCTTAAAACTAGCAATCTGATTAGTTTAAAAATAAATTTTCTTGTATAAACTAATCAGTAACGGATTGAGCATTTTTTGGTGTTTGAGCTAACGTCTAGACATGGAGCAAACTCATAAACATTTGTACGTTTATACTTATGTAAAATCATGATGCTTTGCAAAAATTTGCTATGATTGGAGGATGTGGACAAAAAAGCCTTAAAATTTCATCACCCCCCCCCCTGATCACCCCTCCCACAACTGTGAGGGGAACAAGTTAATGAACTATTTTTTGTACTAGGGGGTTATGAAAACTATGAAATTTAAATTTTATTATTATTATAACTTTTATTTTGCAATATTACAATTGTAATATTAAACAATATTACAATTTTTCATATAATCATGTAAAAAATAAATAACGTCGTAAACATAAAAAACCTTGTTAAAATTTTTTTAATTTTTTTATTATATATATATATATATATATATATATATATATATATATATATATATATATATATATATATATATATATATATATATATATATATATGTATGTATATATGTTATAATTGTTATAATTATATACTGTTATAATTAATCAGGGACTCAAAGAAGGTATAATTTAATAAAACAAAGCCTATTCTTTTTTTTTATTGTAAAAAATTGAAAACAAATACTATTAAAACAAATAAGAAAAAAAACAGAAGATAAAAAATTCAAAAATCTGAAAAGAAATACTGTAAACTATAATATATATATATGTTGGGAATTAAGCAGATGCATTTTAGTTTGCCTTTAAAACGATAAAATGTTTTTTAGGTCTTTACTATTTTATTATGGAAATAATTCCATATTTTTACGGACCACGGTTTTTAATTATAAAACTTGACTGCTATGATTTAATTTTTCCTAGGTGGTAGTTGTACCTGGTATTTGAACGCAGATTATAATCAGGGATGGATGGATGAAATTTTAGGTTTTTTTTTCCTTGCCTCCAATCATCGCAAAATTTGTTTGTGATGATTGGAGGCTAGGGAAAAAAAACATCCTCCAATTTTGCAATGCATCATTATTTGACATAAGTATAAACATATAAATGTTTAGAGCTTGCTCCATGTCTGAAAGTTATCTCAAACACCAAAAAATGGATCACATCTCTAGAGTAACTAAATATTTTGCAGCACCTGCAGCAGTTTACATTTGATTTGAAAAAGAATTTTTTATATTTTTTTATTTTTAAGTTACATAATTATTTTAAGGAAACTTGTTTTTTTTTTGCACATTTATTTACTAATATTGGAATAAAGTATTTTTGAGTAACTTTGAGAAAATATATATTTTTAAAAGCGGTAAACAAAAAAATAAAAAGAAAAAAATCAAAAGCTGGAATTAATAAATAATATTAAAACGTATTTTACTAGATTTACTGAAATAAATACAGCAATTCAAGTTTTATGTAAAAAGAAAAACTCAAATAAAAAATACAATTGAAATCTCAATAAAATCATTTTTAAAGTAAGATTTAAGTAAAGCTTTTGACACTGTCAATCATCAAATCCTTCTATCCAAACTGAAAAGTTATGGTATAATAAATACTAATTTGTCCTGGTTTGATAGTTACTTGTCTAATAGAAAGCAGTTTATTTCATATGATAGCGGAAAAACGGAATATAAGTCAATCACCTGTGGTGTTCCTCAAGGATCAATTTTAGGACCACTTTTATTTCTCGTTTATATTAACGACTTATATAAATTTTCTAACATTTTAAACTTAATTTTGTTTGCAGATGATACAAACTTGTTTCATTCTAGTAAAGATATCAGTAAATTATTTCAAACAGTAAACAAAGAACTTGAAAAATTAACCCAATGGTTCAAATCAAACAAACTATCTTTGAACATCAATAAATCCAAATACACTTTGTTCCATTGTCTTCATAAAAAACAAGATATTCCATTAAAACTTCCTGATCTTTTTATTGATAACGCATTATTAAAAAGAGAGCAATCAATAAAATTTTTAGGTGTGGTTCTGGATGAAAATTTAACCTGGAGGGACCACATAGGTCTAATTGAAAATAAAATATCAAAAAATATAGGTGTTTTGTATAAAGCCAAGCAGTTTTTAAATCTATCTTGTTTAAAAAACTTATATTTTTCATTAATTCATTGCTACTTAAATTATGCAAACGTTGCTTGGTGCAGCACAAACGCAACAAAAGTAAAAAAACTGTTTAGTAAACAAAAACAGGCTATAAGGATAATTACAAACGTAGACCGTTTCTCTCACACTCAAACATTATTTAATAAACTTAATATTCTAAATGTATATAAACTAAACCTTTACCATATTCTTATCTTCATGTTTAAACTTGATAAAAAAATATCACTAATGTTATTTAATTCACTTTTTGAAAAAATAAACCACATATACCCTACCAGATTTTCAAAAAACAATTACATTCAATCCAAAACACATTATTCAGCAACCAAATTCTCAATTGCTAACCGAGGTCCTAAGCTGTGGAATACAATATTAAATAATGAGCTGAAATCTAATTATTCTTTAAACCAGTTTAAAACAAAACTTAAGCAATTACTGATGATACATGAAAATGAATTAAAGTTCTTCTAAAAAGCTTTTTAAACTAGCAAACAAAAACAAAAATTAACCTACTAATTACTCTTTAATATTATATTTAATATTCTAAACAATAGTCTGCTATTGTAAATGTATTTCTTATCTTATAAGTTTTGAATTTACAAACGATTTTTTTAAGTTTTATTATTTGAAATACTAATTACTAAAAATATTGTAAAATTTTATAATTTCAATTTTTATTAAAAAAAGTTATTGTAAATTCTTTTTGTTAATATTAATACTTATATATCATCTTATTTTACTAATCAGTTCTTAAATATAAATACTCTTTGAATTACTAAATATTTTAAACGTTATATATTTTATTTTTTGCATTTTGTTAAAACATTTTATTTGATGAATATGCATTTTTTTTTTTTGGGGGGGGGGGGGGGCTTAATGATAAGATGAATTTTGTCTTCTTCAAGCCCCAGTCATGTAAATATTTGTTTTTATAAATTACGAGTGTAAATTATTTTCAATCGGCAAATACAATACTAAAAAAAAAAAAAAAAAAAAAAAAAAAAAATAAATTTTTTTTTTAGACATTTTATTGACATGGTTTCTACTAATATAACTGACGTTTTCCACTATAACAAACGAAAGAACTCAATAAGTGCAACAAAAAAAAAAAACTTTTAATTCTGTAAGTATCAGTTATTTCATGAAAAAAATCGAAACTCTTAATCAAAATCTTAAGCAACTGAGGACATAAAAACAAAAACAAAAAAAAGTGCATTGTTTAAAAAATTCAATTAAAATGAAATATATGCTTTATTTTTAAAGGGTTAATACATATTGCAAGCACTTGAAAATTATTTTTTCATTTCTAAAACTTAACTACAAGTCTAAAATTAAAAAATTCCACAAAAAAAAATTGCAACTTTTAACAAACTCTCATTTTAATCGTAAAAAAAAAATAACGGAATGAAAATTACGCGGGTTAAAGGTCACTCCTGAAAAAAAAGGTGCATAAGGTATACCAGAATCTCTTTCATATATTACCAGCAAAAAATATTTTGCCACCCTTATTCTCATTTTTGTTAAATCTTCAGTTTTAATTCAAATTTAAGACAATTTTTAATTTAATTTAAGACAAAGCTCCCCCCTACTCATCAAAAGTATTATCAAGTTTTTTTGATAAGGTACAAAGTGGATAATAAGTAATGACCCATTCTTGTGGGAAACGTGATGATTTGTAACAAAAAGCTCACTTATTACTTTGTTCTTGTACTTCACTAACTTTTGTTGTGTCTTATTGTGTCTTTTAAAAAGGCCAAATAACGTTTATAAAACAGTTGAGGTTCTTAATGCCTTAAATACCTTGTGGGCGTCAAAAGCGTTGGCTACAATACTTCAAAAGCGTTGACTACAAATGTAGGCTACATTGGCAATTTACGTAATCTCTGCATAAGTACAAACAATCTTCTTTTTGAACGCTAAAATATTTTAAAATGAAATCTAAAATTTATCGATGAATATAAGTCTAGTTAAGAATAGTACAAAAAATACTTCATCAAATTGTTGTTCTCACGTTTGGGGCAGGGGGGCGAAAATTTTGGGGCTTTTTTGTTCCCAGCCTCCAATCATCGCAATTTTTTGCAAACCTCATTATTTGACATAAGTATAATCATAAAAATATTTGGAGTTTGCTCCATGTCTGGAAGTTACCTATCTCGAACACCAAAAAATTCTTTCTACGCCTCTGAGCATATATCTGTATATATATATATATATATATATATATATATATATATATATATATATATATATATATATATATATATATATATATATATATATATATATATGTATATATATATATATATATATATATATATATATATATATATATATATATATATATATATATATATATATATATATACACTATATAAAACTATAGTTTTAGAATTCGTTTAGAAACATACAAAAATCTAAAATTAAAAATTGCACAAAAAGTTATAAAATTGTATATTTTGCAATTGCATTTTTAATCAATTATTATCTATTTTTCATCAAAATTGCATATTTTGCAATAACACAAATAAAAGGGAACTCTAACCGTCTCGGTTCGCACAAATATATTTAAAGGCAGTCGTTAAGTGGTAAGTATTAAATTAAAATTTAAAGAAAATATTTAATGAGATGGATGTGCCTGTTTGTAATTGCATAACCAATTAAATCTTGGTGAAATGTTTGACACTTCTGGATGTAAGACCTCCTCAACATTTATTGAGATGAACGATATAGGGATTTAATATGTTAAAGCTGAGAAAGTAACTTCACATAAATATGTGGTGTTGAATGGCAGAAGAACATTTAACGCCATATCAACGATTGTGGGGAATTTATGTCTTGTTCCGATCCAGAATCAATGTTTTTTTTGGAAAATGTAGTTTTAAGTTTGAGTTATTCGAAAGCTCAGCTAATTCCTCTTGAACTTTTTGAGCAACCGTTGCGCAGTGGTAGCGCACTTGCCTCTGAACGAAAGGATCTGTTGTTCAAACCCCACCTCTGGGCAAGATTTGCGACATCGGTTAGGAAGGAGACGTGAGCTTTAAATTAAATACTCATCCGCAGTGCTCTGTGATAAGACCGTAAGGACTTCTTGGAGTACATAAATAAATAAATTTAAAAATAAAATAAGTGACAGGTGAGCAATCTCACTAAAGTCAATCCAATCTTTTTGAAATCAAGATTAAATAAAAAATATGTACGGAACTGTGTTTCTAGCGCTTTTAAGTGATCAACTATAATTTTTGCGATAAAAGTTTTACAATGATTTTTCTCGATTATAAAACTGTCGACACTGGAAAACATTTCACTAAGTTTGTATTATCGCAAAGTTTGTATTACAACAAAGTTTGTATTATTACTAGATAATACAAAATTTTCCTACGTACCTACGTACATAAATACAAACATTTCCATTGTGCTAAGTAAAAATGTACTGTGCATTTTTAAACTTTTTAAATGTTTATGCTTTTTTCTACTCAGCATATAATCTAAAAATAATATTTCTGAAAATGCAAAAAAAATTACTATTTAAAACATTACGCCCAACGTGGGGCTCGAACCCACGACCCTGAGATTAAGAGTCTCATGCTCTACCGACTGAGCTAGCCGGGCTCGTTATTCAAATTGCTTAACGCTTAAACATACAAAAGACGGGGAAAAAGTTTTTTTGCAAATTTAAGTAGCGTTTTTTTTTAAGGGGGAATTTTGAAGTCTTTTTGTATTTTGTACCATACTTGCGTCTCCTAAAAGGAAAAAAAAAAGGTCCTCAATTTCTAAGATTTTTTTAAGACTTTCATGTTCTGTTGGGGTAGGTGGGAGGGGGAGGGTGGATGCATACTCCGTACCCTCCCATTCTGGATCTGTCACTGATTGGTTTATAAGTTGCTTTGCTAACAGGAAACAATATAGAGTTAAGCGCCATATTCAATAATTACTCGTCTTACACAGTTTTAGTATATACATCGATAGTTAGGCTTTACCAGTGTCGGATTTTGAGATGAGGAGGCCTCGGGGCAACACAGGAATGCGGGTTTTTGTTTGTTTTTTTGAAAATTTTTTAAAGCCTCCTGGCTCCAAATTATTTTCAAAACAAAATGAAAGCAACATTTTTATTAAATAACTAATTGTTGTTAATATATTAATATTAGTAAATGTTATTATAATAAAAGACACGGCTTTAAATAATTAAGACACGGTTTGTTAAGAGACGGTTAGTTAAGATACGGTTAGTAATTAGTTAAGACACGGTTATTAAATAGGTAAGTTAAATGCGAGTAACGTTACTCGCATTAAATATTAAGAGCATAATGCTCCTAATATTTAAAGAAACCTTTTAATGAAATTTTTTAACTGAAAATTTTTTATTTTTAACATTTGTTTTCAGTCATTTAAATTTTTAATTTCAATTCCTTTTCTCTTATAAACACTCATTAGGCATGCATAATACGGATTAGGGTAAAGCTGTTGTGGCTAAGGCTACACCTTAAAATAATCAACGAAATAAAAATTAATATAATATTCCAACATATTTTTAAAGTAAAAGTAAAACATTTTTAAAATATAAATAATTAAGATAATTTTATTTTTAATTGCTGTGTAAAATCTGTTTTTTATATTATAAAGCTATATTAAAGATAAATTGCTTTTTATATTATATAGTATATCAAATAGCTCCGTGTTGTTATAAAATGTTATATGAATTTTATAACAATAAGCATAGAAATAGTTGTATATATGTAAAACACAGAAATAGTTGTATATATGTAAAACACAGAAATAGTTGTATATATGTAAAACACAGAAATAGTTGTATATATGTAAAACATAGTTACAGTTATAAAAAGCATTTTATCTTTTTATAACAAATATAGTTCGTGAAAACATAGTTAAAAAATATACCTTAAAGCTACAAAACCTTGATCAATTTTTAAATATGGTATAAAAACATTTATATCAGGGCAACTTTAAGCCAAAAGTTTAGTGCAAATATCAAACAATCTATTAGATTTTCCTCATATATAAGGTCATATATATAAGGGGTTATTCAGAATCCATAATGTTTCTCTTCACCTCTTTAGCTGATGAATCATTTGCTTTAAAACCGTATTTGATGAGCCCCAATCCTTGAAGGGCAAATCTCGAAAAAACAGAAATTGTTTTTACTAATTGGTTATCAAGAGGTAGAAGGGTAAGTACTCATTCGGCGTATTAGCTAGCGTATTAGGTAATTGTACCAAAAGTTGAAAATGTAAAACTTATCGTTTAAGTAACTATGGCTCTGCACAATTTTTTAATGAAAATACAAACAAAAAATAGAATTTTTCATATTAACAAAGTGTTTATGTTGATCAAGAAACAGAAAAAGAGAAGTAAATAATTACTAAGGATTTAAACCAATTTAATGTTAAGGAACTCATAATTTTATAAAAGAAGCAAACTGTATTAGAAATAATCTTCAACATTACTTTTTTTCGGAGGTAGGTTCAATATTAAAACAAGATAAAGTAGTTATTTGTATATCTAATCCTTTTGATGAAAAATATTAGAAATTTGTATTCAGACATTAGAATATATATGAAATTTAAAAAATGACTTTAAAGTTTTTACTTTTTTTTTACAAATATAAACATTATTCAAAAAAAAAAAAATTTAATACCTAAAAATTATATATTTGTCTATTATAAATTATTCGTATAATTCTAAATTAAACAAAACTTCTTCAATTCTCAGTCTCGCCAAACAATTTTTATTTTTTGGAAGTTCCTTTAGCTTTAGTGACAAGCCTTACCTTTAGTGACAAGCTTTTACTATAAAAATCATCAGAACACATGTCATCTTAACAAAATTTTGTTGAACAAAACGAGCTATGAGAGGCAACAAGATAGAGTACCAGTACACAGTGGGACGTAGGGTAGCTAAAAATGAAATTCTTTTACTTTTTTACAACTTTTTATATGGTGGGTTCATTTGTTAAGACACTCAAGATGAAAATGTGAAAATATCAAATTTTTAAAAAATACCAATAACGAGATATTTAGTTAAAAAGTGAAATTTTTTGTCAAAACGGCGATCCATAAAAAATTTCGTGGGTAATGTTCCGACCGATTTATACAGAAATAATTGTTATGTTTTCTCAGAAATATATACATTGATTGAAAAGTCATTGAGGCTAGTTTTAATAATTTAAATTTAAAAAAATATACTGAATGTAGTCGTGAAAGTAGGGCCAAAATATGAAAAAATATTGCAAAATATTAGGGTACTTTAACTTTAGGGGAGCAGGAAAACTAATTTACAATTCTTTACAAGGTGGTTTCAGCATTTGTTGATGCTAAATTTGCTCAAAAAAAATTTAGTAAAAGATGTAGCCGCACCTTTTTGCCCTTTTTTGAATGAACTATTTTTTAGTGACGCAAGGTCTTTTTAAAATGTTTCTTTTCTGCATCTTTAAAGAGTGTTGTATTCAGAATTGTCATAACATATGAACAATAAGACGATTTAAAAAAATTTGAAATCTATAAATGAATTCGAATTTAGTACAAGATAATAAATTAAAATATTTTAATAACTCATTGCCCTCGCATTTGGGCTATGGGGTAAACCTTTTAAGGGTATTTTGTTCCCATGCTCCAATCATGACAATTTTTTTGCAATTCGTTCTCGTTTAATACATTCGTTTATTACAGAAAGTATCATTATAACTAAATACTATTTTGTAATTCTATTGAGTAAAGCTATAGAAGATTTGACTACCACTATGTGCATATTGCCTATCATGTTTAATTTAAAGTTTGGTGCGTAACCAAGGAATATAAACAAATGTATGCTGAAGCAAAAACGTATACACCTTTTAATGGTAAGGTATTTGGGATTGAGAATCGACGAGCCAAGAGCAGAAGGATCTGGTAACAGTATTACAGAAAAAGTTTGCAGAAGAGCCTTCATAAATCCTAAAATTCAGCAATTATTGCGAGGAAACTTATTCAATTTTCTTAGAAACTTATGGAAGCTGGTTCAAAATTCCTGAAACAATTCGTAAAATATTGGTACATGGGGGAGAAATTATTTTAAATTTTCCTGTTCCCGTAGGAGCTTTGGGCGAAGAATCATTAGAGTGTTGCAACGAAATCACTAAAAATGACCGGCTACATTATGCTCGCAAGTACTCAAGAGAAGAAAATTTGTTTGATGTATTTACACGTGTAATGTAACGTGTAACTCATCAGATCCAACTATAAGTACATAATATTTAAGTACAAGATCTAAAAATAAAACTTATATTCTTTCAAAAGAAGTTACAGACCTTTTAGTACTAGAAGAAGAAAAAGTTTTTACAAGCAATGACAAAAATGATGATAACACATTAGATGATGACAACGATATTGATCTATTTTATGAAAACTTTAATATCGATGTAGAAATTGATGATGATAAAAATTAAAAATAACAATAAAGGAAAATCTTTTATTTGAAAATTCCCACCCTCCCCATCCCCCACCCCCTTTGACCCTTACAAATTTTTAGAGACATGTTTTTTTTATTTTAAGGATAAATTTTAATGATTTTAAAGTAAGTTTTGAAATGGTATCTAAATCATATAGTTTTGATTTGGTGTTTGAACCAAACCCCCTCCCCGGGGAAAAATCTTACTTGCCCTAATGTTACAAGTTAAGTTTCTAGGAAATTATAAATTAAAATTATGTGAAGTATTGAATATACATACTTAGCTATATACATTTTATTTAAATTTAAAATTTAAAATTTAAATAATATTATTTTTCCAATTTTTTTATATTTTATTTAAAAATAAAATTATTTAATAATAGTTTATATAAACTATTAGTAAATAATTTTATTAACCAGGGTACTGCACAGTGGGACGGTTACGAACAAAAGGGTGGCAAAAATTATTTTTCCAATTTTTTTTAAATTTAAATAAAATGTATATAGCTAAGTATGTATATTCAAAATTTCATTATATTGTTTGATATATTTGCTAAATTTGTATAAAATTGTTGATTTTTAATTTGAAAGTAAAACTTGCGTCAACTCTTTTAAAAAAAAACATGTCATAACAATAAACCAATCAAAAGCTAAAATTTACCTTGAGGCAAGGCTATCCCGAACAGGGGGTGTAGGGGGTGTTCAAAAAGCTGTTATATATGCATTTGAGTTGGCACGTTTGTACATTTAGCACTTGAAGTATAGTTGGCAAATGTTAAATACTGAGGACCTTTTTTTTGTGTGTGTGTCTCTAGGGTGTAGTATGTCTCAAAGAAAACATACTACACCCCCTCCCCCAAGAGAGACCTCTTTGAGACGGCCCTGCTCAAAGAGATTTTATTAATTCTCATAAAGATTATAATTTTCTTAAATCATAATCTTTATGAGAATTAAACCAGTGTTCTATAAACATGAATAATTTTTAACCTAACCAATGAGTTCTTTACTATCAATTTCATGTTAACATCATTCTGCTTTATTTTTATTTTTATACTTGGATTGAAACTGTTTTTACTTAAATCTTTGGTGCACATAATTGGTGTATTATTGTTAACTTAGGGCCGTAGCAAAGAGATTTTAAAATGAAGGGAATTAAAATAAAGAGGTTTTGCCGACTAATTTTAATTGGCAGCCGGCTGGCGTTTGCCGGCTGCCAATTAAAATCCAATTTAAATGACTCAAGTGTCTAAATTTGCATATTAATTTTTCGAATAATTTTTTGCTAGGAGGGTTAAACATACTCAACGCCCTCCCTCCCCCCCCCCCCCCAACCTTCTTAAATACGAAAATAATATTTTTTATTTTCGAAATGTAAGTCTGCTATTAAAACGATAAATTAGCCACACTTTCCAAACGGAAGTTAATAAACTTTTATTAAATAATAAATAATTATATAATAATAATAATAACTATATTAGAATAATAATAAAATAATGATATTTATATTGTAATTATAATATCTTAATAACGTCTATTAACTTCCATTTTGCTTTTAAACTTAATTTAGAAAACAGAAACAAATTAACTTATTCTGCATTTTTCATGCATTTTTCTACAAAAAAGGGTAAAGTTTGTTTATCTAATTAAACTATCGGATGATCATTTGTGATATGTTTGTTGATGTTTCTAACATGTTCAGCTCTTTTTTGTTTGTTTCCATTACTGCTTATTGTAGAAGGCTTCTTAGGCTTTTTTTTTAAATGAAAACAAGGGTTTCTTCGATTTGATCCTCATTAAATTTTTTTGTTTAAAACCACCAGAAACTTCTGGGAAAATGTGAAATTCCGCTGCAAATCTAATTGTAATCTTTCTTATATTTGCACCTAAATTTTGTGCAAGAGTCACCCAATCGCCATAACAAATTAGGAGGCCTTGCAAAAAATTGGGATTGCGGAAGCCTGGGAACAAAAAAGCCCTAAAGGTGAAAATTAACGAAAAATCAAACTTTATATATAAAAAAAACATCAGAAAATGTAACTAATTTCTTTTTTCCATTATAGAAGAGATGGCAGAGGAATTTTTTGCACCCCCAAATAAAAGAGCAAGATTATTATTATTCAATAACCTTGCTAAAAGTCTTTCTAGAAGCTCAGAAAAGCTGGAAACTTTCAAAGGAACAAAAATATATTGCGTTGGCAAACTGTTATTGTAAAAAATCAAAATCACACTCTATTTTTATCATTGAAGATTTTGAATGCAGCTTGTATTTGGGACAGTTTTTTTAAGGAACCATAGTGGAAAAGAAATAAAATTTATTTTTCCGAGTCCGAGAAGTTTTTTTTAAAAAAAATATTTTAATTTTAAACTAAACCTTCAATTGTCACATTTTTTGGTTGTTTTAAATTTTTGATTTTTTGACTTTATTTTTTATTAGGATTTTTGTTTTTGTTATATTAGTTGGAACTACACGAGTATAATTATATGGAAAATTTTCGTAAAAAAACTTCATAATGACAAAATTTAATATTATTCACTGTTAATTATTTAAAAATATCGATATTTTTATGGAAAACAATTCATATAGTTTTACGTTTCCAAATTGCCCCAATGTCGGGGTTATTTGGAAAGGCAACGATAAATGACTCTTTAATAATAAAGTTTAATTTGTCAAATCTTGAATAAAAGTGTAGCTTGAACTTAGTGTTATTTAAAATAACTTTACAATTTTGCAACTATGAAGTTATCTTGGCTTATATTATACTTCTTTCCAAACAGCCCCGATTTACGGTAAGTATAATTCACCGCTTTTAAATATCGGTACAGTTTTAGCTATTTTTTATTTGTCCGGTACAACACTTGTTTTAATTAATGACTTAAATATTTTGAATATAGGTTTTTTTTTTATTATGGTATAAAGCATTTAATACTAAATAACTAAAAATAACATCTATCCCTGGATTTTTTTATTTTTTTTGATTTTCAAGGAATTTAGAGTTATGTTGAGTTCTTCATAACTAAGTTCTTTATATTTTAGTTCAACCTGGGCCTCACTTAGATAAGATTCAAATGAGTGAGTTAAATAATTAATTTTTGAGACTAGGTTGGCGTTAGTATTTACAAAAAAATTCGAGTTTTTCAGCAAAAGCATTTTTATGACACTCTTTATTGTTTATGACAATTTTAGTTGGTAAACTATTTTGCTTTGATTTTTTTGTCCCATGTTTTTTTTTTTAATTTAAAATTTTATAATATTCATGCCCAAATAAAATATTTCGATACATTACTCAATTGGATATTTGAAAAACAATGTTTTTTAAAAGATATTGAGAAAGGACATAAGAAAAAAAACTGAATTTTGCAACAACAACAAAAAAACTGTACTTTACAAAAAAACATTTTATTTTATATTATTTTTTTAACAACCAAGCAAAGCTTCATATGCAAGTTAAACAAAATTGTGCAACTTTGTGCAGCTAGATTTTTTATATTGCTTTTGATTAATGTAAAAAGCAAAGTAAAGTAGGAAACACTGTAGAATCATCTGGAAATTTTTAGTTAACTTTATTGTGATTATATGGTAAAAAAAATATTTTTCGATTTCTAACTTTTTCTACATACTAAAATTAGTAGCAAGGCTAAATAATGCTTAATTAATTTAAAATCCTGAAATAAAAATTTAATTACCCTTTTTTATGTTGATTCAGCATTAAATGCAAAAAAATCAATAAAAAAGAAAACTACTTTTTCTCAGCTTTTTTATGACATTATAAGTTAAAACTTACCACAATGATGGACTTCCATTTGAATATATTTATATTTTACCTGTGGTAAAATATAAACATATTCAAATGGAAACAAGTTTAAGGTTAGATTTAGTAAAGTATTGTAGTTCTATCTATGAAGAAACAACCCTGAAAATTTGAAGTTAATTGCATATTTGGTTAAAAAGATATGAATAATTTGCTGTTTGCAGTCAGACAAAAAAGTACAATTGAGAAATTAAGTTTTAAATTATATTATTGGCTTTCAAGTAGTTTAATAATTATACAAACCCAAAATTAAAAACGACTAATTAAAATTTAGTTCTTAGATAAATATATCAAAAAGAAGTTGCTATGGGCGTAACTAAGTAAATTTCCTAATGAATGAAATTAATTTTTTAACTATTTTTTGTTATTAAAACTATATCATGTTATATATGGTTGAAAAGCTAGTTAAAGTTTATAAAAAGTTTAATAAAAAATGGAAATCGCTAAGTTTTTACTATGTAAAAGGAGAAATTGATTTAAAAAAAAACTTATTTGTATAATATACAGTTATATATAGTTAATATAGTTCAGTTTTTATTAGGTATTAAAGGTCCATGCCATTTATACCTAATAAAAATTTTTTTTTCATGAAATCATCCAAAAAAATATTTCTATTTGTATATTATAAACCATAATTAAAGACATGTAAAACTATTTTTACGTGTTATTTTTTTTTTTTTTTTTTTACATGTCTTTAAATATGGTTTTATATATTATATTATGTCTTTAATTATGGTTTTGTAATATACAAATAAAAAAAATTTTTTAAAGATTTTATAAAAAAAAACATTTTTATTAGGTATAAATGGCATGGACCTTTTATACCTAATAAAAACTGAACTACTATCGTCAAAGATAATTCCCCCAATAGCATTTCATTAAACCATACGAATCTCAATACGAATGAACATTAACAAATAAGTGTTTGGTATGCATGGTAACAATGCTGAACTGATTTATTTACAGCTCAATCTGCATAAATTATTTTTAAGCCAATCTTAACCCCTATAATAAAACTTAATTTTCCCGAAATGAACATTGAAATCCGAAACTCAGTAATGTAAGTACTTTTTAATTTATTTATGATTTTTGTTTTTTTTTAATAAAACTAAGAAGGCCTTACACTATATAACTACAGTAATAAGATATATTTAACTATAATATAATTTTTTGTTTATTTCACTTATTAAGGTGGTACGGATTAAAGGTAGGCAAATAATGATTAAACTAAAAAATGTTGCAATGACGAATTTCAGAAAGTAATATATTTGCATCTCTACCATCTTAAAATAAGCGTATTAGGCTTATTTCACGTATGTAGAATAAACGCTATACAATAAAAATTTTTAGTTGAAGATGCTTAAAAACTGATGAGCTAAATCAGTTTTTAACCATCTTCAACTAAACCTCTTTTTTTTTTGATACTTATTGCTTCTTATTGGTTAATTTACTTTGATTTAATGTGTAAAGTGGCTGTCAAAAATATTAATCTAAAACTAAAGTAGTGCATTTCGTTGCTTACTTCCTTTGTTTAAATTTTTGTTCCATTTGATGAAGTGCTAGAACGGCCTTATTTCTTTAATGACGTTTCTTCACTGCCTTCTATAACTTCCTTTAAATGTTTATTTGGATTCAAGAAACCATTATTTTGCATCATTTATTAATGTCAATATATGCTTTGGTAAAACTATACAACACTGTGAGCTTTTTTCAATGTTGTTTTCCTGGCTTCTGAAAAAAATAACAAATTATATAACTTTTTTATATAAGATTTTTTTCAGAAGCTAAGAAAATAAAATAAAAAAAACCAAACATATACCCTGCAAATATGCTATAGCGGTTTTTAGTGGACCTATATAGGTATTTTGTGAGGACCGCTGTAGTTTTGCTCATCGGTTACTTAGTGGACCATTAGTGGCAGCCACCAAAAGTGGCTAGCCGATGACTAGCCACTATTAAAATGACGGAAAATTATCGGCTTGCCATTTATAACGGCTACAACAAATGGTCCACTAAGTAACCGATGGGCAAAATTTCAATGAATCACTAAAAAATGCCTATATAGGTCCACTGCTATTACAATGCTATTAACTCTTGCTTCCAAAATTTTACTTCTGACACAACCTAATTTTTAGATTGCTATGCCTTCCTTAAAAAGTCTAATATTTGGAGCTTCGTGCACTTCAAAAACTTAAACTTGGAATTACTAATAGGAATTTTAAAACCTATACAAATACGCAAATTTCTCTAAATTAAAAATGATTTTAGCTCAGAATCCCTTTTAATTCGATTTCTACTTTTGCGGATTGATTTTTATACAAGCATTGTATACCTGAAAGACATTATAAGTTCATTATAAATTTTCTGCAAAATCAACTTGTATCACAACAAAACGTCACAACAAAATTTTTCAATGTTTTTATTTCAATCTTCATAGCTCTTTAATTAAAATGCATAAAAAAATGCAAGAGAAGCTTAGGTTGCATTTTACAAATAACAATAACAAACTTCCGAAACAGCCCAACATGTTGGGCCAACGTAGAGGCGATGTTGGCCCCAACAATTCCAACGTTGCTCGGGTTATAGTCTTGTCATATTTAATAGTTTGTTCAAGGTATTTAGTTTTTTTAAGATTTGTAACTTTCTGCTAATAAGACCAAGTCATTTCTATATCAAGGTTTGTTTCATCCTCCAACTTTTTGTCTTTACAAATTTCATAAAGGTTATTCAAACAAAGAGCATTGTTAGTGTCACGCACTAAAGTATATAGTTAACTTAAATATTAATGCAATGTAATGCTTTGAGTATCAAGATAATTTTTTCATGTTTTTTTACATAAACAGATAAAAACTACTTGATAAAAGTTGTTTTGTCAATAAGTTTTCGTCATTAATTAATAAAAAATTAACGCTCTTATTGACGAAAAATTCTCCATTAACAAGTGGAGCTATTTAGGTCTGCGTGTTGGTAGAGTATCTAAAAAAATAAATAAAAATATAAAAAAATTTTAAACTTCATTGCGAGTTGTTTAACAATAGTTGCTCATTGACAAGGTGAAGTTAGGGGAGGACATATTTTTTTTTGAACAGCTTTACCGAGCGTAAAAAAAGTTTTGTAAGCAAGAATGATATTTGCGAGAGCTAACAAACATCTCTCATGCTTAAAAATCTTCTTGAAATAAAAAAAAATATATTACTGATAAAATTTTAGATAAAGAAATTCTGATATTTTTTTTCTCTCAATATTTTCTTTAATTTAAAGAGCATATTGAGAAGAAAAAAAAGATCAAGAGGATGTTTTAAAAACATCTTTAGGTTTTCGTAAAGATATTTTTAAAATATCTTCTAATAACATCTTCTAGACGTCTTTATTAAGATGTTTTTTGGTACGATTACCTGCATTAGTTGATCGCATGTACAAGTCATTCATTTATTACAAATTTGGAAACTTTTATATTAAAAAAATAATGGCATAGTAAAATTTAGTACTATTTATATCATTTTGTATGTGTGATAATTTTTGCTTTGATGAATGTAACGTTTTTTTGTAAATGCTTTAATTTAACCTGTTAACACCTACACCAACATATCTTTTAGGATGTTAAAAAAAAGTCTTGACGCAAAAATAAGCGTAAATAACTTTATAACTTTAAATTAAGGATAAGTACATTAAATTTAATGCACAAGCATATATTTTATTATGATGTATATGTATGTATTATAAAACGTCATTATATTAAAAATCATGTTTGGACTAATTAATTCGTTTTTATTATTTTTAAAATCACCAAAATCACAGTAGCTTTATTAATTTTAATTAAAACTAAGTGCTATAGAATGACTAGTACCTTTAGAATAACTAAATACTAAAGCTAGAATGAAAAATGTTATTTTCAGTGGCACATGTCACAGTGTGACAAACTTAGATCTTTATCTATGCTTTATCTGAAATCATTGCATATAGGAATTTTAAAATGTAAAAAAAAAGGTTTTCTAAATAATTAAATAATTTTTAAAGGTGGTGTAATAGCGCTTCTTTAAAAGATGTTAGGTCACAAGTGCCATAGGGCGTGCATGGTTCATTCAAAAAGATGTTTATGCGCCAGCTAATTAAAGTAATTGATGGACCAATATTATGGAATACTGAGTTTTAAGGTCCTGTGGTAAAATTACTTCCCACAGGTCTTTAAAATTGATGTCAATAAAATAGAGTATAATCCTTAACACGAAGCTTTTCTATGAAAGCACGTAGCTCGCACTCCAAAAACAATAAAAAACAATATGTAAAAACAATCCTTCCAACAATTTGGAAAAGTTAACATTGGTGAGTTGTCACCGAATTATGTAGAAATTTAGTATTGACCCTTAAGCCATTTCAGATGACTAATAGAATGAGAGCAGTCATTGTGTGGACCAGGAAGCTAAAAGTTAATAAATTAAAACTTAGAAAATCTTTTTTTTTTTTTCCGACAACTTCACTTCCAACAAGGCTGCGAGCAACCACTATTAGAGTTGGAATTTACTGGAAGAGTAAAAAATCAAGTTTATAGAGCAAGATAACGATTGACAGACGACTTAAAAGATTGAAAATTATATGAATCAGGAAAGAAAAATGAAGAAAGCAAATTCCAAAGAACAGATGTTTGAGGAAAAAACTAGACGAATAAGAGTTTTTGGAGCACTTACGAACAGTCACAGAAAAGGATGAGACTTAATTGAATGACGAGTAACACGAGAATGAAATTCAGTAAATGGTACAAGAGACGCTAGCTTTTTAGTGCAGTGCCCAATATAGTATTTGTAGAAAAGAGAAAGAGAAGCAACATTATGACGATGTCATAATGAT
Organism: Hydra vulgaris; assembly: GCF_038396675.1. Classification (NCBI taxonomy): domain Eukaryota; kingdom Metazoa; phylum Cnidaria; class Hydrozoa; order Anthoathecata; family Hydridae; genus Hydra; species Hydra vulgaris. The sequence goes on from NC_088928.1 coordinate 37,268,459, forward strand.
TGGAGGTTTGCTGCAAGTCCAACTATGGACTTGCAGCAAACCTCCAATAAAAAGAAGAAAAATAACCAGGTCCAACTATGTTTATTATGCGTTTTTGCACCTTTTTTTTTAAAAAAAAGGGCATCATTTGAAGATCCACCCCAGATATGGCAACAGTATTCCATTAAAGGACGGATTTGAGATTTATAGAGATAAAGAATAGAATCTGGAGTAAGAAAGTGTCCAGCATAATAAAGTGATGCAATCTTAGCAGATGCTAATTTTGCAATGAATTTGATATACAGTTTCCATCGAAAAATCGGAAGTAAGAGTTAATCCGAGAAGATGAAGGATAGATGACTCATCGAGTACATTATTATTCATAAATATAAGAAGATCTAAATTATTGCGATAACGATTGGTTGATAAAAATTGAGTTTTATCTGAATTAAAGTTCACCAGCCACTGTGAGCCCATGCTGTAGCAGAAGTGAGTTCCTTTTTAAACTCAGATGCTCCCTCCAAGCAATTAGAGAGTGTTGGCTTCTTATTAAGACAAAAATAAATGGTAGTATTATCTGCGAACAATGCCACCTTAGATGTGAGAATATCTGAAAGATCGTTAATGTAAATTAAAAAGAGTATAGGGCCAAGAATTGAACTTTGAGGAACCCCTGAAGTTACAGGATATGAAGAAGAAAGCTGTTCATCAAGGACAACTTTTATACTACGGTTGGAATAGAAGGGTTCAATAATCTTAAAGATGTTACCTGATACACCGTAAGAAGAAAGCTTATGGAGAAGACCAGCAAACTTTATCAAAAGCTATAGACGAGCAATAGCCTTAACCTCTCCGTATCTATCTAATGCACGATAAAACCTATCGGTTATTACTATTAGATCAAGATGAGAGATTAAATGTTTGTTAATTAAAGATTTGAAAGCCTTGCTTATGATAGGAAGAAGTCTAATGGGATGGTAATTAGATAAGTCAAATCGCTCTCCAGAATTTTTGAAAATAGGGATAACAGATGCCGCTTTTTGAAAGTATAGACGAGCTCTCCGGAGAACACTTTTGCAAGACTATAACAGGTATATTTTGCGAGCCACAACTTGTAGAAGAGTCTAAGCAGGAAATCACTTTAGATACAGAAGCAGGAGTGGTACGAATGTAAAGTAACTGATCAACCTGTTTGTTGGCTATATCAAGCAGAACGCAACTAGTGGAATCATGAGATGGTATTAGGGAAAGGTCTTAACAAATAATTCAGCTTTGTCTTTAGGTGAGGTGACAAAATCTGAATCATACAAGAGAAGTAGAATGACAGATTTTCCCTGATTATTGATACTGTTAAAGGTTTTCCAGAAGTCACGAGAGCCTAATTTTTGACATGAAATTTGAGATTTTGTGGCCTGAGAATAGCGGACTTCGGCGTTAGACAAAACTTTTTACAACTATTTCTAGCAATAGTAAACAGACGTCTGTTTTCTGGAGAAGTGTTTTGCTGATAGATATTAAATCTAGAGTTTATTCTCTTTTTCTGATTGCAATTTCACTTTAAACTATTTTTTGGCATAAAGGTTAAAGGAAAAGGGACAGTGGCGATGGATTTTTGAGGGACAGTGGCGATGGATATCAGACTTTCCGTTCTGCAAATTCTAAACTTAAGTATTTACATCCTTATGATATTGAAAACGTTTTGCCAAAAATTGTGGTGATTGGAACAAAAATGCCAAAAATGTGAGGGCAATGAGTTAATAATACTTTTGTACCAAAATTTAAACTTATTGATTTTTATAAGTTTTATTTAGTCATTTTTTAATGTTCCAAAATAATGACCATAAAATATTTTCTGAGGTTTTGATATTCCTGATATGCCTGAAAGTGTAATATCAAGAACATCAAAAAAATCATGCTTACACCTCTGCTTGAGCATGTTCCATATTACATTCTTTCTCAGTTGATTGTTTTAGAAATCAACCTGATGAGCACCTAAACTCAACTTTGCACTAACTCGATTTTTAAATAGCGCAATTTTTATAACAATCAACATTACTGTTATGTGAAAGTAAAAGTAATTTTTATAACAATCAACATAACTGTTATGTGAAAGTAAAAGTAATTTTTATAACAATCAACATTACTGTTATGTAAAAGTAAGGTAGAGCGCGGCTAGTTGAGCAATTTTTACTAAGTTTTAAAGATCTCATGAACGGTGCTTCGGATTTATATAATTTTTCTACTATTTGAAAGATAATTTAATCTGCTAAAAATTTTCCAAGAAAAAAGTATCCTTTTTGATTTTTTTTTTAAAAAGATAATGCCAACAGCTTGCGGAGCAGCTCAACCTGCCCCAGCGGGATAAGTTGAACAATAGTATTGGGTAAGTTGAGCAATCAACAAATGAATGAATATGCATGGTACGAAACTTGGGTGAATCATCAATAAAACTTTCACTAACGTAAGCGTGTGTTTAATTTATAAACTTTATATTTTATACACTTTAACGACGTAAGTATGAGAAGAGAAAAAATTAAATAGTAAGATAGCGTCATAAAATATAAAAATAATATCTTATTCAGTTATCTTGAGTTTTGAAGCTCAATTTAAAAATTACTAATTTTAAAAATATTTTTAAAGTATGTATCTTAAATTATTTTTATCAAAGTTGGTTATTTGTGTTCGAAAGTTCAGTTTTATTTATATATTTTCAAAGCTGCTCAACTTACCCCAACTAGACTAGGTGACACATTAGTTAGGTTTTAAAAGGAACAGTAAGACTTATTAAAAAACGGGTAGTTGTAATCGAAAGTCCGATAATTTGCTAAAAAATCAACACTTAATTGATGTCAGATAAACAAATTTATAAGCATATAAGCACATGGGCGCCCGCAGGAATTTTTGATATTTCAGATAGAACACTTTCACAATTGTGCAAACTTAAGTATGTTCATACCTATGCCAAATGAGGAGGCCTTGCAAAAATTTGGAATGGCAGAGGCCTGGGAACAAAAAGCCCTAAACGCTTGCCCCCCTGTCCTAACGCGAGGGCGCTAGTGTAGTAAAATTTTTAGCTTTACTATCTTAAACTAAATTTAAATTTATTAACAGATATTAAATTTCGGAAAAAAATATTGTAAATTATAATAGTTGTGACCATGCAAAATTTACACCCCCTTATTTTGGGGAGTTGGAAAATTTTCATGATCATAACTTTTGTAATTTACAATATTTTTCTACAAAATTTAAAATCTGTCGATAAATCTAATTAAATTTAAAATAGTAAAGTTGAAAATTTTACTACATCAGTGCCCTCACGTTTGGGAAGCGGGACAAACGTTTTAGGACTTTTTTGTTCTCAGGCCTCTGACATCCCAAATTTTTGCAAGGCCTCTTCATTCGGAATAAGTATGAACATACTTAAGTTTGGAGTTTGCACAATGTGTGGAAGTGTTTTATCTAAAACATCAAAAAATCCCGCGGGCGCCTATGTCTAAGGAAAAAAATAGGATTGCGGTAGTGAGAAAAGTTGGTATTATATTCTGGTCGGTATTAATAACCAGTCACTACCAAAGTTATGATATTGAAATTAAAAGTAAGTTTTTTAAATGTAAACACTTTCAAAAGTTCGGTATTGAACGGTATTTTTTGAAAGTGTTTGATACTGAAGACTTAAATTATCGCCACTATCAAAAGAACCAAACGCCTCTTTTAGTTAGCCCGCCTACAAGACAAAATATACTATCTTAAATGATTGTTTATATTTTTTACAACACTCCACTCTTTTGAAAAAAATTATCATTTCTAAATTGGTTTTTATTTCCCCAATGACAAAATATGTATCAAGGCTTGATCAAAATTACATTGGTTTTTTTTTTTTTTAATATTTTATTAATAAAAATAAAGGTAGTTCAAACTTAAGTCCTCAACACTTGTGAGATATAAAAACAATGAATTTTAAAAAATTCATACAATATCATAAAAACTCGTTTGACTATTTTTTTTTTTGAAGAATTATAACCAAAACTTAAAACAAACAATTAAAAGAACTTGCTATTTACAGTATTTAAACCCATTAACTTTACAAATGCTCCACTTAATCGGCAAAATATCAGTGCCATATATCAATAAACGATTTTGATGAGACAAAAAAAGTGATTTATTGAGCCCCAGTTTATGAAAGAATCAGAAAAAGTATTTTCAAATGGCATTTTTATTTAAACCAGAAAATTTTAATGAAAGTACAAATCAAAGTCTTCATCAATTTTCTGCTCGCCTTCTTGACATGACTTGAACTGACCACTTCTTAATAACAGCTTTTGAAATGTTTTGTTTAATGTAAACAATTTTTTCAATTGTGTCTAATTTTAACAATATTCTTTTGCACGTAACATGTTTCCTGCTTGTGAAAATACTCTCTCAGATGACATTGATGATGCTGGAATACATAAAACTTTTCTGGCTACTCCTGCCAAAAGAGGTAGTTGAGGAAAGTGAATCTTCCACCAATTTAAAACGTCAAAACTTTTTGGTAAAAAGCCTAGTTGCTTGTACGCTTCTATTTCAGTTTCAAATGGTGATGTTTTAGACGTGTAAAAGTGAGGTAATTCTTGGCTGTTGTGGCTCATCATCTCTTGAAGGAGTGCATCTCTTGGGCTTGCTCATTTCCTAAAGCACATCTTTTCAACTGTGAAATAGTAAGACTCTCTCTTCCAAGTCTTGGAAGTGACCTTTAAATTTGGGGTCAAGGAAATGAGCTAATGCATTATTGCTTAAACCTGAGGCACATTCTGGAAACCTTTTGCTGAGATTTGATATTAGTTTAGACACTAAATTAGTTGTGATGGTATCGCTTTGTAAAATTAATAGTTTAATTTTTTCTTGAATATCAAACATACAGGAATAATTAGATGAGCTGTATGATACTTTTCTGAAGACGCAACATCTGTGAAGTCACTGAACACTTATAAAATTGGAACAATTTTTTGAATCACTTTAAAAAGCTCTTGCGTAGGGATAAGCGATCTTAAAATGTCATCAGTTTTCAAGTTGCTACTTATAATAGCTTCCAATGCTGGTTTGAGATTTAAAATAGAGATCATGCACATAAACCCACTATTCCATCTTGTCTTGAGCAGTCGCTTATCATTTGAGGAAAATTTTGTTTTTACTTTGCAATAAGAAATGTCCATTTTCATTTTTTTACCTCCTTCAACAATCTGAACTGCTTTACCAATTGTCTCAACTGCCAATGCTTCAGTTGTAGTTTCAGATGATCGCTTTTTTCTGTCATTTTCAATGCTGTTAAAAATGTTTTTGTGGCAGCTTCGAAGATGAAACTTTAGTCCTGTGGTGCTGCCTAGCTTGGTGCTTATTTTTGAAAATTAAATCATAAAAATAATTGAAAATTAATTATTGTATGAAATTTATTTAATACAGTAGAATCTCTCTAATTCGAATTTTATGGGTAAAAATAAAAGTTCGAATTAGAGAGATTTTCGAATTATAGAATATTGATTTTTCTTAAACGAATTTCACGGTGACTTTGCATTTAATCGAATTACAGAGGTTTTCGAATTAAGGAGATTCGAATTATAGAGATTGTACTGTATAATTCAATTTTAATAAAAATTTTAATGGAGAATTATTTTAAATAAAATTTACATAATTTAATTTTAATAAAATGTCAAATGTTCAGGTAAAATTATTATGCTCTGAAGTTTTTTAATTTAGGACAAAATATTTTTAATTAAATTTATTTCAAGAAATTCGTGTTATCATTATTACCAATTTTTTTTTGACTAAAGGAACTTTGGTAGTGATGGGAACAATTTTAATTATTGGGAAAAATGTTTTCACTTTCAAACACTCGATATTGAAATTGAATTTTTTGATATCGCACTTTCAATATAATTACTACCGATAGTTCGGTGTTTTTTGATACTTCTTCAATAGTTCGGTAGTGATATCGCAATACTCTACTATTCGCCTTTACGGAAAAATTATTCATCGGTATAGGGATTAGCAACCAGACAATCTCTAATGGACTTATTATAAAAGGACAAAAATAGACTTCGACAAAGCACTAATTGCAACAATTTTAATTACAACTATCAAAAATGAATTGTCTATAAAAAATGTTTGTCTTTCTAGACAATCATTTTAAAAACGGACACTAAATGAACAATCTCGATTTTTTTAATGAGGTATAGAAGATCTATTTAATATATAATTTGGACTTATAACGAGTAATTAAATTTTCACTGCAGCATCGTTTCAAAAACTGAAAACGAGCACAAAATTAAAAATACAATTTTTCTAACAGAAGTTCATTTTTTAATTTTTTGTCCAGCGTGTGCTGTTGATTAAAAAGTTAATGTCTATTTAAAAACCTCAAAATAGACTATTTTGTGCTCAATTGAAGTTCATTAATTACTCAGTTCAGTTGTTTTTCAATTCTCAGTGAATGTGCGTGAAAATTTATTTTTAAAATGCCCTCTTCAGTTTGGGATTACTTCAAAAAAGTTTAAGGTAAGTTTATCATTTAAAAAATTTTCCTTAGTCACTAAAATCTTTATCACCTTCAATAAAATTATTTTAAAAATATGTGATCAAGGAGTTGTCCTTTATAAAATGTGGATTAGTAAGTAGAAGATTCCAATAGGTGTTAAAATTTATTTAGGTTTGTGAATAAAACAATAGTGAAAAAGAAAAATGTTTTTTACTTTCATTTTTTTGATGAATATGTACGCAAGTTTTAAACAATAATTAATCATGGGCAATGATCGTCATTTGGAGTTATGATGTCATTTCAATATTTTTTTAATATTATAAATTTACTACATAATAATCTTCAAATAATACGGTAATGAAAGATTTCTGGTTTTATGAAATCAAGTAAATTTAGACAAAATCATAGACACCAAATAGACAAAAAATTATGCTTTGTAGACTTATGAAGTGAAAATTATTTTTTAACTGAGCAATCTTAGGACACCATCAAAAATTTGATAGACACAAGGACAAAAAATTAAACATTTGTTGTGTCCATTACAACATACAGAATTGTCTATGTCTGTGTTGTAAGTCTATCCATAGACTAGTCTGGTTACTAATAGGGATCGTCCATAAATTACGCAACGCTAAATTTCACTAGTAAACAAAACAAAAGAGATCAAATGTTTTCCCTCGCAGAGCCATAATTAAATGAAGCCATAGTTAAATAAGCCATAGTTAAATTAATAAAGCCATAGTTAAATGAAAAATCAAAATAACAATAAAACCACCGCGTAAAAGAGCTCCTACTTCTGTTTTTTAAATAAATTTAGCGTTGCGTAATTTATGGTCGACCCTAATCCAAGGTTAAATTGTTATTAAAAGATCGAAACTATTTTCAATTTATTTATCTAATTGTCAAAATAATAGTGTAGGACTCGCTCATTTTTTTCGCAATGCGATATAAGTATTTGAAACGCAAAAATGAGCAAGTCCTACACAATTTGACACGTCAAAATAAATTAGATTTTTTACAAACAATTAATGCTGGTCGACTGACTGAGAGTCATTGCTTTACTACGCTTGAAATGTTTTGGAAAAACATATTAGCTATTTAAGTTATTGTTAAATTTTGTATAACAACAATTATGATTATTACTTGTTATTGTAAAGTAATAAACTTTACAATACTTGTAAATATCATATAATGATATACTATTTTAAATAGTAAATAGCAAATATCATAACATCTTATTGAAGAAGTGTAAGTATTAATAAATATCATTATATGATATTTACTCTTTAACATCATTCATAAGTAATATAATATCATATATTATTGATTAAGTATAAATATAAAAGTATAAAAAAATAGTGAATATCATTAAATGACATTTACTTAGTATTGTAAAGTCTTTTTCTAAAAAGCTAAAAACTAAAGAATTAAAAACTAAGAAGTTAACTATATTAGTTTAAGATATATAAAGAGTGGGATTTGTGCAAGTTAAGCGTTGCATAGCAATGTAAAATAAAGAATGTAGTTTGTAAGGGCTATTCAAATTACTAATTTGATGAGTAGTTTTCAAAATAGAAATATTTAAAAGTTACTCATAGATTACTAATTTAAATATTTCTGTTTTGAAAACTACTCATCAAAGCAAAAAAGTTATCTAATAGATTATAATGAAAACTTAATAATAAAATAATAATAACAAAAATTTTTGGCAAATTGTAGTTTTCGAAAAATGCTTTATTTTAAATTATTTTACATTTTAATATAATAATTATCTACTTTTAAAATCTTTGAAGTGAAAGAAAACAGTTTTATTGTGTATTTAGTAGACTTGTAGTGCAATTAAGTGTGTATTTAATGTGAATTCATCCAAGAATAAATTACACAAACAAAGAATAAAAAAACATTTGAACAGAAATTTATGGCATAATATAATGTCATAAGTTTTAATAAATTAATTATAATGCAAGTAATAAATTAAAAATCTTTACTTTTATATTTTTTTTACTAGTCCAAAATTTATAAAAAATAGCCAATTATGCACATTATTAATAATATAATCTATTGAAATGATTCACTGTACCCCAAAAGTTTTTGCTCTACAATCTTTTATATATTATTCAACTTTTTGCATATAGTTCTGTCTACTATATTAAAATGTCTGGTGCAAAAGCTCGTTTTGAGTATAAAGCAGAAACTGATCAAGTTCCACATCCAAGTGCAAGAACTCGAGGAGAATATTTAAGTCTGTTAAATATTGATCATCCTCCAACTGTAATTCGAGGAACAGGAATAATATGTACAATAGGTAATATTTTTGCTACATAAATACAGGGGCATCGAAAGGTGGGGGCAAAAAGGACAGTCCTGGGCAGCAGATATCTAAGGGGCGCCAATAAAAAAGAAGGTATAAAAAAAAAAAATGGTCATTCACTAATAATATATGAAAATTTAAAAAATTTTAACGGTGCCAATCATGGTTGCTGTCCCAGGCGGCGTAAATGCTCTTGGTGCCCCTGCATATATATATATATATATGTATATATATATGTATATATATATATATATATATATATATATATATATATATATATATATATATATATATATATATATATATATATATATATATGCATATTTATATTTATATGTGTGTATATATATATATATATATATATATATATATATATATTATATATATATATATATATATATATATATATATATATATATATATATATATATAAATAAATACACCATACATAGTAAAATAATATTTCTATATAATACTTTAATTTTCTAATAATTCGGCTGCTGCCAAAAATAATATTCATATTATATGTGTATTATTTTTGGCTGCAGTCAAATAGTTAAAAAATTAAAATATAATGTAATGTCATTATAATCTATTTAAACAATAGATAAAATGGATTGTTCATACATTATGAAGTGCAACTTTTCCAAGAATAAAAAACCGCAATCAAAAATCATATTGCAGGTTTAAATAATATAGTAGTATATAATGTATTTAAGCAGTATATATACAATATTTAAATATATCCATGAATAATTAAAATGATTAAATGCATTTTTTGTTCTTAGAAAGTTTTAAAAGTTTTTATATTTCATCTAAAATACTTAAACTTTTTTTAATACTTTTTTTATATTAAAATATTAAGGATAAATCTTCTACATGTGTTTTTCAGTTTCTTTCAATTTTCTTTAAACAGTTTTGTTCACCATGATGTGATGACAAATCTTTATTTATTATCTTGTTAATTTTTTTGGTGTAAAACTTTATACTAAAACTTTTATACATAATTTGTTACTTTCATATAAAGTTTTGATAATTAGTGATATTTTGAAGGTCCATCTTCTCAAAGTGTTGATACCTTGAAAAAGCTTATAGAAAGTGGGTTGAACATTGCTCGTTTAAACTTTTCCCATGGAACCTATGAGGTAAATAAATCATTTTAATTTGCAGTTTTTTTAATTTCATAAATTTTTGTTTTGCAAATTTTTTAATTTAACAAATTGTTTTCTTTGCTAAAACTCATCTGCAACCCAGTTTGCAAATTTCTAGCTTCAAATTACAGAATCGTTGCTGTCTAAAAATCAAGTAGCATATGTTTCTAAGTTTAAAAAAAGTTTAGCTTGATAATTCTACCTTTGCTATAGTTGTTTCAAAGAAATTAAGTTGTTTGGAAGTTTTTCTTAAAAAACTTCAATAAAGAAGCATTTTTTTTTTGCGTATTTTGTTTTTGTGTTAATGTAAAAAATTATTAAATATAAATAAAATTATTCTGATTTTATTTATATATAGTAAACCCCTACAAATGTAGAACAATAAATAGTCTAAAAAGGTAAAAATTGTAAACAAATTATAATAAATATGCAAAAGTATTAATTAAAAATATCATTTTGTTTTTACTCTGTTTTAACGATATTAATCTACATATCTGTTATATTTCAATTTTTTTTTTACTTTATGTAACAATTTAATGAAGTATATAGTAATGAAATTATTCAAATTTTTATTTTAGTACCACCAAAAAACAATTGACAATGTTAGAGCAGCTGCTTTATCTTCATTACCACATGTTGTTGGGATTGCTTTAGATACTAAAGGACCAGAAATTAGAACTGGATTTATGAAAAATGTACTCAAAATAATAAAAAGTGTTTAAATGTTAAAATTAACATTAAATTTTATTTTTATAATTCATATACCTTATATCAATAAACTATTTTATTTTTATGAAATATTTTTAGGGGAACGATGTTTTTTATAAAAAAGGTAGCATTATAAAGGTATCTTGTGATCCAGCTTTTGAACGTGAGTGCTCTGAAACTCAACAGTATCTAGATTATAAAGATCTTACTACTTCTATCAAACCAGGGGGTCACATTGTTATTGCAGATGGTAACTTTTTACTCGAAGTGAAAGAAATCATTGACAGCAAAAATCTTTTGGCAGAAGTTTTAAATGATACAACAATAGGCAGTCGTAAAAACTGTAACTTACCTGGGGCTATAATCACTTTGCCCTCCGTTTCAGAAAAAGATGCGCAGGATTTACAATTTGGAGTAAAAAACAAAGTATGTATTTTGAAATACTGTAGCTTACGCGCTATATGAGTAAATGAAGCCATATAGTTTTTATTCTTTAAAAAAAAATGAAAATATTACAGGTTGATATGGTGTTTGCTTCATTTATTCGCAAAGCCTCAGATGTTGAAGATGTACGCAAAGCACTTGGCGAAGAAGGCAAATATATCAAAGTAATTTCTAAAATTGAAAACCACGAAGGCGTTGTTAATGTTGACGAAATCATAGCAGCATCAGACGGTATCATGGTAGCTCGAGGAGATATGGGTATGGAAATGCCTGCGGAAAAAGTATTTTTGGCGCAAAAAATCCTTATTACTCGCTGCAACAGAGCAGGAAAACCGGTCATTTGTGCGACTCAAGTCAGTATTTTTATCAAGGTTCAGTTTATTAGTTTCATATATAATTCATTTTTTAATTTCAAAAATCATTGTTTTAGATGTTAGAGTCCATGGTCAAGAATCCGCGTCCAACACGTGCTGAAATTACTGATGTCGGAAACGCTGTTGTTGATGGCGCTGATTGTGTCATGTTATCTGGTGAAACTGCTAATGGCTTATATCCCGTAGAAGCCGTTGATATAATGCATAAAGTTATTATTTTTTTCATTCTTACGTTGAGATTTAAAAATTTATGCTTTATACTTTTATAATTATATTTTATAATTATATCAAATTTTATTGCAGATATGTCGACAAGCTGCTACTGTTCAATTCTTAAGGGACTCGTTTTTTGAAAGGGCTGGTAAAGATGATTTTACCGACATCACAGAAACAACTAGTATTTCTGCAGTTACGGCTTCATTTAAGACTAATGCATGCGCTATCATTGTACTCACGACGTCTGGCCGGTAATTTTTATATATTTTTTTAAACAATTTTAAAAAATGGCACGTAATTTTTTGCTTGTTTAAAAATTATTTTTCAAATCTTTAGCACGGCTTGGACACTATCCAAATATCGTCCTCGTTGTCCAATTATTGTGATCACAAGAGATGAGCATATTGCTCGTGTTTGCCACTTATACCGTGGTTTGTTTCCATTAGTTTATCTTCCAAACCGTAACAGAACATGGCATGACGATATGTATGACCGTTTAGATTTTGGAATTGCTAGAGGACGTGATATGGGATTTATAAAGTCAGGATCTTTTATCATTTTTGTTTCTGGATGGCATCCGGGTGCATCCTCTACTAATACAGTACAAATTATGCAAGTGCAAGACGACTCCGTAATCGGAGATAGAAAAAATATTATTTTTGAAAATCCTACCTAAAAGTTGGTTATCCGATGAAATCTTTATTGCAATTATCTAAACACCAAATCTTTGATCTTTGAAATAAAAATAAAATGGTGACTCTGCCAAATATAAATTTTATAGTTTTGCTTTTCTTTTTATAGTTTTGCTTTTCTTTTTTTTTTAAATGTCAGTGTCTTAACTCTGATTTTATCAATATATATCTAATACATGGATAAGATAGGTACTATTAAATTTTTTAATAATTTGGAGTACTAATTTTCTTTAATATTTTGGAGGAAGGTAGGGGAGGGTCAGAATTTTCCAAAAACTTCAAACTTTTTAAAAAAATGAAAACACTAGAAGAAAATTATTTACTCAAAAGAACAATATTATCTGTTATTAAAACTAAAAAAAAATCTAACTTAATAAACATCTCCTACAACAGGTGAGGGTAGCAAAAAATCAGTATAAATATTAAAAAATAAGAGTTTTCCCAAAGTCAAGAATAATTTACTTCTATATGATTAGAAAAAGTTTATCTTATAGAAATACTGTTTTGAAAAACGACTGCAGAATTGTCTTTAATAAAAGATTTATTCGTAGAAATTTTTCTTTATATCTTTAGAAGTCATGTATTATATTTATAGATGTATCATATTTATAGATGTTTTTTTTTTTTATCAACTATTAGTATATTTAAAAAAATCTCCAAAATGTTATACATTTCCAAATGAACTTTTAACGTTTATTTCACTTTTTTTTCTAAAAGTTTATAAAAATGATTTTCACAGCTATATTTTTTTCGCGATGATTTGTGACTACTGCAACTAATATTCACATTCTGACTCGGAAAAGAACAATACGGAATTTTAAAGATTTTCATTTTGTTTCAAAAGATTGTCATAAAGTAAATGTAGAATGACTATGTTGTAGGAATGTTCCAATATTATTAGAAGTTGAACGTAAAAATTTATATTGTATTGATTAGTAAACTTATAGATTAATCGGAATTTTTTCTTTTATCATTTGTTATTGATGTAGTTATTATTGAGGTTTGCAATGTTTTTTTCTAAATGAACAACAACTTTGCATTTTATCGTGTATAAATATACTTTAACTGCATATATATTTATATATTTAACTGCAGTTAACTGCATTAATAACTTAAGGCGTTACATTAATAATTTAAGGTGGTAGTCTACCTTTAAACCTAAATCCTAGAATTTTGTATAAAAAAACCCAATTTTTGGCTGCAATATAAAAAACCTTACAAAACTAAGGAATTTAAATTTTAAAATTGGTTTTGGAACACTTTTTTTTGGTCCGCGGGACCAAAAAAAGGGCATTTACGCTGCGATAAATAACTCAAGAATGATTAAAGATACAGTTCTGGATTTTTTTGTACATCATCTAATAAGGAAGTTAAATTGGCTTAATTAAGGAAAAAAATTATTATTAAAATGTTTTTGTTTAAATGATAATTCAAAATGACAGCAAAATTTAGACCCAAAATACAGATTTTGAGCCCAATTAACTAAAGAACCAAAAAAGTTAAAATAATTTTTTTTAATTCAGCTAATAGATTATATATAAAAGAATCAATTACCAAATTTCAAGTCCATAGCATTTAATTGAGAAAAGTTGTTTATCGCACCGTTTCAAAAAACCTTATTTTGAGAAACACAGAAAAGAAAAAGAAAATCCAACTCTTTTAAGTCTAATTTAAGCCAAAAACTCAAATTGCAATAACAAAGCATTATTTTTGAAAAACAAACTGTTTCAAATCATTATTGGCTTTAGAAATGTTTTTTTAACACTTCAAAGTTTAAAAACCACTTTAAAAACAAGAAAAGAATAAAAATACATAAAGCAATAAATTAGTAAATTGTAAATTAGTAAAACGCTATATATAATAATGTAGAAAAAATTGTATAATAACGTAGAAAAAAATAATTTAAAAAAGACCAGTCTTTTTTTTTTTTTTTTTTCTTAAATTTTAAGGTGCCCCAAGAAGTCCTTACGGTCTTGTCACAGAGCAGCGCGGAAGTGCATTTAACAGGGAAGTTCACGCCTCCTTCCGTACCGTGGCGCGAAAATATATAGTCTCATATACTATTCCTTCCATTTCTTCATTGGCATCTGCAAATCCTTTACGCTGGGCTCTTTTTTTTTTCCGTTTAAGCTTGACTTTCGGAGTAGACTTAAGATTCATATTAGCGACTCTTACAAAATCTTTATTTGTGCAAAACTCTTGCGTAAATTTTCCATTATACATATTTAGCATAGCAAATACATTTAAAACTCCATTTATTCCCTCATTAAAATTTATGATTGCTGATGAGACACCAATTTCTAATGTGTCTCTAGCAACAAAAATATCCTTCGGACATCTTTTCCAAATTCCATTTAACGATTTATTGTTGTTTTGTGTTTGCCCATACAAACACTTACTTAGTAAATCATCATCACTTAAACTAAGAAAAATTGGTTTTATTATGTCTCTTACAACAATGGGTAGTCATGGTTTTTCTTTATACAGGGCTGTACCATTTATTTTATCAGACTGGTATTTACACCAACTTTCAGGGGTTCTTGGACACAATTTTTTTTTTCAATTTTTTTCAATTTTTTATTTTAGGTGCCCCGAGAAGTTCTTACGGTCTTGTCACAGAGCACCGCGGAAGTGCATTTAACCAGGAAGTTCACGCCTCCTTCCTTACCGTGACGCGAAAATTTGTCCAGAGGTTGTTTCGAACCTGGATCTCTTGCTTATAAAGCAAGCGCTCTAACCACTGCGCCACGGCCGCACAAATTGGTGGCGACTATCTAATGTAAGTGCATCTGAGCAATGGTGAAGTACTGCACCAATTGCTTTTTTTAACTGGTAAACTGTTCCACCATTACATTGACGTACTGCAATTCCAAAATAATTTTGAAGTTTATTAATTTCATTTTCGGTAAGACGATTTTTTCCACCAAGTTTTTTTCCCATCAGACAATTTTAGTTTATAAGTGGCTTTAAATTTACGAAGTCTGCTACCAACTCTTTTTTGTATGTGTCCAACACATTCTAACTTTTGGACAATAAGATTTTTGATTGGATTACATTTAGCAACTTCTAGATAAGATTTTGAGTCACCGTCACCAATACAATAAGCATATCGTAAATTTCTGTCTGACTCTGATGATGTAAAACATTCAACAATTCCAGCTACCTCCATTGCGCCTGATGAGCCCTTATGGTTAATGCTACATTCATGTGTACTAAGAAACTCATCATATTCATCAGTGCCTTTTTTTGTTTCCCATTTATCACATTGATGGCATACTTTAGATTTAATGCGGTAGTCAATGCATTTTCCAGTATCGCTTGAAATTATAGTTACAACACCATTTAAAGAAGAGAACCCTCGCTTTTGCCAGGTGCCATCACATGAAACTGTAATATCTGTCTTGTTCTCACCAAGATCTTGCTTAATCTCAACAGCTGCTTTATTCATAAAGTTTAGAGCAACTTTACATAAAAACATTTCATAATATTCCTTTGAATATCATAAAATGTTTTTTTATCATTGGTGGAGGTAAATTCATAAAACCACAAAAGGTTGTTAAAGCAGCATGCCCTTTCCTATTTCCCTCATAGCAATAATGGATCTCATATTTACATCCGATTGATATTGCCCACGAGATTCATCATCAATTTCTTGGCTATTGTAAACCCTTTTACTCCATGAGCAGACTGAGGCTGTACATGTAAACTCTAATAAAACAGACAGTCCTTTCTTTCTTGATAAATCTGTAGAAAGTTCAATACTCCTCGATTGACATTCAGGGCACATAGCAATTTCATCTATGATCTTTTTAAAACAAAGCTATCCAACATGATGTAACAGTGTGGAAAATTCGATTTGTTATTAGGTAATGAAGTTCGTTTTGTTGATACTGTTGTTGCTTTATGATTTAATAATGTAAGTTTCTTTGATGAAGTTGAAAAATTTAAATTACTTGTTGAAGGTATGTTATTAACAAGACTATTTTCCGAGTCAATGTTGGGTTCAGGAGCTTTAAAAAAACTTTTGCCATGAAAACGTCGTTTTTTGAAAATTCTTGATCCTCCTGCCTTTCGTCTTTTTCCAGCATCAAGTTTTTATTTTCCATACTTATTATTTTTTTCTAAACTTGAATAATAATCATAATCATCTAACTGAATACACAAGTAGGACTTCTAGCACGAATCAAATAAATTATAGTAAATTAAGAACTATAATAATATATAAATACAAAGTATATCTGCCAGCAGCAAAAGCATGCTTCTATTAAATCTTTTCGAATATATTTCGAGGTATACTTTTGGTTATACTTTAAAACTACATGTGGATGTGCTGGATTACTTTTAGATGCTTACCAATGATTAAAACAAGTTCAGGTAGGCTTCGTTTTTTAAATTTTTTTAAAGATCCGATTTTAATTTTTTTTTTTTTTTTTTGAAATCGCAAAATTTATGCGATTTTTATAAAAAAAAAATATACCACCTATATCTAATGATAAAATCATATAAGTTGTAAATATTTTTTTGAAAAACAAATATCACCATCATTTTCTACGTATATGATATTGGGTAAAACAGTACAATTTGAAATTTTGAAAATTTCATATTTTAAGGTAGACTACCACCTTAATGAGAAACCCACCCTACCCAAACATTCAGCATATTTCGTATGAACTATAAGACCCATGAATATTCGAGCGTAGATATTTCGTTTTTTTTTTTTTAAACAGAAAAATCATTATATTAATTAAAGTACAACTTATCATACTTTATAAAATACTATTAAAAGAATTTTTAGTAAAGATTTCATCTTACCATAGTATTTTTAGTCAGCAGCGTTGGAAGGTCAAGAAAGTTTGGGGAAATTTTTTTTGCTGCGCTAAAACTGATGATTAGCACTAAAGATTTTAACTGTTTGAGTCTCTATCGTATGCGGGAAACCATTTTTCAATCGATATTTAAAAAAATATCGATTTTAAAATATTAGTATTTTTTCAACAAAAAAATCTAATTTCAAGTTAAAATTAATACTAAAATGTTACATTACTAGTAACACTATTTATGCATACCACGTTAATAAAAACTTTGCGAGTCAAAGTTTTAGGCTCCATTAATTTTTTTGGAGACCTAAATCCTTATTAAAAAAAAGATAAATATAAATTTATCTTGCTAATTTTATTTAAATTCATTGAAAATATATACAAAATCTTTTTGTTGCTATTTCGTGCATGTGCATGTAGGGATTTAAACTGGGAATTTAAAGCTATTTCCGCTTCCACCACTAGACTGTAGAAAGGAAACATCGTACCTTTTACTACGTTTTACAAAAGTAAGGTATAAAAAATGTTTTATAATAATCTTTTAACTTGATATGATTTACACTTGCTGTTTTACACCTTATCCAATTTAATAAATTTAAATCGGAACTTCAAGAAGAACTTTATATCAAAATTAATTAAATGTACATAGTGATCATAAGTTAGCTTTGAAACTTCGTCTTAAATTTTTTCACATTTGTAAAATGTTGACGTTAAAATATCGAACCGCTATTCAATAATGATGTCATCTGTATGGGAGTATACAATGAATTCCTCTGCGTGGAAGTTAAATCAAATCAGCAACTAAAAAAGAAAAAAATTTATAATTTTTGATATTTAAAGTTGGTGATATTTAAACAATAGTTTGTGATATTTAAAGTGGGAGTGAAATGTTTAAAATTTTTCAAAACTATGTACCATTCATAGGCATTTCATCAATCTGTGTCGAATAGTACTGCTCTATATCACGTAAAACACGTATGTCATCGGACTTGACAAAATTAATTGCGACACCCTTACGCCCGTATCTACCTGACCGACCGATTCTAAAAAAAAAATTAAACAACATAAAAAACATATAGAATGCATAATAACATAGAATGCATAATATGCCTGATATACATTAATATTAACAAAAAATAATATTAACAAATATGAAGAAAAAATTAAAAAATTTTTATTAAGCTTCTATTTTTTAAAAAATTTATAAACACACCATCGTATAGACTGTCGTGATTAAACACGATATTTTAAAACTTTCCATACACTACTGTAGTATACATAAGTTTTACTTAACACATCAGCTAATATAAACATTTATTTTATTCAAATACCTGTGAATATACAACTCTCGATTATTCGGTAAATCGTAATTGATAACAAGAGAAACTTGAGGAACATCTAATCCGCGTGACCAGACATCAGTTGAAATCAACACACGACTAAATTAAGTATTTAAAATATATATGTAAAAAAATATCAACAAATAATAAGGGAACAGTGTTTATTTATAAAAATAACTGATATAAATCTCCCTAAATAATAACCTTGATCCAGATCTGAATTCCTTCATAATTGAATCTCTCTCTTTTTGAGGCATATCACCATGCATTGAAACAACGGTAAAGTTTGACTCTCTCATCTTTTCAGTGAGCCAATCTACTTTTCTTTTTGTATTGCAAAATATAACAGCTTGTGTGATTGTGAGAGTATCATATAAATCACAAAGTGTTTCAAATTTCCACTCCTCACGCTCAACAGCAACAAAAAACTGTTTGATTCCTTCAAGAGTCAACTCATCACTACAATAAAATATATATATTTATTATCCACAATTTTAGTGTAAAGTTATATTTTTGTGTAACTTTGGCAAGAGGTAATAAATATACTTTTGGCATTGTGTTAAAATGTTAAAATATTTAGAATTTGTTAAATATATTTTAACATTTTGAAAATATGAGCAATATGATATAATATTGACACATTATTGGACATGGATAGGTAAATGAACCCTGTATTTTTCAATTTATAAAGAGTTTTTACAATAGTTCTAAATAAACGAAAAAAAATCATTAAAAAATGCAATTTAGCCACTTTTTTTATTTTATTCTCCAAACTTTTCAATAGACAAAGATGAGATTTTCAATTAACATTCCCAATAATCTACCATTGTAGCATTATTAATGATAAGTAATTATGACAAAGCATACCTGAATTAAGCTCTCATTAGCCTCATGCATGCCTAATTCTTATATAAGATAATATAAACATAAATGACTGTGCTGTTAAGATATAAAAAATATGCTAAAAATTTAAACAACACAAATTACAGACCAAGGGTGGTTTTTTTTAACTAGCATTACAGACAAAGATTTTGTTTTTGGGAGAGAGAGGGGGAGGGGGCAGTTAATCATCTATAGTGTATATAACAAGTAAATAAAAAGCACCAGACTAAAAAATTGACCGTAAAACTGACCTTTATCAGACTATAAACCAGAAAGCATAAACATAAATTGGAATTAACTAAATACCCAGTAGCAAAATATTTTTTTGCAAAAAAACATTTACTTAAAAAAGGTAAACCCTTTTAAATTATATTTTTTCACTAAAGTGTATTGATCCACTCATTTAAGCCCATTATTCTTAAAATTTAGAATGAGAATTCACCCCTAGTATTTTAAGCTACAAGAGTAATCAGTCACTTTTAGTGGAACTTATAAATGGGAAAAAAAATAATAATAATGCAAACTTGAATGTTAGATAAAATTTTCTTTCTGCAATTCTGATAATACTATTTTTTTACAAGGAGCAAATTATTAGAAATTAAAAAAACAAACATTTTTTTACATTTTTTACTGGTAACTTACCGCTTGACAAGAATTCGTATAGGATCAGTCATAAACTTTTGTGTCATTTCAAGAATTTCATGTGGCAAAGTAGCACTTACCAAAACAACCTGAATGAAATAATTGATAACACTTTTTGTATTGTTTTTAAAAAGATTTTCATGAATGGATATTTTTGGTTTCTCTTTTTTTTTAATGTTATATGAAGTATGAAGTTCAAACAACATTTAAAAAAGTAAGAGTTTAAACATTAAAAAAAAAGTTAATGCATGTTGATGTATTTTTAAAAAGCGTTATTTGAAGTACATGTAAATAAAATTACCATTTTTTTATCAAGCTTAAAATAATAGTAACAAAGAGTCATTTATTAATATAGAAACATTTTACTAAAAATTTGTTATGCAAAATAAATATTCGTCAATTAATTTTGCAGTCATACTGAATTGCAAAAAAAATCTACTCAATACACATACAAAATACACAAGTGTGAAACAATGGATGTAAAACTTGAAAGAAAAAAAAATATGTATAATATAAATATAAAATATAATATAGAACTAAGCAAAGACTGATTTTTAAAAATCTTAGAAAAATATATATTTAAAATGCCATTAAAAACACATTCAGTATTAAGTCAATTGACAGATATATTTAAGACTGTTAAGCAACAAAAAATTCAAAGAAATTTTTACATCTTGCACTTAAAAAAAAAAAAAAAAATGAAAAACAGTTCTTACATCACAAGTTGTACATAATACAAATTTAGAAAAATATCAGATGTAGTGTAATTTGTTTGCAACATAATTGTCTACTATAAACAAAATCATAGCAGCCTTATAAAATAAAAAATTCTTAAACAAAAGTTTACCTGTGTTGCAGGAGGAAGGAACCTATAAACATCGTAGATTTGTTCTTTAAACCCTGCATAATATATATATATATATATATATATATATATATATATATATATATATATATATATATATATATATATATATATATATATACTTATATATATACATACATATATACATGTATATAAATACAAAATTTTTTCCTAAAAATATCCACAGAAAATCTCCAGAAATATTGATGCATTTTGTGTAACTAAGAATATATTGTGTTTAAAGAAACTATTTGTATGTGCGTACAAATATAAACATGATTTGGACGCAAAAAATGTTTAGATATTTTAATTTTTCTATAAAGGAAACCAGTGACATAGTGCTGTGAATGTTAAAATGATAAAATTTTAATATATAAAAATATATATAAATTAGTGGAACCACTTAACAAAAATTAGTGAAATCATTTAACAAAAATTTTCTCATTTTACACTGTGTTTTATCAATAAAACTCATCAGAAATGAAGATCAAAATAATAAAACTTCGATTTATACCAAAAATTAAATTACAGGAAGTCGCAAATGTCTCAACTACTGTAAATTTTCACACATTTGTGGAATTTGCTGACACTATTATAAAAAGAATTCTTAGGAAATGATTATTTATGCTTTTTTTAAAAATATTTTTTAAAAAGGGAGACTTAATGTAACTATTATTTGAGCTCATTTATTTTATAGTTTTTTAGGAGAAACTTATTTTCATGCCTGCATTTAGAAATTAATTCAGATTTTTTGTTTAATAAACATTCTTGGTTTGCATATGTAACTATTTCAAATTTTTCATTATTGGAAATATTGTTATATGCAGGCACTGTTTTAAATATAGACCAATTCAGTATAAAATCATCAAATTTTTACCTTTTAATTCCCATATATATTTTGACAGCATGATGTCTTTTGAATACTTTTTATTTTTGAAAGATTGCTTATGATTGGCAAAACATTTTTTACACTCACCCTCTGTTATGCTAATATATTGTTTATCAGGTACATTCTTAGAGGAAACAACACATTTATATACCACATTTTTTGATAAACAACTTCCACTCATTGGACAATTGTTTTTTGTTTACAATTACAAATTTCTGTACTTTTTTCGTTTAGGATTTTTTTTTTGTTTAACAAAGCATTATTGT
This sequence comes from Hydra vulgaris, assembly GCF_038396675.1. Classification (NCBI taxonomy): domain Eukaryota; kingdom Metazoa; phylum Cnidaria; class Hydrozoa; order Anthoathecata; family Hydridae; genus Hydra; species Hydra vulgaris. The sequence goes on from NC_088928.1 coordinate 37,290,546, forward strand.
GACTTTTTATAATTCTTTCCATAGTTTTTGTGCAACTGTAGCTTACTTTAATTGTATTTCGATTAAAAATTTTATGTAATTTATTAGAGGGCGGGAAATGCTTATTGACGAATTTTAAAAACACTTTTCCTATGTTAGTGAAAACATTTTTGCTAAATGGGGGGTTGAACCAAATTATATTTCTAGTTCTACTTTGCTTTTTTGAATTCTTTTTTTCAGGGTCAAATTTTAGTTCAAAATTTTTAAAACCACTTTTTTTAAGGGTATCTTCAAATATTCGTTTTGAGGAATTGAATACATTTTCATTAGAAAAGTTTTGGTTTAGCCTGTTATTGATTAAAATCGGGAATTGTTTTAGAATTTGGGGTGGATGGTTTGAGTTAATATTAATATACAATAATTCGTTTGATTTTTTGAAAGGTTTTTATGAATTTTCAGAGAGGTTAAATGTGACATCAAGAAAGTTCACAACTTTTAAATTTATGTTTATTTCAATTTGAAAACCAATATTTTTAAAAACTTTTGTCTTTTCTAATTTTATCTAGCTGTGGACCAGATTTTTTACACATTACTATTAAACCATTGTCACAATAAAGGTCTAAATCATTTATATTGATTATTTTATTTAATAAATCTAAAATGTATAGTCCAACAAATTCACAAATCTCTGCTCCATCATAACTGCCCATTGTTACATCAAAGCAGTCATGTATGTTTTTCTTTTTCCAAGTATCCTTATTAAAATAGGTTTTTCTACAATGTTTTGTTATACGGATTGTTTCTTCAGGAATAACTGTATAGCTTTTTGCAAATTCAATTGTTTTATCTAAAATATCTGCAGTTATTGAAGGGTAAAAATCATTAATATCAAATTAGATAAATGTACAGTCATTTTTATTTACGATTATGGAAAACCAATTTATAACATCAGTGATACTTTTCCATTGTTTTTTTAATTCTTAATTTCTTCATTTTACAATACTTAAAATCTTTTCACTGTATCTCTTCATGCTTTAAAAACTTTTATTATCTAATTTTTTTCTCTGCACTTTAATGCTTTGGAACTTTCTCCTATTTACTTGTTTTCTCATTTTTTCATAGTCTTCTATCAACTACTTTATTGCTTTTTAACACTATTCTTTGTTATTGAATAAGTTTTAAAAAAAATCAGATTCAACTTTATTTTCAGTCACTGTTTTGACTCTCTTTTTTCTGACCTCTTCCTTTTTTTTTAAATTTATTTACATCAGAGCTCTTTATCTTTTTGTCCTACTGTCTAGCTAACGTTTTTTTAAGTTATTTACAATTGTTATAAAAAGTTTTGCGCTAAGTACCATATTGGTTAAGGGTTCTATTCTTTGTACAAAGAACTAAATGTAAGCAAAGGAAAAATTATAAACAGAATTTTTACAAGTATAAAATTATAATTTGCATGAGCTACATATCTTTATATAAATTTCTTATAGTACTGAATTTTTTTTTTAATTGTTTCTTTCTTTAATGAATAACGACATTCATTGCTCTGTGTCAACAAGCATGAATAAGCAGAACTCCTTAAAGTTTAATCAATTTAGTTAGAAAAAAGTGGAGCTTAATGTAATAAAAAAAAAGAAGCTAAAATGATGTCATTTATAGAAGATAAAATAACATCATAGTATTTATTATAATAAATATGAAGAAATTTAGTAATAATAAAATGAACCAGTATAAATGGTATAAATAAGCTAGTAGAACTGCTAAAAAAAATAAACAACCAAAGGTGAAATCTGGTACAGCTACATGCATACTAAATTTAAATTTTTGTAACTTTTTTTTAAAAAAATAATTCTTAAAAAGTTTGATCATGTTCAGCAACTGATCATGAACCTTTAGAGTTCATTCACAGTTTGCAACAATACAATCAAACAGCATTAATCTAAGCTTATGAATGTGACTGGATGTAACTTTTGTAAAAACTAATGCAACAATTCACAAAATTTATACTATAAATTATTTTATTAAATACAAAACTTTATTTTCTTTAATAGAGACATCACAAATAGTGATTTTGTCAAATATCGAATATTCAGCTAGGTGCTCGGTCGAAGAACCGATTATTCGGCAACACTTAGTTATTTAGTTATTTTGTTATTATACATCAAATTTGTATAAACTATAACTATGTATAAAAGTAGCATACTCTTCAAACCATTCAAAAAGATTACAAAAACAACCAGTATTTCTTCCATTTCTGAGGTAATTTTAAAAGTTGCTATATATAGATATAGTTGCTATAGACAGAAAAGTTGCTATAGATAGATAACACAAAGTCTTTAAACTTATTAAAGATGATACCTTCACTACAAACTGAACTTAAAGCAATGTTTAACTTTAATGGAAATGCCATATATATTGTTGCCTTTTTTATTGATGCACATTCCAAAACTAATTTCAAGGGATTAGTTAAAACACAGCAAGCAAAACAAAAGATCTGAGCTATGAGAAAGAGTGTCTGGGTGTCACACATCACAATCTTTCTCATAGTGTTATAAATCACAATAACACAATCTTTCTCAGAGTAAAAAATTAAGTCAGTGAAAGGTTAACTCTTATCAGTGAAAAATGACACCAATGAACACCATGACACCAATGAACAATCGCCGGATCTAGTAGCACCAATGATGATTCATTTTAACTTCATAACAAAAACAAATACAAATGGAAACTATCAAACCAAACTCTACAAAAAATATGCACACATGTGGAAAAGAAAAGTCAAATTACAAATGAAATTTTATTGATATTTATTTAAATGAATGCTTTTACATCTTGCTCTTACAAGTTGTGGTAAGCAAATGCAAAACATCCAAACAGAACTTGCTAAATTTTTCTTACTATTTGCCATTGGCAGTGTACATAGTGAATGACTATTTTTGGAAGTATGTGTAATTTACAAGGAATTTGAAATTGTTTGCAATGATCAAATGATGAAAATGTTTTCTATCATAACTTACTACCTATAGATTTAAAGTATTAATTATGCCAATATTTTGTTAAAACAGAAAATTAAAAAAAATAACTATATGTAATCCTTTTTTTATGCATTTTTATCTTTGCAATCTGGTATTCAGTTTTTGACGGAATACAGAATAGTAAAAAAGTAACTGAATAGGCCGAATATAGAATAGTCACTGAATATTCGTGACAACTCTAAATCAAAGGGTCTAGTTTATCTTTTCTGTAAACAGTTAATCTAATAATATTATTTCTTTAAAGGGTGAATCTAATTACATTTTAACTAAAAAAAAAACCATTAACCTTTGTTTAACATTTCATCAGATTCATCCAAAATCAGGAGTTTAATAGATCTTGTTCGCAAATTTCTTCTCTTTATCATATCTAAAATATATGGAAAAATTGTTTTTACTTAAAAAAGGTTTATGTGATAGAAAGTAAGCAGACAAAATCAAATGTTTGAGGTCAAGAACCTAAACTAACAGACAAATATTAGACCCATCTTCACAGTCATGGCATGTGAAAATTTTTTATAATTTAACCAAAAAAAAATACTAACCAAAAACTCTTCCAGGTGTGCCAGAAACAATGTGCTGACCATAATCAAGTTTCCTTATATCTTCACCTATATTTGTACCACCAATGCAAGCATGACATTGAATACTCATGTAATCCCCCAAGGCTAAAACAACCTTGTAGAAAAAAATTTTAAATTTCAGCCTTTTAAAACTTGTAAAAAATTAGTTGCAAAAAACCTAAAAATAAATTTGTTAACATAATCTTCATCCTATTATTTTCTTTTGTAAAATTGACATTCAAATTTTTTAAATAAATGATGTTAATGTTCTTTGATTAATTTTTTTTAACTTAATGATTGCATAACTTAAATTCTGATAATTTGATTTTTGCTTTTAACACAAGTTGTTGTTTTAAGCAATACACGAAAATATGTCTCAAAAAAGCATGATGCAAAAGCTCTCTGATATAAGTACTACTTGTAGTACTTATATCAGAGAGCTATATGCAATATAGCTCTTATTAATGCATTACTCAAATTAATGCATATACTACTATGCAATAATTATTTTATTAAAAGAGAAGGAAAATCATTCTTAAAGAACTTCACAAATAGTAAAAAAATTAGACACAATAAGAAACATAAAGCATAAAGAAGTGTTGGAAAAAGAAAACTTTAATCACTTTTGTATTCATTACTGATAAACTTTTTATCTTAATTTTATATTTGCTCAGCACTAACAGCAACAGCAGTATGAAACATTTTTTAATTTAGTACGCTTTCTTAAGCAATTTTTCAAGTCATTGATTTTTTAAGTCACACAGGTGTTTAAGTTAGTAAATATTTACAAAAAGGTTTAAAATCTGTTAAAATCACAATTAAAAAATTTAGTTATAAAGTAAATATGAAACCTAGAACAAACAACAGTGGAATTGTATCAACTGCAGTGTTGGTCAGAAAAGGAATACAATTGCAGACAATTACTTTTGTTTCAACAACTTGACCACAACTTTTAAGATGTTTTAAAAACATTTTCTTAGCTTTTTCACAACTTGTGTTTTTACTTGGTTATCCCTTTAATTGCTTTATAAGCCTATAAGTTAATGTGTTTTTTTTTACATAATTATTATTTCAAAAACTTAATAAGCTTTTAATTACTTATTAATTTAAGTAACTTATTAAAATCTTACTAAAAAATTTTCATAGAAATACAAATATTAGATTACAATACAAACATAATAAAACACAATACATATACAAATACGGATACAACACAATGGACAAATATAATACAATGCACAAATGCATTACAATACAAAATTAACAATATAATACACAAATACAATACAGTAAAGGTATTGAACAACTTTTTTCTATAAATTTTCTTCAATAAATAAGTAATACAAAATTTATTCTAGCTGAGCATTTTAATAAACCTAATTTAAGAAAAGCTTTTTACCTTTTGTATTTGACAAGCCAATTCTCTGGTTGGTGATAACACTAATACTTGTGTTTCACGTAGCTAAACAATAAAATGTTATGCAACCATAAATTTTATAAGCAACTGTTTGTGTTTTTGACAAATCAATTATAAGAGATATAATAAAATTGTATATAATTAAAAAAATTGTTTAAAACTACCTTTTCACATCAAATCTTGATTTTGTAAAAATCAAGGTTTGCTACATTTATTTAACAAATCTTATGTTTGACTAATGTAAATTTATATTTAAGTTCTTAGTTTTTTTATTTTTTAGATTGATCATAGAACATCAATCAGATGAAATCAGAAACTAGTTTTTTGCATTTTGAAATGCATAGTTTCTGAGCTGTAGACAAAGATTTTGTCAACAGCAAATTGTTATTTACTATATAATTGTTTTCAACTTTTTTAATAATAAAATTTACTATATAATTGTTTATTTATAAACTTTGGCATATATATAATTCTGACATATATAAAATTCGAGCAGTGAACGCCTGAGGAAAGAAATGAAGTACATTAGAATAAAGGAGAATTATTTTTCAAACAAAGCATATTTTGACAGTTGTCAAGACAAAAATAAAGATAAATAGAGGAATATTTAAAATAAGACAGACAATGCACCTAAACAGTACTAACAATAATAAAAAAAAAAATGAATTGTTATATAAATACTAATATGAACTAAGATAAACAAAAAATATATCACCAAACAAAAAATAAATAAAACAAAAAATACATTAAAAAATAAAAAGTATGCATACAACAATGAAAGGCCTCAGAATGGAATATTTTTTTTGATGATATGAAAAGTGTTAATCTACTGCACAATATAAGTAAAAATAATTAAATAAATCACTTACCATACCAACGGTAGAAAAAACTACGCACAATAAATTAAAATTCAAATAAAAACGCCAGAAACAAAACTAAAAACAACTTAAGTGTGTAAACAGAAAATGCTAATAAATTTTCCCTAAGACCATTCAAACCACATAGGTACTTCCAGCACAAATATACCAAAAACAATCAAATGGCAATATACCTTATTAAAATCCCTTTTAAAATAAAATAAAACATAATAGAGTATTCAAAAAACTCTAACGTTGTCATAGATACTTCATTCGAATTTTGTTAACCAATCTAAAGTGTAAGAAAATGAAACAACCCGCGCAACTTAAAATCATAACTAAATATCAAGTATATTAGAAAGTAGAAAAAAACATATATATCGCCTGCAAAAATGTAAAGATTTAAACATATAGTGAAGGATATAAGAAATTATCTGAATAATAATAAAAGACGAAAATTGTGTCTGTGAAAATTAAAATAAAGCCGAGTATATATATATCGCCTGCAAAAATGTAAAGATTTAAACATGTAGTGAAGGATATAAGAAATTCTCCGAATAATAATAAAAGACGAAAATTGCGCCTGTGAAAATTAAAACAAAGCTGAGTAATGAATGTAAGATAATATGGCATAAAAGTTCCTTGATAATAGTAATAATATGAAAATCAGCGGATAAATCATACATTAAAAAAATTGTAATAAGATTAACTAAATACTAAAATAAGACCAGATAAATTTAAGCCAAATGAGTGGTTAAAAAATTATTAAAAAGCAATAATAATAGTCGTGATATAAAAACGATGTACGAAGCGGGAAAAGTATTGTTTAGAAGTAAAGTCTTCTTTAATAAATATACCTACTATAAGACTAGTAATTATGGGCAAACATATAAAATAATAATACAGGGTAAATTATTTTGGGTTTTTATCATGTTTTATAAGACTTTTATAAGATCACAAACAAATTGTAAAAAGAGTAATAAATATTATAGTTTTTTTTTCCATTCTGAGGCCTTTCATTGTTGTATGCATACTTTTTATTTTTTAATGTATTTTTTGTTTTATTTATTTTTTGTTTGGTGATATATTTTTTGTTTATCTTAGTTCATA
>NC_088928.1:37302500-37427500 GCF_038396675.1 Hydra vulgaris
TCAGTCCAAATAATCAATAAGAATTTAGAAAAAGCACATAAAACATCTACAACTAAAGCAATTACTAGCACACTATTTTTTTTAAACTTATACCATAAGCATATATTCCACGAATAAGATCTTCCCGGAGCTTCATCTGCTCAAATGTTTTGGTAACTTTTACATCTTCAGATGTTTCAAACACAAGCTTAGAATCTTCTTCTTCTGTTTCAGTTTCAATTACACGACGTCTAATTTCTTCAGCCATATTTTCTTTGCTAAGCGTGGAGCTGTAGTGTAGGCTCGCAAACCGAAACCCTTTATCAAAAATCGATTTGTATTTGTGCGTAACTAACTGGTTAACACTGATGTGCACTTTTCTGTGCCAAATAACATAAATGAGTTGTATTTGACAAAAAATCAATTAAAAAAAGAAAAGAAGTATTTAAAATCTTATAGCTAATACGGAGTTTTCAAATTTGTAAAACCACCAAAACACTTTAGTGATTTTACAAACTCTCAGTTGAACTTTCTCAGTGACGCGGATAGCCGATTGGGACTCCAGGACCATTAATGTGCTAAATGTGCTGCTTTTTTTTAAATAATATAATTTCCTCCACAGGTTTCTTTTCTCATATTCATTTGTTCTTCGATCCTATAATAATATATTATATTATTATAGGGTTATTACAGGTATTATAGGTAATACATTATTTTATAATGAGTTTTAATAATCTGTTGATAACAGATTGTAAAACTTTTTTTTTTTTTTGCAACGGAAAGTTTTATTCCTGTTTTGTTCTTATCTACATTAATAATATTTCCAAAAACCTTACATCTAAAGTAGCTCTTTTTGCTGATAACTCTATTTTGTACCCTTATCTTAACAAAAAGTCTTCTCTTTTCAATCGCTTAGAACAGCCAGCATTGGCTAATAAGTTTTAATTCCAATAAAACTCAGTTATTTGCTGCAAAAAACTATCGCAATGCTGTCGACATTCTTATTTAATGAATGGCAACCCTGATCACTGAGTCCTCTTTTTTACGTCTTCTTGGATTATCGTTTACTACTGACCTTTTATGATAACCCTATATAAAATCGACAGCAAAACTAGCATCTGCTAATGTTGCTTCTTTTTATCGTGCTTTTTTCTCCCTCCTGATTTCATTCTTTACCTCTATAAATCTCTTATTCGTTCCTGTATGGAATACTGTTGTCATATTTGGGCTGTTTCTTCTATAGATTCTTTTTCTCTTCTAAACAAACTGCTAAGCTTGAACCTCTTTCCCATCGTCGTAAAGTTGCATCTCTTTCATTTTACTACAAATACTATCACGGTTGCTGCTAAAAGGAGTATCATCATCTATAGTTCTATCTACTAAAACTCATTTTTGCTTGACTCGTCATTCGGCAAAATCTCATTCGTTTACTGTATTTGTCACTACATGCTTTTAAAACTTTTATTTGTCTAGTTTTTTTTCCCGCACTTTAACCTTTTAAAACTCTCTCCTCTTCATGTTTTCCTGACTCATCCCAGCTAGCATACTTACGTTGGGCCAATGTATGTAAATACATCCCGAGCGTCGGCTGGTTTCTCCTATGCAAATACAACGTTGATCCAATGTTAGTTGTATAGAATTTATATTAATGAAAACCTTAATAACGACGTGGTTAAAAATAGTTAGCAAATATTTCCGTAAAAATTTTTTCGATACAAACACAACTGTATATAATCCAACGTTATTCCAATGTATATTACGATAAAACTAACATTGGATCAACGTTGTATTTGTATCGGAGAAAACAGCTAACATTTGTGATGTATTTACATACGTTAGCCCAACGTAAGTGTGCTAGCAGAGCTGGGACGCAACTTAAAACTCTTCGAGCCTTCTGCCAACCGTTTTCTTGCTCTATAATTCTATTTTTTTGTTCTAGTAACTCCAAACTTAATCATGGTTGTATGCAGACTTGTTGGGAGTAAATAGGGGTGAAAATTTCCCGAAAATTTTCAACTCGAAAAAATTTCCGAAAATTTTTTCGGAAATTTTGACAATTTTCAATAAAATATAAGATATTTTATAATTTTTACTTGTATATATTTCGTCAATAAACAAATAATTTTACAATGTACTTGTAAAAAAATAAATAAAATATATTCGTTAAATTCTGACAGGAGCAAGCAGAAGAAAATACATCTTATCACTTTGCTCCTTAAGTAGCGAAATAGTTTACTTTACTTACACGTTTAAATTCATAAAATATATAAGTATAAAAATATTTCTTACATATTTAAGAGTTACATACACATACCTATTATACACATAAACATACACATACCTATTAGTAAATATATAACAAGATAAATAAATACATAACGAAAAGATTAAAAAAAAAAAATGTTTCTACTGGTTAGATTTAACAAATATTGTTTCACGGTTTTTTTTAAATTAACGGGTAAAATTTTATATCTTATTTAGGCAGTTATGGATAACTTTATGGTAAAATATTGTGAAGTAGATTATTAAAATTTTAAAAACTTTAAAAAACACTTTTTTGGTATTTTATTGAGTTTTATTAGTTTATTATTTATTATTATAACTTTAAGTAGCAACTTATGATTATGAAATTTTCTAACTGTTTTATCCCGTCATTTCCTAAGTATATTGATGTTCTTTGCCGTAGCAAGTTTTGCTTAAGGCTTAACATAATGGGCACCCCTAAAGGAGATGGGGCACTTTTCAATATCTATTAAATTGGCCAATATCTATTAAATTGGCACTTTTCAATATCTATTAAATTGGCTATTAGATGGGTCACTTTTCAATATCTATTAAATTGGCCTAAAAGTTACTGAAAACTCTAAAACAATATATAAAAAGATTTGATTCAATATTTACCGGATTATTACAATTTTTTCTTGATTTAAATAAATAAATGAAAGGCAAAAAGCAAAGAAAATTTTTTGCTAATTTTAAACTATTTAAAAACATAGTTAGCAATAAAAATAAAGAACTAATGATTTCGGGGTAATAAATTCCACCGTTATGTTTAAATAAGTGCTTTTAAAACTTGAGTCTCACTCGCCACAACCTTGCATTTGGCTACATAAATCAATATATTAAAAAATGAGGGTGAATCTGTAAAAGTACCGACTGGTTTCTTTAAAATAAAAGTAAAAAAAGGTCCTTAAAATAAAAATTCACCCGCCTGATTTGTGTCAAAAACCGACTATAACTTAAAAATCACCTTCTTTGTGGGGGTAAAACACTCCCTTTCCCCACACACCATCCCTCTAAAATCGTCTTTGTAAGCAACCTTTACACATAAAAAAATCTTTGTTTCTTTAAAACACTCTGCGAAAATAATGCACAATAAAACTTGTTACTCTAAAAAAGATTTTATTTTTTGTATTTTGTGAAAATTTTACATCGTTGTTGAGAGAAGTAAAAGCTGAAATATGTTATACACAAACTCAAAAGACAAGCTAACTCGGAAAACATCTGCATTATTTTTTATTTCACAAAAGTAATGTAAGTAAAAGTAATATATAATAACTTGAGCGTTTTATTAATTTTTTAGAAAAATGCGTGGTTTTTAAATTGACTATAAAAATTTGACTTAAAGATTATATTTTTCGACTAAAAGATTGTATTTTTCGCTTGTGGGTTTATATTACTTTATATTTTTGTTGAAATATTTAAAGAATACCCAAATGCTACGAAGATAAAATGTATATTTTTAAAACAAAGAAATAAATTTTATAAAAATATATACTCTCGAGTCCCTAATAAAAGAAGGGGGGGGTACGTTTATTAATTTTTGGAAAATTTTCTCACCCACCCCAAGCTTATTTAGACCCCCTCCCCCGTTTATTAATTTTTACTCGTTACCAAAAAAAAATCAGTGAAAATCGGCCTTAAAACTTAGAAAATATTTATTACAGTCACTGATAAAACAAAATTTTACAGTGTAAATAGGCTTTAAAAATCACCAACCAAGTAAATCCCGATTTATCGAAAATGATCTTTTAATTTATTTTTCACCAAAGTATAAAATTTATTAAATACTATTGAAATTATTATAAAACAGCTGTTAGAAAATGCGCATTTGACCGTGAGCCACGCTAGATTTAAATAGTTTTATGCGTGTTATGTAAAAAATATTAGTTTGGATTTATAAACCGAAAATTTTTATAAAATATACGTATATTGTAACATAAAATATTCCCCCCCCCCCCTAATATTATTCCCCTTCCCCCCTCCCCCTGTTTATTAGATCTGGACTAAAATCCGCCCCCTCCTTTTATTCCTACCCACCCACGCTTGTTTAAGGACTCGAGAGTAATAACTATAAGTTTATTGTAATAAAAAATTTTAAAAAATTCCGGAAATTTTGAGCAAAATTTCCCGGGAAAAGAAGAAGAAATATCAGTAGAAAAAGTTTCTACTGATGCAATTGACACATTTTCTTTAATACGCATAAAAGAGCTCAATAAGTGTGAAGCAAATGAAGCAAGCTTATGGAGAAAACTAGCATGCCAAACTTTGTCAAAAGCTTTAGATATGTCAAGAGCAATAACCCTAGCCTCACCTCCTCCATCTGCACAGTAAATCTTTCAGTCACATCAGTTAGCAAGTCAGCGTAAAGCGAGAGGATCAAAAACCGTATTGATTGTCTGATAATTATTTGATTCAAGATGAGATGTGAGAAATTTGTTGATCAAAGACTAAAAGACCTTGCCAATAACATAAAGAAGACTGATCGGACAATAATTGGAGGGGTCAGAATGTTTACTGGAGTTTTTGAAAATTGGAACAACAGATGCTATTTTTCAGCAGGCAGTAAAACAAGACTCAGTCAAGCACTTATTAGTTGTATTAGTTAGTAGTTATAGTTTAGAGAGAATTGAAGAGAGTTCTGGAGAACATCTTTGTAAGACTATGACAGGAATGTTGTCAGGAACATAAGCTGTAGAAGAGTTTAATTGAGATATGACTTTAGCAACGGAAACTGGAGTGATTTGAATGTCTAACAATGGGTTAACCTGTTTAATTGGAATGGCAATAAGATTCAAGAGCCGAATTAAAAGAAAATTTTTTTGTGGAGAGGTAATAAAATCAGTCCCATGAATGAGAAATGGAATATTAGACCTACCCTTATTAATAATGCAGTCTTTTAAATATAACCTTTGAAATAAGATACGAGATTTAGTAAACTGAAAATAATGGATTTTAGCATCTGACAGCGTCTTTTTACATCGATTTCTTACAATAATATACAGCCGTTTCTTCTTGAGAGAGTTATTTTTTGAAAAAGATGAAAAAATGATTACGATTAGATATTGCAGCTGCATAAGAAGGTTAAAACCATGAAGTAGAATGAAGCTTGAATTGGAACCGACAAAAAGGAATAAAAGCTTCTGTTCCTGCTTGAATCCTGGAGGTTAAATAGGAGACGCAGTTATCAGCATGAGAGAAAAGACTTCAGCCTAAGGAACGTCACAAAAAAAATCAAAGTAAATGATTAGAGTTGTCAGAAAAATATATCACAAATTTAAATATCTGAGTAAGAGTTTAAGAAATGTAGAAGTTACGGGCTTTAGTGTCTGCAGTGCAAGCAAAGGATGTGACTATTGGAGTTTTTGCGAATCAAAAGATAGTACCCATCAACACTGAGATCTGAAGAAGGAATTGTAGAACTTAAATTAGTCTCACTAAGAGTAAGTAAATGGCGATTTTTGGAAGAGGTAAGATTCAATTGATAGAAAGTTGTTTCGCACGAATTAAAATGTTTTCTACGAATACTTGTAAAATATATATTAAAACAGTTAGGTGGTGGGGATAATTTTTTATGTTTAATATTTTGGGTTTCTTTTGGTATGATTTAAGTTTAAAGAGAACTTGACTCATTCATAGATAGACCACGGCCTCCTGAGCAATGAGCAATGCAGTTGTCTCAATTCTGTTAATAAACTTAAGTCGTAACATAGGGCTCTTTATGTGGCCTCAACAATATGCACCAAAAGCATCAACAGAGACACCATCTATGCGCAACATTTCATTGTTAACACTCTAATATTTTGTGCTGTTGATGGAATTGGCTTCTCTGAGAACTACTTAAGGGTTTGGAAATTTTACTACCAGCCGGCCTCAGAACCATTAAACTGAGTTTTAAAGCTGTCCCCTCATTAGGAGGTAAGAGAAATAGTTGCATTGCAACTATCGAGGGGGGTACAATCAAAACCTATAAGTGAAGCCAAAAAGATCCGGCATTCGTCATCTTATGCAAGTGATACTGTAACACAGGTTTACATATACGTCACCCTAATTGATAAAAAAGGGGTTCGAGGCTGCCGAATAGAATTATTCTGCTTACCCCTTAAGTCTTTGCCTAGGAGGCCTTCTACAAACAGCAGCTAGTAGATTGTCTAGAGGTCATCTTTTATTTTATCCTCAGCGCCTCCAAGCGCTGCGGTCTTGTTAGATCTTTCTACGAGTTTAAGTATATACTTAGTCTCATCGAAAGATGTATAACTTTAAATTTAAATTTAAAGTAATTTTGCATGTAAATTCTTCAAGTATTTACACGTATAATTACGTATACAAATAACGTAATACAAAACACGTATAATTAGAATACAAGAAAAATTAACCTCAAAACAAAATTTTCTTACTAACAAAATGTAAAGTCCTTCAAAAGTATTTGCGGATTTTTTTCAATGCACAATCATGTTATGCCAAAAGTTTATTTTTTTAATACCACCCACCCTGCGGTTTTTTCGTCAGTATCTTTTAACTTGTCTAACAAACTCAACAGGGTCGGACTTGCCAGGAAGGTTGTGGGGATTCCCCCAGACCCCTGCAATGCTTAAAGATCCTGGACCTCACTATAAATAAATATGCACAAGTAAAACACACTAATACAAATTAATAATAACTATTTATTGTTTATATGCATTAATTTTGCAAAGGTAATACAATAAACATGGTAGTTAATTCTACAATTAAGATATGAAGTTATATAAGTTTCTGGTGGCTATTTTGTTAAGCTCGAAATTGATGGTGGCAAAGGTTTTCTCAAGTTTTGCCTAAGCATTGTCAATACTGCGTTACGAGATGAAACCAGCTCACCGCGACAACAACAACCTCTCACTCAAAGGACTGATAAAGACACTGGAGTCAAGAGACAAATTCTTGTTGGGGTATCAGAAGATTTGCCAGAAACACACTTAAATGTTGAACAAATCTGGTCACTGATTAATGCAAATGGATTTAAAACTAATTTTGACTTGTGATATGAAAATTGCAAATATAATTTGTGGTCTTCAAATCCATTCAAGTACGCACCCTTGCACATAGTGTGATGTCAAATCCAAGTGGGTTGCCAAATCTGGAAACTTGCGAACACTGGGCTCAATCAATTCAAGGCTCGAGTCTTTTCAGCAATCTGGCGGGGTTGTTGCTAATGCAAAGTTGTTTGGCAATGTCATTCGAAAGCCAATCATCTGCGGGCCTGTCAATGTTTTGATTTTGGAAATCATTCCACCGATGGAATTGCATCTCCTCTTAGGAGTTATCAACCATCTTTTCAAGACCCTTAAAACTGCTTGGATAGAAGCTGTTAAGTGGCCAGCCGCCCTCCACGTTTAACTGAGCCCAAATTATGGGGGCCAGTTTGAAGGAAATGAGCGCAGGAAACTTCCTCAAAATGTGGAGGTGCTGCAGCAACTTGCTGGTACAAACATGGTTCCTAAAATTTTGTGCATAATTGAAGCATTCAAAAGCTACAATTTAGTTGTGAGGGCTTGCTTTGGATACATCCTTCAGCCGGATTTTGCTAAAAAAATTGAAAATTTCAAAAGGTGTTACTTAATGATAACTGGTGCAAGCGTAACATCTAAAATTCACGCTGTCTTCTACCACATCAAGAATTTCATCAGTCACAAAAGATCCCCTTGGGGCCCTATAGTGAACAAACTGTCGAAACTTCTCATCAAGATTTTTATCAACATTGGTCGAAGTTTAAAGCGAAACAATAATCATCCGACTCCATTTTTCATGGTTTAGCCAACACACAGGTCAAGTGTGAGCAAACTTTTTTGAAGTTAAAGATTGTAAAAATTGCCTTTGTAGTCTTCTGGGTGAAGAGCACCACGAATATTTTGATGAATGTTGAGAATGACATAAAAATTAGTTACAATGAGGTCGTCCACAGTTTGGCAAAATCATCAAAACTTCTTTCTGATTACTTGCTATAATATAAAATTGCAAATATATACCTTTTTCTTATTTTCAATTTTTTTTTTAATTAAAATGGTGCGGCACAGCAATTTAAAATTACTGTATTTTTAAAACCTTGCATATGAATTTATTTTTTTAAACGTGCCGAATAAATTGATGGAGTGCATGTACCCGTATGACAAAAAACTCTGTGATTAACTATGCGGTTTGATTTATTTTTGCTAAATTTTTTGGTACAGTGAGGGCCCCGTCGGTTTCCCTCCCCCCTCCTCCCCGAGCCCATAGTGCTTGTCCGGTCGTAAAACAAACAAAATTAGCAACTAAAAAATTTGCGATTGTTTTTTGAACCAAGTGCGATGATTCCCTTTTTTTCTTTTCGCAATATGTTTATTTGTCATTCACGGTTTACGAACTTTTTAGTATTGTTTATACTCGTCAATATCCCGAGGTTGCACGTGAATTTCGAGAATGATGATACCAAGATCTTTTAGTCAGTTTTATCACTGTCTTGTAAGTTTATCGAATAAAGTTCAGATTTAGAAGATATTTGTTTTAATGCCTTATTTTTATTAAAGCGTTAAATGTAGTTTAACGATGGATTTGCTGTGCGAGTTGAGTGAACAGTTTAAAGTTATACAAAGAGGACCTAAAAAGTTCCCCATAAATTGATTAGTGCTTTCATGAGTGCTAGGGTGGCTCTTAAAACAACATTTTTGAAAAAAACCTGTTCCTACCCCTTTACTTTGTTCTATATAATACTAAAACACTAGGTTTAAAATTTTTTTGAACAAAAAATTTTTTTAGGGGTAGTTCAAGACCCTTAAAAATTTGACTGGTCTCTAAAATTTTGAAAATAAAAGTTCTTCTAAAGTATGTCAACCTGGTACTCAAAAGAAGCGAAATTATATAAAAACTTCAAAAACAGTAATCACTTTACAAAAAAATGTTTAAAAAAACTATTTTTTTAAAACTTGAAAATAATGACATTTTTTATTTTCAGCTTTAAAACAATAGTTTTTATGCATTTATTTAAGAAAAAAGTTATTTTTTTGTAAATTGATTATTATTTTTAAAGTTTTTATATAATTTCGCTTTTTTTGAGTATCAGGTTGACATACTTTAGAAGAACTTTTATTTTCAAAATTTTAGGGACCAGTCAAATTTTTAAGGGTCTTGAGCTACTCCTAAAACAATTTTTTGTTCAAAAAAATTTTAAACCTAGTGTTTTAGTATTATATAGAACAAAGTAAAGGGGTAGGAACAGGTTTTTTTCAAAAATGTTGTTTTAAGAGCCACCCTAAATAAGTGCGGTTTACCTGACAATTATACTTAATTTTAAAAATTAAATTCATATCATGCGCATTGTAACATTGGCAGAAAGGGGTTATCTCAACAATATTAAAGCTTCCATCTTTTTATTTACAATATATCTGTTTTTAAATGTACCAACATGTTTGTATAAATTTGCGTAAGTTAAAAACCTGAAAATACATGCATTAACTATAGAAATTTTTATTTTTTTATTTGATTTAACTTTGTTAAATCATATAGATTTAAAATTTATATGATTTAACAAAGTTTTAAACAAGTTCAGTTACAAAAGTAGCTGAACTTGCTTATAAATAACATGCTTATAAATTAACAAACGAATCAAGTAAGACATTTTTCTTACTAGTATATATATTATAATCATCCAGCAGAAGTAAAAAAATCTGCTCAAAGTTTCTTTAGATAATAAAGTAGCTAAAAATATTGCAAAAGTGTTAAAAATAATCACAGAATTTGGAGTTCAAAATATGTTCAAGAATGTAAAACAATTAAGAAATGAATTTCTCACAAGCCAGGTTTATTGTTGGTTAACTTGATAGTTTTAATCTATGAAACAAAATACTAATTTCATCAAAAAAATTATTATTGTATCCAAGTTTTAAAAATATCTCCAAATTTAATAGATGCTGAATGTCAACAGGATTTCATACACAAAACAAAGAAAAATAAACTGAGTAATGCCTTTTAAGAGATGGATCCCTTTTGGTGTGGTATCTGTGGAAATCAGATATAAAAATCTATAATGAAACCTTTCTATAGTGGTAGTTTGATATAAACAAATATCAAAAAGAGTTTCATTTGAAATTTCTATAGCAAGACAAAAGTATGAATAAATGATACAAAAATATTATATAGATATATGAATCACAGCAATATATAAAATTGTATGCTGATGAAACAAAAATCATGTCAATTTGTTCTTCAGATGAGTTAAGTAATTAATTACAATGCAATTTAAACTTTGCATATGCTTGGAATTAAATTTGGTTGCTTAGTTTTAATATTAACAAATGCTCATTTATGCACTATTGCTATATAAATAAGAGGTATCCAATCATATAAATGATTAAACGAAATAGATCAGTTTCAAAAAGGGACCTAGAAGTGATTTTTCAGATAACTTTAAAATCAATTAGTGTTAAGTGCAA
The DNA here is from genome assembly GCF_038396675.1 of Hydra vulgaris. Lineage (NCBI taxonomy): Eukaryota > Metazoa > Cnidaria > Hydrozoa > Anthoathecata > Hydridae > Hydra > Hydra vulgaris. Next base: position 37,313,201 of record NC_088928.1, read on the forward strand.
GCAAAGCACATTGCATTTCAGGCATGATGAAAAAACTATTGTTCAATTTTATGCAGAACTGCTAAAATCTCTAAATGTTTCTTTTATTCAACAACTTCTTGAGTTTGCTTTACTGGTATGAGATCCTTATCAAAAACAAAATATCCCCATTTTAGAAAGAGTGCAGTGTTAGATAAAACAAACCAAAACCAGTAAATAAATGTTACCAAAACACCAGAAATTGCTGCCAAAATTCTTTTAGATTGGTGGCTGTATTTTTCAGCAAAATACAGTTCTCTGTCACACAGCCAAAGTTGTGATCCTCATTTGTTCAAGTTGTACTTGTAGCCATAGCTTAAATTAATCTAAAGAATTTTTGTTACATAATTATTAGGGTGTCCCAAATAACCACATTTTCTAAAAATCTGTGCTGCCACCCCCTTAATGTGTTCTATATAATAAAATAACACTGTATTTAAAATTTTTTTAAATAAAAAATATTAAAGAATCCCCAAAGACCCTTGAACGTCAGACGGGTCCCTATAGTTATCAAAATAATAATTTTTCAGAAGTATATCATATTGGGTCTCAAAAGAAAGGAGATTATATAAAAATTTTGGCTTGTAAAAAAATTATAATCAAAAAATCTTGTTAAGTTCCTTATTTTTTTGTTTTTAGTTAAAAAATGTCATTTTCTATTCACAAAAATCTAAAATAATAATTTTTTTGTAAAATGATGATTATTTTTAAAGTTTTTATATAATTTTGTTTCTTTTGAGACCCAATAAGACATGCGTTTGAAAAACTTTTTTCGTATTAATATTAGGGACCCATTAAATGTTCAAGGGTTTTGGGGGACCCCTAAAAATATTTTTCATTGAAAAAATTTATAAATCCAGTGCTATTTTATCATATAAACCACATTAAGGGGGTGGCAGCATAGATTTAAAAAAAAATGTTGTTATTTAGGACCCCCTAATAGTTATAGAGAAAATGTTTTACTAAATTGAGCTGCAAGTTATAGGAATGCACTGCTAGAAAATATTATTGCAGCTATTTCAGTTAATTCATTTCAAGCAAGACTTGATCAATCGAAGTCAAACCATCACTAGAATTAGCTTGCAGAGTGTGCTTAAAACCACACTCACTGGTAGCAATACCAGTCAAGGCATAAACTAATATATTATCCAAAAATATGCGTTTCTGCAAAGAGAGAGAGAGAGGAGAGAGAGAGAGAGAGAAATAATATGGAATAATAAAATATAGAAAATGATCTCTTCATTTGTCTGATTTAAATCTGATCAAAATGTTGCGGGGTTAGTTTGATAGGAATGTGAGAAAAATGCAACCAACCAAGTAAGCGACTGGGGCTAATATTTGACTGAAGCCAGAGTCGAGTTTGATTAACCATAGCCAGGGCTGGGGTTATTTGATCTGCCGATAGGAGTGCTGTTACATCGACTAAGGGTTTGGGCTGGGGCAGCAATCTTTTCTTTCATTATTGTTTATATATATATATACATACATACATACATACATACATACATACATACATACATACAGAGAAATAAGTATCTGAACAAAACATTTTATTATGAAAAATAAACTTTGTCTCTGTTTACACTGAAACTTTTTGTTTTTATTGGTGATTAAAATAATTTTTTTCTGATTTTTATTGGTGCTTTTCACTGAATTTTTTTTTTAGTTTTGAGATTTTGTTAGTAACAAGTCAAAATTAATAAAAGGAGGGGGGGGGTATATGCTATATTGCATATTGTTTCTCAAGTAATAGTAAAATTAAATATATTATAGTTTTACGGAAACAAAAAACTGCAAAGTATCAGAAGCAAGCAGAGTTTGCTTTCGATATTCTGCATATAAACAGATATAAGAAACAGATATTCTTCAGATATTAACAGTGCTCAACACTAGTCAGTGATCGCCATGGACTCTCAGGCAGATCTGCTGCAGATATAGCACCAGCTATACTTGAAAATATTGACATTATTTCTTATGATGATTAACACAAAGTATTGACAGGAACTAAATAAGAGCGCATAAGTCGTGAATATATTTTGATGGTTAAAAAAGACTTGACACTCTGATTTGCCAATAGTTAGAAAACTATAGTAATGGAGAAGCACATATTCATGATCTGATAACCTGGCAGAGCTACATGGGGCACTGAACTTCTCTTAATGACACAGCTGAAGTATTAAAATCTGCAAGTCTTCAGTGTTCTGAAAAACACTTATCATTTTAGATAATTTGCAGGTGCTGGGTTGTTTAATTCCAGTGTTGACATTAGTTCCATCAACTAATGTAAACGCTGGAAACATGCCTTATGTTATTAGATTGATTGAGTTAAAACACTTGTTCTACAAATTTGGTGAAGTGCATTCCTAAAAAGTGGATTATTCTAGGTGACTCCGTTACTAGGGTGGGCTAGAAAGCAACAATTTTCAAAAATTGCATTTCAATACCTCTAAATGTATTCTATATGTATATATATACATTGTATATATATATGTATATATATCAGGGATGCAGAGTCTCAAAAAGGAATCCGGATTTGAAAATCACAAAAAGATTACTTCTTTCTAGTTTTTTGTATCCAGGAGCTTTAAAAATTTAAAAAAGCTTATGGGGTACTAATGGGGAAAAAATCATGACTTATAGGTCAGAAGAACAATCAATTTTTGAACCCGGAGTCCTCAGGTATAATGGCGGTAAGGACTCCAGGACTCCAGGCTTAAAAACAATAAGTTCCAAGTCATTAAACATCAAAACTTTTTTTCTTATACCGGGTCATTAATTAACCAACATGTTTAGAGCTTCTGGACACCAGAGACCATAAAAATATGAAGTTATAAAGCCGGAGTCCTTTTGGGACTCCGCATCCATGATATATATATATATATATATATATATATATATATATATATATATATATATATATATACACACACTTATTTCAAGCGTATGTGTATGTATGTATATATATATATATATATATATATATATATATACACACACTTATTTCCAGCGTATGTGTATGTATATATATATATATATATATATATATATATATATATATATATATATATATATATATATATATATATATAACACACACACACACAAACACACACACACGCACACACACACACACACACACACACACACACACACACACACACACACACACACACACACACACACACACACACACACACACACACACTGGAAATAAATGCATTATTTCTGAGATTTTTATATAATTTTGGTTTTTTTGAATACCAGATTGACCTACTTTTGAATATTGGGGACCCTGTAGATGTTTAAGGGTCTTGGTAGCAAGTGGTTTATCATCGAGATGGAGTCTTCTATATTTTATGGCAACAGACATCTATGGAGCACAATAGTCAAATCACAGTGTCTGCCAGTTGCATTAAATAAGGTAATAGAAAAGGGTAATCAAACAAGTGCGTTCTTTGAACATCAAGAATCTTTATGACTATAATATTAGTTAAGCAGCCAGATATCCAAGTGTTAGGTATTAAGCGTATACAGAGAGCTAGAGAAAAAAAGTGTAAAAGCTAATCAAACAAGTTTGCAGCAGTTCAAAGTTTCAAATGCAGTTCAAATGCAGGAGTTAATTTATAGGAGTAATTCACAGTCAGTTGAGCCACCATTAACATAATATCTCACTGATGAGCAACTGAAAGAGGCAAAAACATATCATATTTAACTAATTGGAAATGTTATTGTGCCAAAGGCTAACTGTAGAATGTTGTGTCGAGATAGTGAAAGCTTTTCTGTTTTGATTTGTGGCAAGATGAAAAGAGATGGTAGGATATGTGACTGTCTACAATCTAGGATGAGTATGCAATACACACCAAGGGACATTATAACACTAACTAGTACGATTGTTGCTCTATTTACATGTTATGTAGTAAATGCACCTGTTTAATTTTAAAACTCCTTAAAAAAAAGGGAAATTAAAAACCTGGTATTATAATAATAATAATGCATTTAAAACGAAGGATACTATAAATCTATATTTAAAATCAAAAATTTCAAATATAAAAATTTCTAAAAATTTGTCTAATTTGACCAAAAATTGCTGCAGGGGGTAATTCTTATTCAAGGACTTTGGTCCAGATCTAATAAACAGGAGTGGGAGTTGTGTTAATAAATAGGGGTAGGGAATATTTTTCTTCTTAATTATATTTACCTTGGTTCGTTTGTAAAACTTCCAATCTGACAATATAACAATATAAGTAGGGTGTACCGGATTGGAAATTTTGAATTCCGGCTGGAACCGGATTTGTTAAAAAAATTCCAACTGGAATTTTTTTTGAATTCCGGCAAATCCAGTTCTGGCCAGAATTGAAAATTCAAAATTGAAAGTAAAAGCCTGCACCCCAGCATCGTGGCTGCATTATATATATATATATATATATATATATATATATATATATATATATATATATATATATATATATATATATATATATATATATATATATATATATATATATATATGTATATATATATGTATATATATAACCTATTTCATTAATTTGATTCTTGTTTCATTTAAATCTAATATGCTGTTTTTGTTTCTTATAATTTTATTTATTGAAAGTTTTAACCTGCATAATATTTATATTTAAAATTTTTCTTTGTTTTATATTTTTACATTTTAGTTAAAATTGAAATATTTACTTTATTAAGCATCCTATACTTTTTAACTATTTTAAAGTCGAGTAACATTTCTGGTGGGAAATGAGCTAGCGACTAGCTAGCTTTATAGCGATTTTCAAGCCATTTTTTTTTTTCTTATTTTATTTTTTCCTAATGTCTTTAAAATCTTTAAAAATTCGACTTTTAGTGTTGAGTCTTATAATTATGAGAATAATTGAACTCTAAACATTGCCATTTTGTAACATTGTATTGCTAGCTACATATCTTAGCTTTGAAACTAGCTACAAAATATGTACAAATCTCTAGCTAGTTGATAGTTACATATTAAAATTTTTTAGAAAGCGATTTTATAACGATATGATGCTAGCTACAATAGCCAGTGGGTCTTTAGCTTATTAAGCTAGCAGTCGTCGAAGCCAAATCACTGTCTTTATCTTTACAAATATTGATCTTTTTTCGCTAACTTAAAAAAGCAAACGATCCTCATGGCCAAATTGCTGTCTTCATTGTTACGATTTTAGCTGGCTATTCGCTCGCCAATTTCTACTGAGTTGAAAATGAGACTATTCTCAGAGGCAGGTAACAATTTAGATGAAAAAAGAGCTCATTTGTTGCCTAAAACTGGATAGCAACTCTTTTTGTACCACAATATTTCTAAACTTTCAGAAATCCTTACATAAGTGATTACTGCAAGTAAAGTTAGGCAAAGTTACAGTTAAGCGGTCTAAAATAATTTTATTTTTTCACTTGCGCTTTCGTGTAGACTTCAAAGTGGTAACTCTTAAATATAAAAATAAAGAATATTTATTGGCTTTAGTACATACATCGATTATCTTAAAGCCTGCTTCTACAAGGTAGTGCTGCTACATCAATTATCTTATAGCCTGCTGCTACAAGGGAGTGTTGGTACCAGAAATGCGGAGTCCCAAAAAGGACTCTGGATTTGAAAGTCACAAAAAGATTACTTCATCCTAGTTTTTGGTATCCAGGAGCTCTAAAAATAAAAATAAGTTTATGGACTACTGAAAGGAAAAAAATTAAGACTTTTAGATTAGAGGAACAATAATTTTTTGAACCCGGAGTCCATAGGTATAATGGCGGCAAAGACTCCGGGACTCCAGGACTCCGGGATTAAAAACAATAAGTTTCAAGTCATTAAATCTCATGAATTTTTTTCTTATAACAGATCCTAAGTCAACAAACATGTTTAGAGCTTCTGGACACTACAGACTTGGAAAAAGTAGAGATATAAAGCCGGAGTCCTTTTGGGACTCCGCATCCCTGGTTGGTACATTGACTATTTTACAGCCAGTTGCTACAAGGAAGTGTTGCTACATCGACTGAGGGTTTGGCATGGGGCAGCAATCTTTTTTCTTTCATTATTTCAATAAAAATTTCTAATGTTTAAAAAGTCTCCACTGACAAGAGCGCAACAAGAGAAAAAATAAAATTACTTCCACTTAACTGTAGCTTTACTTAACTGACCGCTTGACTGTAGCTTTACTTAAAATTACATTGTATTTGCTGAGAAATTTGTATTTTTTACCTATAGATTTACCTATAGTTCTTCATTGCCCTGTAGGGCAATGATTTTTGATTTAATTTACAGTCTGTCTCACATGTCTTCAAAAAAAAAAATTAAAGAGTAAATTCTGACATTTCGGCCTGAATAATTGTAATTCCAGCCGGAATGGGAATGACCTTAAAGTCACAAATTAAAGTCAGAATGGAATTCCAGTACATCCCCAAATATAAGTATGTTTTAAAAAAAATTTAAATTTATAAATCCAAACTAATATCTTTTACAAAATATGCATGAAACTATTTAGTTCTAGCGTGGCTTGCAGTCAAATGCGCATTTTCTAATAGCTGTTTCATCATAATTTCAATAGGATTTAGTATGCTGATATAAGTTTGGGGGCATCCATAAAGTCTGTACCTGGTAAAACCACTGATTTAGGACCCCCCTTGTACAAACCTGTACGCTTTTGAAGACCCACTCCCCCCCACCGCGTACATATGCATTATTTTTTTTCAAAATAACCCCCCCCCCCCCTTCCCTAACGCATAAATATTTCAAAACATTAAAAACAAAAAAAGCATTTAGTTTATTTGACATATCTCCGTACTTAATTAAAACTTGAAATGTTACTTATTCAAATCTTAAAATGTTACAACATATTTTAACATTTTAAGAGAAATGATAAAAACCAGTTTGCGTACAGTAATTAAAAAAAAAGAATTCGAAAAAAGTTTGCTTTTTTTGAATGTTTTTTTGAAGTTTGCTTGATTTGATGTCTTTTTGCTTCTCATCTCTCTACCAATCAAGTTGCGTTGCAAAAATTAAAAATATTATTTGGAACAATTGTCCCTCGATTTCTTTTTTCTCTCATTATTTATAAAGAAATTTAAAAAATATTGTGACTTGAGTCAGAAAAAAACAAACACATTACTGATTTGTTACACATAAAATTTAATATTTAAAAAAAAAAAAAAATAAAATCAAGTTTAGGAGAGATAGTCAAACCACGTGCATACTCTTTAACACCCCTCCCCCCCCCTGTATGCGTTCGTATGCTTTTGGGAAACCTCCTCCCCCTATACTGTACGTACTTTATGGATGGCCCCTTTTATACTTTGGTGAGAAATAAATTAAAAACTCATTTTTGACAAATTGAAATTTGCTAGGTCAATGACTTTAAAACTCTGCTTACACTGAAAGTTTTTGTTTTTATCGGTGACTAAAATAATTATTTTCTAATTTTTGTGGTTGATTTTTATTGTTTTTTTTTTTAGTTTTGAGATTTTTTGCTGATAAAAAGTAAAGATTAATAAAGGGGGGGGGGTCATATATATATATATATATATATATATATATATATATATATATATATATATATATATAGATACTCACAAATATATATGGAAAAACTATTGTTGCTTAATGTGTATATGCATAAAGTATATTAGATAATGTTAGTAGTTAAAATGTAGGTAAATAAAAGCACAAATATTTTTTGTTTATAAATTAGCATTTACTTTCAAAATATATCCAATTACTGCTTATCAGCAAAATGTGGTATATCCATTTTATAAAGATATTATGGAAAGTTTATAAATTTTAAAAGTCTTAAACATCTTTTGATAACTAATTTTATTTGACATATTGTATAACTCTGTGTATTTAATGTTTTAGTAATTATATTTTAATGATAATGGGAATGTAAACAATGTTCTCTTTAAATATGAAACAATAAACCATAATATATTTTTATTTTGTATTTAATTTTAAAGATTAAAATTAACGTTTTAATTAAAACGTATGCTCCTTCCATTTTATTGAATATTGAAAGTCAAAAATTGTTCTTCAAACAAAAAGTTAACTATCACCTTTACTAGACAGTGGATTATCTACTCTTGAATCTTGCAGAATGTCATCTTAAAATGTCTCTGCAGCAGTGGTGTCACTAGAGTACAAAGGTGCAAGCCACACTGGGTGAAACTATATGACCTGACACAGAGGAGTGGCACCAAAATGAATAAAATGCAATTATGACAGAACTGCTCCTGCTTGTGTTTGGCCTAACCAATAGTTTTCAGGTTTTAAATTTTAGATATTCTTTATTAATCTGCTATTTGTTCATTTTTTACTACTTTCTTCATTTCACACAAAAATCTTTTATCAAGATTAAAAGATTAACTCATGTTGTCAGCCCTATTAGTGAAAGTCTCGAGGGGTGACACCAAAAGTTTACTGCACTGGGTGACATCAACCACAGTGATGCTATTGCTCTGTAGGTAGCAGGTTGTGAGATGTGATGTTTTTTAACATCCTGCTGAATCCTACCAAATATTCTATCTGCTGGAAGATAGTAATGCTCTCATAAAGGGGAAGTAATAGCGATGAGCATTTTTTTAAATAATTGCTTTTTCAAGGAAAGAAGCATCAACACTATGTTTGTTTTTTGCTTCTGTGCATAGCAGGCATCTAAAAATAGACAAAGAATTGATGCATTGGAAAATGCATTAAATAATTTACATCATCTCTCTTATCATCTTAGGCCAACAGTTTTTTATTTCCGCCTCAATTTTCAAGTCTGTTTGGGATTAATGGACAATTAATATAAAATTAACGTCATCGTTAAATTTTTTAATGAAATAAAATTTTAAAAATAAAACACTTCATTATTCATTTTATTACCTCATTTTTTTCTTTGCAAAAAAGGAATTGTTAGTTAAACAAATAAATAAAAAATTAGTATTATTATTGAATGATTTCCTTAAAAAACAAACAGACAACAAATATATTTAAACTTATTAATATAAAATGTATTTTTAATATATTTTATATCATCACAAAAGTATGAACAAATACTAAAAAGACAAAATACTTTTTTTTTTCTCGTTTCAAGCATTGTATCTTTTTTTTCTATGCAAAATAGGAGATTAGATAATACGTTAATCTTGTCAATTGCAATCTGCCAATTCCGTGGTAAAAATATATTCAGAAGTAATATATACTTACTACTGATTGAATTAAATACCGCAATTTGAAAACAAATTAAAAGTTCCATACTGTGATTTTGAAAATAAAATGTTTTTCAGAAGTAGAAAAAAATAGAGTTATACTGCGCTTAGCAAATAATCGGGTACAATTTCTGCGTTTTTTAAAAGTGGCACATACCGCATTTTGAAAATAAACTCTTCATATATATATATATATATATATATATATATATATATATATATATATATATATATATATAGAAACTGGGGTTTAAGAAAAGTTATCAAAAAACTGGCAAAAGCTATTAAAATAAAAACAATTTTTTTTAAATGACCAAATACAACACGAATACAATCTGACAAAAGAAAAAGTCAACAGCATTAAATAAAGAAAATTTCTTAACATTTAAAATCTTAGTAAAAAAAACATTTGTCCCCATGCTAGGGGCAAAATGGGGTTAACAATGTAACAATAATATATGTTGTTGACTTGATTCAATGTTTAGGCATAGTTCACAAGTATAACTTGGCTTTTTATCTTTTTTTTCTAAACCAGCACACAAGTAATATGCCCAGCTGTGGCAATCACTACAAGAGACCCAACTTTCAACACTAGTCGAGTAGTTTTCTTGACAGTAGAGACAAGTGTCTTCCTTTGAATTTTTTGCTGTTTTCCTCTTTTTAGATGTGGCGTTTTGTCCATCTACTTTAGCATATTTTTTTTTTTTTTTTTTTTTTTTTTTTTTTTTACATAACCATTTTTGTTTTTCATTTTGAGCCTTTTTCTTTTTTTGATGGATTTCACTCATTTTTACTCAGGGTGTCTAATAGCGAGACTCTATATTGAAAGCCCTAATAGTATCCTTTACAGTGACTGTTTTGGTATTGGTATGATAAACATTGGAGATACATTTTGAAATGATGTGGTATTAATATTGCATGTAGAAGTGGTTAAAACGCTGGACGAAGTGGACATTATGCTGGTAAAATTAGATGATTGGCTTGTAAAAGCAATTATATGGACATTAGAAACATTCAGATTGCTCCAAAAAACAGATATTTGGGTTGTAGGTACTATTGGATACTGGTACTAACAGATGGATTACACATTTAATAATTTTGTGTGGACTATAATACATATAAGTTGTCAAAGAGTAATATCAATCGTTTTTTAAATACATTGTATCTAAACTGTAAATAAATAATCATTTGAGCTTAATCTTTTCACATGCTTTTTTAATATCAGTATTTTTTAGATAAATTTTTTCTCTTCTTTTAAGGTTAGTTTGTATATAGTGTACCACAAACTTCATGCTTGTTGATTTGATATTCGTTTATAATTTATCATATTATTTATCTTAAAAAACAATTATTATTTTTATAGCACCTTTTTATCAAAAAGTTCTAGTTTTTAAACATCTTCGCTTCCAACAAGACTGCAAGCAACCCCTAATTAAGTTGGAAGTTACTGGAAGAGAAAAGATGAAGGTTGTAGAGCAAGATAACGATTGACGGATGACTTAAAGGATTGCAAATTATATGAACCAGGAAAGCAAGATGAAGGAAGCGAGTTCCAATGAGCTGATGTTCGAGAAAAAAAGCTAGACGAATAAGCGTTTTTGGAGCACTTAGGAACAGTCACAGAAAAAGGATGAGACTTAATTGAATGACGAGTAACACAAGAATGAATTTTAGTAGATAGCACAAAAGACACTAGCTCTTTAGAGCAGTGCCCATTATAGTATTTGTAGAAAAGAGAAAAAGAAGCAACATAACGACGATGTGATAATGGTTGGAGGTTGGCTGCAAGAGCAGGTCCAACTATGTTTGTAATACGTTTTTGCACCTTGTCTAAAAGAAAAAGAGCATCATTAAAAGATCTGCCCTAGAAATGGCAACAGTATTCCATACAAGGTCAGATTTGAGATTTATAGAGATAGAAAATAGAATCAGAAGTAAGAAAGTGTCGAGCTCGATAAAGAGATGCAACCTTAGCAGATGCTAATTTTGCAACTGATTTGGTATATGGTTTCCAAGAAAGATTGGAAGTAAGAGTTAATCCTAGAAGATGAAGAGTAGATGACTCATCGAGTACATCACTATTCATAAATATAGGAAGATCTAAATTATTGCGATAACAATTGGCTGAAAAAAATTGAGTTTTATCTGTATTGAAGTTCACCAGCCACTGTGAGCCCCATGCTGTAGCAGAAGTGAGATCCTTTTCAAGTACAAATGCCCCCTCCAAGCAATCAGAGAGTGTTGGTTTCTTATCACGACAAGAATTAATGGTAGTATCATTAGCAAACACTGCCACCTTAGATGTGAGAATATCTGGAATATTGGTAATGTAAATTGAAAAGAGTATAGGGCCAAGGATAGAACCTTGAGGAACCCCTGAAGTTACAGAATAAGAAGAAGAGTGCTGTCCATCGAGGACAACTTTTATAGTACGATTGGAAAGGAAGAGTTCAATAATCTTAAAGATGTTGCCAGATACACCAAAAGAAGAAAGTTTATGGACCAGCATGCCAAACTTTATCAAAAGCTTTAGAAATCTGAAGAGCAATGGCCTTAACCTCTCCACCTTTATCTAATGCACGATAAAACCTATCAGTTATTACTGTTAGCAAATCAGCTGTCAAACGAGAAGATCGAAATCCATATTGATGGTCAGAAAGTAAGTTATTAGATTCAAGATAAGAAATTAAGTGTTTGTTAATTAAACATTCAAAATCCTTGCTTATGATAGGAAGAAGACTGATGGGACAGTAGTTAGACGAATCAGATCGCTCTCCAGAATTTTTAAATTTAGGGATAACAGATGCCGCTTTCCAGCAGGCTGGAAAACAAGACTCTGATAAGCACTTGTTGAATAGTTTTGAGAGTATAGGTGACAGCTCCGGAGGACACTTCTGCAAGACAATAACAGGTATGTTGTCCAGGCCACAAGTTGTAGAAAAGTCTAGGCAGGAAATCACTTTAGATACAAAAGCTGGAGTGATACGAATGTCAAGCAATGGATCAACCTGTTTGTTGGCAATATCAGGTAGAACGCAACTAGTGGAATCAATAGATGATATTGATGAAAAGTTTTTAGCAAACATTTCAGCTTTGTCTTTAGGTGAGGTGACAAAGTCTGAACCATACAAGAGAGGTGGAATTAAAGATTTGCCCTTATTATTAATACTATTGAAGATTCTCCAGAAGTCACAAGAGCCTAATTTTTGAGAAAAGATACGAGATTTCATGACCTGAGAATAGCGGGCTTTGGCGTTAGGTAAAACCTTTTTACAATGGTTTCTAGCAGTAATATACAGACGTTTGTTTTCTGAAGAGTTGTTTAGCTGATAAATATGGAAGTAACAGTTTCGATTGGCAATCGCAGCAGCACAGTGTGAGGAAAACCATGGAGGGGAGTGAGGCTTGACCTTGAATTGTTGAGAGGGAACAAAAGATTCCATGCCAGCCTGAATCCACGAAGTTATTTATGAAGCACATTTTGGAAAGTTGACTATTTGAGTTAGGGATTGAGAAAGGCAAAAGTTGTGGGCTTTAATGCCTGCAGAATCACTGCCACTAGAGCCAAGCCATTCACAGTGGTGAGCATTAAAGTCATTAACAACAGCTATATTAGCTGATGGATAAAGAGAGAGGGCTTGGTCAATATGATCAGAAATAACATCAAAAAGAGTGCAGTCTTGAGATGAAGGAGAGTGATATAGAACAAAGAGAAAGGCAATAGAGTGAAGTGGTGCTAAACGAAAGCACATGAAAGAATAGTCTGTGGATTCAAACCTAGTTTCACGACAAATGGGTGAATTCTTACGAATGTAAATGCCCAGGCCAAGCATGTGACTATTGGAGTCTTTACGAATTAAAGGAAGATAACCATCAACACTAAGATTGCAAGATGAGACACCCAAACTCAAATTAGTCTCACAAAGAGCAAGTATGTCTGGTGAACTTTGCAAGAGATAAGACTCAACAGAAGAAAAGTTACTTCGAAGACCACGAATATTAGTGAATGATAGGTTTAGAGAACTTGGTGATGATGATGGTTTTTTGTGTTTTATAGTTTTTGGTACTTCATTCATTTTTAAATTTGATTGAAGAACTTGACTCAAAGCATAGATAGTACTCAGAACACTGTTTAATAGCCCAAGCAATTGCCTCATTAATAGCCGGATGCATTTAACATCTGCCGAAGATGAGTATTTTTATCGAGACACCATCTCTCGCCTTTACTCAACCAAGAGCCCCAAGGCAGGGGGTGTTTTAAGTTGGAGTTGGCACCTCCTAGCCTTTGCCTAAAAAGGCGTATCCTAACAGGCAGCAGGACATGAAGCAGATTGTACTGGGTTACATGTTACCAGTAGCAGGATAACCTGACCTGACCTGAAGTATACTAAAGTATGACCTGACCTGTATGTATATTAAAGTATGACCTGACCTAACCTGAAGTATACTAAAATAAAAAATTTTCTAGTATAAATTCTTACAATTATCTTATTATTCAATATAAGTCATATTATCTTAGTCAAGACAAATTCTGCTAAAATTTTAAACTAATGCAACTGATGGTGGTATTTTGTCACATGATAATTCAAAATCAATCACTATTTAGTTTTTTCTACACTCATAACAAGGTCTATTTGCACAAAACAATTTTGCCCCAGTTCCTCATTTTGTACCAGTTTTCCCTATATATACATATATATATATATATATATATATATATATATATATATATATATATATATATATATATATATATATATATATATATATATATATATAGATATATATAGATATATATATAGATGTATTTGATATATGAATATGTATATGAAAGTATATATTTATTATTTTAGGAAATTAAAGCCTCTCTTTGCAGAAACTATCATCATGTGAGGCCAGTTGTAAAACATAATCTTATCAAGCCTGAAGTTGATCTTTCTCTACATGATCCACATGGTACCTTATTTTTATAAAATTAAAAAAAGCAAGATTTTATGAATTCTTTATATAAAAATATGATGATATATTATACACTGTTATATGTTATATTTTATTGAACATGAGATCTCTATATTTTATTTATATTAACTATTCATAATTTTTTTAATTTAGTTTTTATCTACATTGTTATTTTTAATTATATCCATAATAATTTATTTATGTTTTTTAGGTAAATATTTGTTTTTTAGGTAAATATAGTCCTCAAGTTAGAGAGTTTATAAAAGCTAGAAACTTTGAAAATGCAGGTGGAAGAAAAGTTGATGTCATATCTTTAACTACTGGAGAAAATAAAGGAGTCATAGAACTTAATAATTTTGTTTTTGGTGCTAACCCAAGGTTTGTTTAAACAATACTTAAATATTGTAAAAAATTTTTTTACAACTAAGATGAGATGTCTGAGACATTTGTGACCATGTTACTTTTGATTTAACTTTAATTTAAAAAAATAATTCATAAAAGATGATATAAGCACATTAAACTTTCTTTTACTCAAAGTTGTGTTAAAATGGTGTTATGAGTCTAACATGTCTTCACTCCACAACCTTTTTTTTGGTTTTGAGTTGTTTTTAACGTGACAGACAATTTTAAAAGTTATATATATTAAACATTGAATAGAAGATAGACTTTTATGCAATTTGTAACCTGCTTTTTTAAAAATCTTTCGTAACTTAGAACTGAACCTCAGAGTTTAGATTAAAAGAAATATTTGGAGTAAAAATAATTCTCTTTTTATTTTAATGAGCCTTATTTTAGTATTTTTTAAAGGATTAGGATCTTATTTTATTATTAAGATTTTTTAAAGGAGTTTTATGTTCTGGATTATTCAGATTTCTTATTTGATATTTGTTTCCAATATCTAAAAAGAATTTTAACGTTTATTGTTGGTGTTTTATCTGGTATGTTTGCTGAAGTAGTAGCTGGTGTGAGGTTAGTTTTACAGAAAGTAAGTGCATATAAAGATTTATCATTGAGCCACCTCTAATTTTAAAAATCTTTTTGTCATCATTTACTTACACATCGGAATTTCTTTTTATATGTGCAAGTTCCACAAAGAGCCTAATTTTTGTAATTAGCAAATTTTAATTTATTTGGATCAACTATAAAATAGTCTTAACAAATAACATTTATTTGAGATAAAAATTTCAAAAAACTAATATAAAAATTTTTTTAAACTTTAACAAATTTTAAGGATCAAAAACAAACTTTCAAGAATTTAGAAATGGAAAAGTTTGAATTCGATTGCAAAATAAAAAAAAAAGTTTTCAAAGATTACAATATGAAAATAGTCAACTAAAGAAATAAAAATATGTTTGGTTAAAAATATTTAACCAAACATTTTCGTTTTGAAGTTAAAATCCAGGACTAAGTGCCCAATCTTGAAATTTCAGGATTATTAAATACTGAAGGATCCCAGGATGTAACTATACTAACATACTAACATAGTGCCATATAGTTATAGTATTAAAAAAATATTATGTTACATAGTTATATATTTTCTGTTATATAAAATTAATATAATGAACAATTTGGAATAATCTATTTAAATGGTTTTCCATTAAACTCACTGGTTTTCAATGAAACTTACTCATTTTCAATAAACCTCACTGGTCTCATTAAACTTGCTGGTTTTTAATGAAACTCAATGAACCTCAGTGGTTGTCAATGAACCTCAATGTAACTCTCTTGTTTTCAATTAAACTCAATGAAACACACTGGTTTTCAACGAAAAGTAGTTATTTTGATATATTTTTTAAAATCTTAAATGTGATGACTCTTAACAAATTTATTGTTTGTTTTCTCTACTTAAAAAATATGATTAAAATTGCTGCTGTTTTTAGCAAATTTCAACTATGCACCATAAATACAGTATAAAAGCAGTTTCTGATCAATGTTTGTAAATAACAAAGCTGGATGAATGAGACAAAAATTACTTTAATTACTTTAATCTAAATTACTACCTGCTACCTTCTACCTTCTACCTGCTACCTGCTAATTACTATACTTGCTTTATTAATAACATTTGATGTATTTTTGTATATACTTATAGCTACATGATTCAAAAGTTTACCCACAAAAGTCAATACTCTAATCTAATCTCAATAATCAAAATGGTTGTAGGTTACAGCAAAAAAAAAAAGAATTTTTTAATTATTGAAATAGCTGGCAAAAAATAAACCTAAATTCTATGTAAGAGCAAGATTTTCTTTACCTTTTAATGAATGGACATCACAACGTAATCATTGCTATGTGAATAATAATTTACATGCAAAAAATAGTCTGTTTCTTGGCCTATGTATTTAATAAGATAAAATTTATAATCATTTTTTACTCTTTTTACTTTAAACTTACTATGATGCATTACATTAATCTTAGTAACAATCATAAAATTATTAGTCATCTTCTCATATACTGCACATCATCAAACTTTGTAGTCTGTTTTACAGCCACCATAACATGTATTACTTTAAATTTTTTTAAACTTTTTGATAGAAATGGAGACAATTCTTTAATTTTGACCCTAACAAGATAACACTTTTGTTTGTGATGTCTCCTCTGATCTAATAATATTTTCTAAAAATTTTTTTTACTAACAGTTTCACATAAATTTGGAATCAAATAAATTAAATTCAGAATCTTACAGATACAGTCACAGTCTTAATCCTGTTTACTCTTTTAAAATCAAAATTCTGTTTCTGTTTTTTACAGCTGCGGGAGGATTTATTTTGTAAAATTATTATATACTAATAACTGCATTGGCTGCAGTTGTATGTGGTTTTTATAATTTCAAGATCTGCGATATGAATTGTTGAGATGGCCAGGGTAATAAATATGCTTTGTTTTCTTTCATGGCTTTGGCTGTAAGAGCTGTGTAGACAGACACATAATGTTTTATTGATTCCAAATTATTTATTTGATTCCAAAACTGAACTGAACTGAAACATTCGTTTTAATTATTCATCGTATTTACTAGGGTGGTTTAAAATGAGGTAAAATTTCTTTGCAGTCTAGAAAAAAAGCTTATAAGGTGCTTTGGTCCCTTGTTTTATATATAAGATTTTTTTTAATATAAAAAAAAGTTAAGGATGGCACACGGGGAATCACATGGAGATTTCCTTAAATTTTAACCCCATATGTTCCACCCTTAAACAATTTTGAAATCAAAAAAAATCCTTAATTTTACCTAAATAAAAAAATAATATAGCACTCTATGTAGTGCAAAATGTAAGCAAAAAACTTGGTATCTCCTTTATATTTACTAGATTGATTAAAAATTAGTTTGAAAATATCTTATTGAGTTAAGTTTCAGTTTATGTTCTGTGTTTTCAGTTTTAGGGATAACTTGTGGGATTCAAAAAAAAAAGAAACGTTTTAAAGTTTCAATTGGATTATTATACTTTTCAGATTTAAATATTTTAACAAGAACTTTGCTTTTTTTGCCAAAGACTTGTATTTCACACCACAAGAAACTGCTTTTGGGTTGCTTGACCAATATCCAACATTTGAGTTCTTATCAGAGTGAGAAAATGTGAAGTAAGATTCATCATCAATTATGACATCACACCCATAAAATTTTCTATACAATCTGCCATAACATGTTTGTAACTTGGACACTTGCTCAGGAGTATGGGCTGGAATGGTCTGTTTTTTTCGGTAAACAATATTTGTGTGTTGCTGAAGTATGCACAACGTGAGATTGGCTGCACTTGAGCTTTCTAGTAATTTGTCAGGTGGAAATGCCAGAACGACCATCAATCATGCTTTTCAGCTTGGTAATTTTGGTTTTAGTCATTATTTTAGCTTTTCGACCAGAACCAACAACATAAAGTTTTGATTTGCCTTTTTCCCACATTGAAATGTATCTGTAAATGCTTGCTCTTGGGTGATTTTCTTTCAAAAAATGATCCACAACAACTTTTCTACCTTCCTTGAAATGCAAATCACAATACCTGTACACACAATCAGTCAAACTTTCATGCTTCATTTTGATGTAGGTTACAAAATAGTAAGAATATTTTCATAAAACTTTGCCAGCAGCAGCTATAGAGAGTGGACTCTAAAATAGAAACAATAAATGAATCAGTGCACAAAAAAAAATTCCAAAATAAAAACCATTTAAAAAATCTCAAATTTTACTGTTTGCCCGTTAATAAAATAAATGTGCAATATTTACCTTATGAAAGTAAAGCATCAGTATCTTTACTTGAAAAAGTAGATATGATATGGTTCTATGGTAAAGAATTTATCATTACCTGGTAAGAGTGGTTTTGTAGAACGTTTAACAAGTAATATGATGAATTTTTCTAAATCCAAAATTTTATTTTTACCATTTATTCACCAACCAGCAAGTAACTACAGTACTATATACACTACTTTACTTTGTACTTTACAAAATGCAAACAATAATGGCCACAAAGTATGGATTATTACTTTCGATCAACCTCTGTATGCAAAAGCTCGAAAAAGAATATCTGCAGCACCTGACGGGTCTGAACTATCAAAGATCATAATAAGACTTGAAGGATTTCATTTCATTGTGTCATTTTTTGGATTAATTGGTTATATTATGCAAGGGGTTAATTTATGCACCAAAGTCATTAGATAAAATGCTCAATGGCTTACGCGAGAGTGTTAGAGCCCATACATTACTTTAGCTCACTTTAGCAATAGTAATATTAAAAGATCTTGTTATTTATGACAAGATAGCTGCAAATCTTAATATTACCATTGAAAATGTCATAACATAATTTCATATAATGATAATTTCACCTCGAGGCATCTCAGCACCTTATTTTGTTCCTTCGAGCCTTGCTGTCAAACAAAATGTGTATTTAAAAGAGTGCATTATCAAAAGACTGATTCCTTTTATTAAAAAACATCATCCTGAGGGTAATTTTGTGTTTTGATCTGACTTGGCTTCAGGCCAATAATGCTATATCAGTGACAAGCTACTTGATCTCAAAAAACATCACTTTTATACAAAAAGCCAATAATCTTCCTGCAGTGCCTGAACTTTGTCCAGTTGTGATCTTTTGGTCAATTTTGAAGGGAATGGTTTATAAGAACATCAAACTTCAGTTGATGAATTAAAACAACAGATCAAGTATTGTTTGAAGAAAGTAGATGTAAATGGGGTGTATTGAAAGCTTGATTTTGTAAGACTTACAAAATCAAGCTTTCAATACACCCCTTATTTATCTTCATTGTTCTGTTACTTAAATCTAGATTTAGGTAACAGAACAATGTTCTGCTACCTAAATATACCCTTTATATAATATATAAAAATCATAGCAGAACAATGTTCTGTTATGATTTTTGCAAATACTTTTTAACTCTTCCAATAAAAACTTTTTCATCAAAACTATTTTTGAGGTTTCTTTTATTGTTTATTGTTTATACAAATTGCTTAAATCGCATTTTCATCAAAACATCACTATTTTTATTGTATCTAAATATTTCTTCCATCAAATCATTCGTAGATTTAACTTGAGGAAAACATATTTTACTTCCAGTGGTTGGTCTCAAAAAGGAGTTATAACAACTATTATAGTGCCTAGCCTCAGCAGCAACGTCATTGAACCAACTCTGACCAACTTTCAGAATAGATTCTTTGAATTCAAGGGTAACAACTTTATAAACTTTATGCCAAACATTTTGTGCTTTCTTTTTTTAGCCTCTTCACTCACTTCATCGCTGCAAAATAAACAATATTTTTTGAAACAATTATTGGATTCACTCATGCAAGCTCAGTACGAGGTGGACTAATTTTTGATGTACTGGCTTGATCCATATATTGCTGTCTTTTAAATGCCACAATAGTACTCCTCCAAGTATACACTTTAAGGCACTGCACATGAATTGTCACTTTTGACCTTTTAAGTACTCAAGGAGCCCATTATTTCTATCGACACTAGAATCAATTAAAGTCTTTATTCCACGATCAACAATGGTTTCACGTATATATATGTATATATATATATATATATATATATATATATATGTATATATATATATATCAGGCCTTGTTACGAGATTTTGCTGCGTAACGAAAATGTGTAACGTATTTCTAAGTAACTCAACTCAGCAAATATATTTTGTATTGTTAGAAGTTATATTGCGTCACTAGCGTCTTTTCAAGTACCGCATTGTAATTAAAGTTATTTTATTAACGCGTTAAAAATCATACAAACAGTTTTTTTTTTCTCACTATAACAAAAGTTACAAATAAAATCTAAGTTTCTATTTGAGAAATCAGTTTTTATTATTTTTTTCAAATATGAATTAAGTTTTATTTTGAAAAAAATATTTTGTTCTTATTTATTTTGTGAACTCTTTTTAATAATGTTTTTAAACAATAAAGAGTTTTTTTTTATTATTACTGATAACATATTTGTGATCATAATTTATTTTCATAAATTAAACAAACGTCATTAAAACTTTACGTTATTGAATTAACAATAAACAAAATATCTTATTATTAAAATATTTACATCAAAATAAATCATGCATTTTTTAATCTATTATGACAAAAAATAATTTTTATATTTAAAAGGAATTTATATATTTAATTCCTAAAAATAAAACTTAAAGCACTTTATTTTTTTTAATTAATTTTTAACAACAACAACAAAAGTTATTAAACAAACTGTTTCTTTAACAAAAAATCTATTAGTTTACAATTGCAGTTAAATGCTGTTACTTACAACTTTATTTCTTCTGAATAAACTTCACGTTAACGACATCAAAAGATAATTTAAATATTCTAAAAGATAAAAGTTTTTGTGTAGCACAAAACTGCTGAATGTGTAGGCAAATCGCCTTTTCGCAGCAAAATGCAAGCTGCGTAACGCTTCTTAACAAGGCCTGATATATATATATATATATATATATATATATATATATATATATATATATATATATATATATATATATATATATATATATATATATATATATATCTTCCGACAAAAAAAATGAGACCAAGTTTTTTAATTTTTATTTTCAAAATAATAAATGAATAATAAAATTGTTTAATAGAAAATAAAGAGTAAAGCTTAATTTTTAAAATAATATATTGATGAATATCCGGTCACGTGTCCTTGAACTTCTATGCATTTTTGAACATGACAATTCATACTGTCAATTAATGACTTCAAATAATCCAAGGAAAGTCTGTTCCAAACTTCTTGAATTGCAACCTCTAAATCATCTAAATTTTTTAGTTTTTTCTTTTCCACTGTTTTTTTCATTAACCCCCACACATTTTCAATGGGGTTTAGATGAGGAAACTTTCCATTTATGTTCTATAAACCACTCAGAAACTGATTTTGAAGTGTGGCACATCGCCCCATTCTGTTGAAATGTAAAACTCCTTGGGAAAAGATTTTTTAGAGTTGACTCAGCTTTAGAAAGTGTTTCTTTGTATTTTTCACTATTCACAGTGCCCTTAATTATAAGCAATGATGTTTTACCTTTGAAACTAATTGCCCCTAAACCATGAGACTCTGTTTGAACTTTGGTTTGCCAATTCTTGGTTGTTTCTTTGCCCATCCACCTTCTCGAGTTCGAAATAACTTGAAATGACTCTCGTCAATAATTACCCATTGATTCCATCTTGTTCTTAGGTGTTCTTCACACCATTTTACCCTAATTTCTTGTTGAACAGGAGTCAATAGGGGTTGATTTTTGGGAACAAAACTGAAGTACCCACTTTGGATAAGATAACAAGCAATGGTTCTTGGAGCAACCTTAGGACTGCCTTTTTTGATTAATTTAATTTGAATATATCGGCCGGATTGTGTGTCATCTTTTTGAGCTAATTGAATCAATAGTTGTTGGTCCTTTAAATTAAGTTTTCTTGGTCTACCACTTCCTTTCTTTCTCTCCAAGCTCATTTTTCCCTCATTTTCTTTAAATATCTTGCAACTGTTGCGTTAGGTATTCCAGTTAATTTCATCAAAGACTTCAGATCTTTATGACCCACTTTAAAAAGAAAGTCAAGTGTCAACACTGATGACTTCATTTCTAAAATAAATATTTTTAGGTAAATCAGAAATAATAATGAACACATATATTTTTGATGATTATATATGCGTCTGATAAATCAAACAATGGGTTTCATGAATTTCAAAAAAAGTCATTGTATGACTCACCAAAAATTGCAAAAATTTTCCTCACATTTCTAACTTATTCAACAATAGCTCAATTTGGTTTCAATCAAGCGACTGAGGCGACTATTCCTTATATTTTACTTCTTTGACTGCAATTTAATTTAGAAGTGTGTTAAGCATCATTATCCTGCTGAAAAACAAATTCGCAACCCACAATTCTTTTTCCGCATGGAAATGCCTGGAGAATGTTTTGGTAAATTTTTTATTCATAATGCTCTCAATTTGCATGTCACTAACTTTGTTTCTAGCAAAGTATCTTCAGACCATGACTGATCCTCCATCATGTTTGATTGTTGTAATCATGCATTCTTTTATTATGCATTCTCCAATTAAACAACAAACATATTGTTGACAATTTCCTTTAAAAATTTGGAAGTTTGATTTGTCAGTAAACAAGTCCATTGTCCTGTTTTTATGTTTTTTGCCTAACTCAATTTTTTAACTTTGTTTAGATGGCATAGTAGTGGTTTTTTGGCAACAACGCATCCTTTTCAAAGCGTAATTTCAAAGATATGGTTTTATAGTTGAAACAGGTACTGGTGTTTCTGTACGTTGTTAAGTTGTTCACAAGTTTTAGGAACAGTGCAAGTACAATTTCTTTTACTTTGAACACAGATAAATTTGTGTTCGTAATTCAACATCATTCTTGGTCTCCCAGAATGGCAACAACTCTGTTTACAGCCAGTTTTATGCTTTGTTTGCATTGTTCTCATGACTGCATTTTGAGAAACATTTTTCCTGTTCAATAATCTTTCTTGTGTAATGCCACAATAACAATTTAACTCTAAAAGATTTTCTTTTATTGAAACATAAAATCTTTGAACTTTCTCTCCTTAATTAAGAAAGTTATAAGATAAAGAAGTTTCTTTGCAAATTAAAGTTATATTAGTTATGGTAACTGTTATGATAAATGGCAGTTATGGTAAAACATTTGTGGGAATAAGACATCAAAACTTATTTTAAAATAAGTTTTTTTTTTAATTAAAAAAATTCAAAAGTTTAAAAGGCAATGTCATAACGTAAAAAAAAGAAAACCTCTACTATAATGCCTTAACAGAAAAGTTTAAATATATATATATATAAATAAATAGAATATTTAGAAAATAAATATACAGAAAAGTTATAGGTTATAGGTTAAAAGTTTTATTAAGTATCTTTAGTATTTTTAGAAAACTTATATAATGCTGTTTTCAAGTCTAAAGAATTTGACAATGCCAACATAGTTATGACAAAATTTTGTTTTTTTATGCAGTCAGCTATTATGGGATTGTGCAGAATTGAAATCCTTTTAAATTTATAGCAGTGCATGTGTACTGAAAGCCACACAGATATTTTATTATGTGGTTGTCAATGACATTTTTTTCTTCCAGCTAAATCCACATTTATTAGAAAAAGAAAAAATGTTATCAAAGACAAACTGTTTTTTTCCTCATATAAGTCTTTTTTGCTTATGTTGCAGGATTGACATATTGCAAAGAAATGTTGTATGGTATAGAGCATGCATAAGGGCAGTAAGTTATGATATTTTTCTTAGTAAATGATTATAATGTGTTTTATAAACTTTTTTTGTATTATATTTTATTTGATTAAAAGGGTACAGCATGCACGAAAACACGTGGTGAGGTTCGTGGGGGAGGTAGAAAGCCATGGCAGCAAAAGGGACTGGGTAAAGCTAGACAAGGAAGTATAAGAGCTCCACATTGGAGAAAAGGTTATTAACTTTTATATGCTGCTTAATTATTAAATCAAGCTACTTTTTTTTTTTTGTTTATATGAAATATTACACGTCTTATTTACACTATTTATACTTTTTATAATTTATTACTAAATTATTTAATTGTCATTATGAAGCTGAATAGTTTTTCTTCATAAATAACAAGTTATCAACAATTCAATCAGTTTTTATGCATTGGTATCCACTAAAATTATTGTTAATTCTGCCAGGTTTATGGTTTTATAATTTAATATCTATATATATAAATATACAATTTAGATTTTGCCATATGTATTGTTTCATATATTGGTCTCGTCAAATACAAATTTTAGATTTTGCCATGTAGGTGGTTTTTTATCTAGGTCTCCACTAATATGCACTATTTTTCTTTTTTTTTGCATGTATTTCACAATTTGTATTTCAAAAAGCAGCATAATAACTGTAATAAAAATGGTGCCCAACAGTATCAAAAGTGGTGTAGCAAATAATATAAGAGTAAATTCGTTGTGGTTTGGCGGTGAGTTGTCACATGTTTTCATCCATATTGATTGGAGTTCATTTAGTTCATTGTCGTCTTGAGATTGTATAATAGCTTTTGATAACAAATCTTTTAATGTTGAGTTTTTTCTAACAGCAATTCCGTAAAATGTTTGTCCTTCAGATGCTGGAGTAATTTTCAAAGTACATTGAGAGAAATTTGTCATCATTGCCAATAAAAATGGATATTCATTTATGTAAGCATTAAGTTCACTAAATAAAGGAAAAAGATAAAAATAGTTTATGTAAAATATAGAACATACATAAAAATAAATATAATCAATGTTTATGTCAGTGTCACTACCCATGTCTGCTGTTTTAAAGGTTTACTGTAACAAGCTCAGAACCCAAATCCACACACAAAAAAAATTAAATTTATAAAATTTGTATTGGAATACTATTAATACTGGAAAGTATTATTAAATTCTGTTAATACTTTCAAGAGAGATTCAAATTCAAATTTTCAAATGATTTTGGAAAAAGAAAAAAAAAGATTGCTGCCCTAATCCAAACCCTTAGTCAATGTAGCAACACTCCTTTGCATGATTTACCTAGATAATCAGTTTATGTATACTGAAGCCTTAACAGATACCTATTTCAGTATGATGTTATGCTGCTTAGTTAAATACATAATATTTTATATATGTATATTTTATATATGATATTAAATACTAAATATATAATATTTATATATATATATATAATATTATATATATATACACACACACACGCACACACAGAGTCTCCGATCAAATTATTAGCCCACTATAAATATTTTTTAGAATTTCGACTGTTCAATGGTTTAGGTCCCATTTAAATTGGCTTGCAATGTCTTTATTTGCTGATTTATGTTTTTTGGTTTATAACTTAATATTTCAGGCTATTAGCAATATAAAATTATTTTCAGGGTGCCAACTATTTCAGAGGAACAAATGGCATCTCTTTTATTCATGACATTTGTGTTTTCTCATTCATGCTGTTTTACAATGTTTTCTTTTAGTGCAGTAATATTTTTTGTTAACTATTGTGATTTAATTACATTAGATTTATATTATAATATACTTTGAACCATTTTTAAACAATATTTACACATTTTATATATACTTTGTTTCAATATTTTCTATACAAAACAATTTTTATCTGTTTATGAATAATTTTTTAGTAAAAAAAATTGTCTAATAGTTCTAAATAACAAAATGGGAAAAAAAGAATGCATGAGTTCTGAAAAATAAACAATTATTTAATATCTTCTCACCGATAAGTATTACTTGATAGTTATTAAATATCTTCTGAAAGATAAGCATAACTCGATAAGTGAAATATCAAGAAAATGTGAGATATCAAGACGCACTGTAAACCAAGTCAGTCTTTGACTTGGTTTACAGTGAAAAATGGCCTCTCATTAGATATTCAGAGGCTAGGTGAATGTGGTTAGAAAAAAAAACACCAAGGTATGAGAGAAAGCTAGTGAAAATAGTGAAATAAAATTAGATTTGCTACATACTCAGCAATTACCAACAAGTGAAATGAGGTAGGACTAAATGTAGCAACAATCACTGTCCAATGAAATTTGCATAGATTGGGCATCAGAAGTAGAAGGCCAGCACAAAAGCTAAAATCAACCAAGTCTCAGAGAAAAAAGGGCCTCGATTGGGCAAAGAAGTACAATAGTTTCACTGTTGATGAGTTTCACTGGAAATTGGCAATTCATTATAATAACTAATTTTTTTTTCCTAATAGTTAGTGTTTGTATTTAGTGATGTTTTTATTCTGTTTTCTCCGGTTATGCCTAAGTCCTCAGTCTATCATAGAAATTATGGCTCAAAAGGCCTAATATGTGAAAAGGGCTTCCAATGAAAATTTTTTATGAAGATTGTATAATCCAGACAATTATTTTGGAAGATCATAGATGCATAATTACATAAGATGATTTCTTCTGACGATAGTATAAGTTTCAGACCTATCGTATCATCCATTTGTACTTATAATTATCGATTAGCTAAATTTCTTAGAGAACTACTATCTCCACTAATACCTTCGGAATTTTGCACTAAAGATTCTTTCACTTTTTCTAAAAAAGTAAACTAAGCTGCCTTCATAATCATTTCTTAGTATCTTACAATATTACAAGTTTATACATCAATATTCTACTACAAGAAACAATAGATATTGCCGTCAATAGCATTATAAATAGTAAAGTTAATCTTAAAATTAGTAAAAGTGATTTAGAAAAACTCTTCAATTTTGCAACATCTCAAACTCATTTTCTCTTCAAAGGACAAATTTATGACCAAATTGATGGTGTTGCTATGGGTTCATAAACATAGTTCTATTACTTTTACAATGGAAAAAGAAATTCAATCAAAAATATCTTTTTTGGACCTAACTCTAAATAAAACAAACAATTCCACAATTACCACTGTTTTTCACAAGAAAACTTTCTTGGGACTCTACACAAACTTTTTTAGTTTTACTTCATTTTCATACAAAGTTAGTCTGGTTAAATGTTTAATCGATAAAGCTTATAAAATAAACAACACTAGTCTTGATCTTAGTCATGATATTAACGATCTTTTTAAAGTTTTCAAATGCAATTTGTACCGGTCTAGGTTGATTAAGAAAATCCAAAGCTCTTATATTACCAACACCAATATCAACATTTCATTGCATTCGGAAAAATTACAAAATTATCAATGTTCTAAACTTCCTTATATTGGAAAAATATCTGATTTAACCAAACAAAGACTAAACGCAATCATTAAAAGATGTTGTAAATTGGTCACTGTAAGATTGGTTTTTACTTCATTTAAAATTTCAAAATTTTTTTCCGCAAAAGATCCCTTTTCCTTTCATTCATTCGTTGTCTATAAATTTGAATGCGCAGGCTGTAAATCTTGTTATATTGGCGAAACTACTCGCTATTTATAATATATTTATATAAGACACAAATAATTGAGCACCAAAAAAGAGATAAAAACTCACACATTTATAAACATATTCATTCAAATGAAAGCTGTTTTAATAGTTTTAATCATGCTAAATTTTTAGTTTTGGATTCGGCCTCCAACAAATTTATATTAAAACTCAAAGAAAGCATGTACATAGTATCAGGCCTTGTTACAAGATTTCGCTGCGTAGCGAAAACGCGTAACGCATTTCTAAGTAACTCAACTCAGCAAATATATTTTGCATCGTTAGAAGTTATATTGCGTCACTAGCGTCTTTTCAAGTACCGCATTGTAATTAAAATTATTTTATTAACGCGTTAAAAATCATACAAACAGTTTGTTTTTCTCTCACTATAACAAAAGTTACAAATAAAATCTAAGTTCTTATTAAAAAAATCATTTTTATTATTTTTTTCAAATATGAACTAAATTTTATTTTAAAAAAAATATTTTTTTCATGAAACGTAAAATATTTGTTTATTTTCTTATGATTTTATATTTGGTTTTTGGTTATTTTATTAACTGTTAATACATTTTTTCTTATTTAATTTGTGAACTCTTTTTAATGTTTTTAAACAATAAAGTTTTTTTTTGTTATTTATCAGTTACCGAAAACATATAGTGGGGGCTCTAAGCATAAAAATAGTTCAAATTGTGATACCAGCATAAAACTTGGCAAAATTGTTGTTAACAACTATACAAATTGGTATAGAAAAGGACCCCACTTGTCAATGTTTTAGGTTTTGAGTTATTGAGTCTTCTATTTTCAGTGAAATGGGCTTAAAGAATTTCATTTTATAAAGAGGGGGCATTAAGCATAAATAATTCAAATTGTGATACCAGCTTGAAAATTTCAGGAAATTGTCTAAAAACTAAAAGAACTCAAAAAAAAAAGAGACCTTGTTCTAAAAATATTTTTTTGGTCCTGGGGCGACCCGAAAGTTCGAACCTCTTTATTTTATATAGTGAGGGCCAATAAGTTCAAATAGTTCAAATTGTTATACCGGTTTAAAACTTTCAGGAAATTCTCTATGATTTAAAAAATTCAAAAAAAAAAAGACTGTTTTAAAAATATTTGTTTGGACCTGGGGCGACTCCCAAGTCAAAACCTCTTTATTTTATATAGTGGGGGCAATAAGTTTAAATAGTTCAAATTGTGATACACGGTTAAAACTTTCTGGCATTTGTCTAAGAATTAAAAGGATTCAAAAAAAAAAAAAAAGAGATACCGTTCTAAGGACATTTCTTTGATCCTAGGAGGACCCCCGAATTGATTATAAAAAAATATATAATCTTTTATTATTTATTTAAAGAATTTAAAGAAGAATTAACTTCAAGTAAACAAATATATCATATTATATAGAAGAATGAGGCTAAAGATATAAAGCGAAATTAAAAGGGTGGATAACAAATTTATTCTATAGATGAATGCTTATTGGATTTGAACAACACTAGTTTTTTGAGGTTAACTCTAATTCTTCTAAACACTGACCAGAACACTCGCATAACTCCGTGCAGCTTAATCCTGAACGTTTGCATTTGCATTTGTGTTGTGTTCCGCAACTTTTTTTGCTTCTACATTTTATCAACTTAACGCATGATTTTGATGCCTCGGGTAGAGTCATCCATAAAGATGTCATTGCGTTATTTATTTTCTTCCAACCCAATTTACCATTTTACGTCCGGTAAAATCTGTTGTGGTACCAAGGATTGTCCCCATATTATACTAAATAAATATTTAAACATAAAAGTTTTGAATTGGAATTTATTTTTTAAGTCCATTCAACTACTAAAAAAAAACCTTCCTTGAAACACAGCTCTTTTCATATACTGAAAAAGTGCATCTTTTGTTGGTGGTAACCCCTCGCTCTGCCGTGACTTTTTAGTGAAAAACATTCTTCGGCATATGGCGAGGTCATTAGTGGAACTGGTCTTATCATAAAGTAAAATAACGTAGCGCTCAAACTGCAGAAATACATCAGTTGAAATAACTCTAGTATTTGGAGATGACAAGCTAAATAATAAAAAAAAGAGTAGTCTACAAAAACACATTTTTAAAATTTAATCAGCTTGCAAATCTAAAATTATTGCCTTTTTATAACTAAATAAACATAAGTCACCTGCAAAATGTTCTTATAATTTCTTCATCTCCATTGTTTCAGAGGTTCCAAGCTAGTTTTTTACCCCGCCCGGCAAAGGAAGACACGATATCACAGCCAGTGAATTTAAACCACAATGAAACAGCTTAGGCTTTTCACCTAACTTTTGAGCATAATAATGTACGAGAAGCCAACGTTTCAGTTTTCTAACTCCAAACTCTATCCAAAGTTGCTTGATACCCGTTAATTGTTTAAAAACGGAGATTGAGATTGCAACAATATTTATGTCAACTGTCTGAATATAAACAATTTGGTGCCCACTGTCAACAGCATTTTTAACGTGTAGCAAAATCCAAGTGTCAGCTACCTCGTAGTTACAAGGTGAAATAGATTTTTTGTTAAAAGATTTGGAATTAGATAAAACAGTTTCATCAAACGTTGTTACTAAAAGTAGGTCAAATGTCGGTACTTGTACAAAGTTTGTTGCAAGCATTTTAAACAACTCATTTTTAATTTCATCCAATCGTAAAAACTGTGACCAATTTTTCCAAATAGGAGTTGAAACAGAAACACACACTCTAACTTCATTACCACGACTATCCCTGGTCTGGGTTTTTAAACTACATTCAAAATAACGGTCAAACACAATTAAATCCTTTGTATTTCTTTATGTTTTGCTGATGAGATATTGATTATTTTGTCTCGAAATTCAATTTCTAAATACTCCTTGAATGTCTTTGAATTTACCAGATGAAATATATTGCTCCTCCATCTAAGGCTTTTGAATTGATACCTTCAGGAGTAGTCAAAGAAGGTGCCGAATATTCTTCAAGGCATTTAAGATAATCCGATTTTTTAATTTTTCCAGATTTTACCGTATTCAGATATTACTGGTGGATAAGCATGATTTTCATGTCAAAAAAAATCATATAAATTTCCATCTCTATGTTGAGATGCAACATAAAGTGATGCAAACATTTTACATTTTTCTTTGAGCATTACTGTTTTTAACTTTCCTTTTTGAGTAGCAAGATTTTTTTTTTCTCTAAACAAGCATAAGTTATTTTTGGGGATTGTCTTATATATTGAATCCCTTCCAATTGTTAAACGATTCTGAATATAACATCTAGATGACTCAATACCCATTTGCTTAGCTTTTCTTACGGATGCTCTAGCTTCTGCATAAAGTAATGTCTTTGTTGATAAATTTATGACAAAGTCTTCTTCTACTAAAAAGGGATTTCCGAAATCTTTTATAACTTCAATAAACTCTAATACATGTTCAGTATAATTTTTTTCAAAGGCAAGTGTATCTTCGTGATGATTTTTCTCATCGTCATCTTTTTCTTCTCCAAATCTTTCTAGAAAATCAGAAAATAAAACAGAATTATGTTTTATTTTCTGGTTATCTTTTACTGTCTTTGAATGAAAAGCTGCCGAAGATATTTTCGCTGTTTCTTCCCCTTCTGATTTTTTCTGTAAAACTTTAAATACAGCTGTTAACCATTCTCTTGATTCACTTAAAGCGTCAAAGTTTTTGAACTGGTTGAAGTTGATTGTTTGTAATTGATATTCTACAGATTGGTCTTTAGTAGGCTCTATTGTAGTGTAATACTCCAAAATATTTTTAGTAACTTTTCCCGAAAAATCATAATCAAACTTCTTTACAACTAATTCTAGTTCATCATGTTGAAATATGGATACTGATGTTCAATGAAAAGATTTGATAGCTGTACTAGAAGATAGGTTGTGATCAATGTTATTGATTGCTGCAGTTATAAGAACATTTTCGATAAGTGAAGGAGGACACACAATGTAATTATCATTGTAGAGTTTACATAGTTGATTGGTAAGTGCGGTTTTAATGGCATCAACTCTTGTTTGAGGTACACTAACTTAAAACTTTGCTAAATTGTTAACAATGCCTTTCTTTCTCATTTTGGAATGTATATTTAAACAAATATATAATGGAAAAGGTGGAATTCTATCTTCTTTATGGCGTTTATATTTTCCTTCTTGTTTGGTTGGAACTTTGTTTTTTAAACAATTGTAAAATATGAGTTAAGAAATAGTAGATGCAACTTTACTATGTGCTGAATTAATCTTAACATCTTTTACCTCTTTTCCATATAACACCATTCTAACAAAGCTTTGTAATGTGTTTGGGATTAGTTCACTATCTAAACCATTCAAAAATATTGGAACATTATCAGTATTTAGAACTTTAAAAATTTGGTTTTGCAAAATAGTTGCTGCTTTTACCAAACATAAACCCTCTTCCTCGTTTGTTAAATAACAAGCATCAGAAATAGAAGTTCCCAGGTTTGCCTTAAATGTCAGCAAAACTTCTCTACCTTTTTTAAATTCTCCTAATTCTGGCACTAGGTTTAAAATTTTTCCTTTAGTCTTGTTTTGTTTTCACATTTTGAATTTATATTATAGCTCTTTAAACGATTGCAAAAAAGTTGGCATAGTCCTGAAAGTTGAAACACAGGAATAGTTGATTCATCTTCATAGCACTGATATATATATTGCACTATTTTACTAACCTATCCTCTCTCAAGAACAAATGTCAAAAAGATGTATTACTAAAATAAATATATTGCTATAAAATAAATATATTGCTTTAAAATAAATATATTGCTATAAAATCAAACCCATTTCTTTGAACTTTTCTAGATTACTAAGTAATGTCTTATATCGAGTGTCTCTTGTTAGTTATTTGGATTTAGAAGGATTAACAAAGTCAACTATTTGATGATAACAACTATTTGATGATAGCTCTTGACATATGAAGCATTTATCCCACTCAATGGCATTATTTGTTGTTGTTGGTAATTCATAACCAGTTGCAGCATTTACAAATTTAAAACTCTTCTGAGACATTTATTATTAAATTTTAAGGGTTAAGTCTGTTATATTGATTTTTTATAGGTCTCACTTATTTTGAATAAATATAGTAAAATAACAGTAAAAGACATCTAAAAGTAGCAAGCTTTATATAGACTTATTGTAGTCAATAAATCCTAGTAAATAGTTTAAAATTTTAAAAACAAACATATCACTCTCTTTGGTAAACTATAATTGCTACAGAAATACCAAAAAACCTAATGCATAAGGTTTATGGTCATGAAAGTTACTTATTTTGAAAGATACATTTACTTATGAACAAAAAACAACTTAAAAAAAACATTTTTTGTTTACATTTACTGTTTGCACTAACCTAAACAAATTATTAAAGTCTGTTTGTTATAAAACTTTTACAGTATGACCACGTGCATAATTTCTGTCTTTATTTCACGCCGATTTTACATTATAAAATGAAGTTTTTTAAGTCCATTTCTAAAAAAAAAAAATCTCTATAACTCAAAATCTAAGACATTTACAATTGGGGTCCTTTTCTAAATCAATTTGTATAGTTATTAACAACAGTTTCGCCAAGTTTCATGCTGGTATCACATCTTGAACTATTTTGCTAAATATTTATGCTTAGAGCCCCCACTAATATTCGTGATCATAATTTATTTTCAAAAATTAAATGAACGTCATTAAAACTTTACGTTATTGAATTAACAATAAACAAAATATCTTATTAATAAAATATTTACATCAAAATAAATCGTGCATTTTTTAAACTAATTATGACTAAAAATAATTTTTATATTTAAAAGGAATTTATATATTTAATTCCTTAAAGATAAAACTTAAAACACTTTATTTTTTTCAACTAATTTTTAACTACAACAAAAAAAATTATGAAACAAACTGTTTCTTTAACAAAAAATCTATTACTTTACAATTGCGGTTAAAATGCTTTTACTAACGACTTTATTTTTTCTGAATAAATGTTACGTTACGTCACGTTAACAACAATCAAAAGATAATTTAAATATTCTAAAAGATATAAGTTTTTGCGTAGCGCAAAACTGCTGAACGCGTAGGCAAATCGCCTTTTCGCAAGCAAAATGCGAGCTGCGTAGCGCTTCTTAACAAGGCCTGACATAGAGTGGGAAAAACTCACTATTAATAAACAAATGAACCGTGTAAAAATGACAATTTCAATCTAGTTCATTTTAACATTACCGGTTCTTTTATCTTTTTTAAAAACATTTGTTACAATTTTTAATTGCATTTACATTATTATAAGGTCTCTATTAATTCAACTTAATTTTACTAATTTGATTTAAGCATTTTAATATATTTTAACTGATGATGGCTATGGTATAGTCGAAACATGTATTTTATAAAATTAACGATTTTAACAAAAAATAAAAAAATTGTCTTATTTATTAGAATATTTACACATTTTGTGCTGAAGAGAAACTTTGGGAATATATATATATATATATATATATATATATATATATATATATATATATATACATATACATATACATATACATATACATATACATATACATATACATATATGCAATATGTATGTTTATATTATTAGTCACAAAGTTTTTTAAGTTTCAAAATAACAAAAGTTACTGATATTAGTGTTACCCAGAGATGACCTTTTTTATTCCATCACTTGCATTTTTAACATTATATTTATGCTGAGACATAAATCGATAAATTCTATTAAGTTTTTCATCTTGCGCATTTTTAAAGAAATCTTCGATACTTGTTGAGGCAGTTGTTCCAAATTTAAAGTTTGTTGTTGGATTTATCATCTAAAAGTATATTATACTGTGCATGTAAAAATTGTGTTAAATTATAACTTTTTTTAAAGATATTTATTGGATTTATTTGTAATCAAATATTACCTTTGTATCTTTAAATCCTTTGAACATATTTTCTGGTTTTGTAACTTGATTTGCTGTCAATGAAGCTGTGTAAAGAGCTGTCCACGCTACAAAAGCAAACGCAAACACAACAGCTGTTGTTCTGCCCCCAGAAGTTGATGGATTTATTTTACCTAAATCTTTTTGAAACATTAACCCTGTTATGTATAGAAAGCAGTCATTCCATTTAAAAGGCGAGAACTCTTTTATTTTTGGACCTAATTTCCACTTTCTGTACAATGTAAAGTTATCAAAAATGTACACAGTTAAATATCCAGCAATAAAGAGTATTATAAGTGTGTACCGTGGTGCTGGTCCTAAATTTGCAATGAAGTTCCAATTCAAATAATTGTTATCCAGTTCATTTAATGCAGTTATTATACCAAGATCAACAGCCATAAATGGGGATGTAAAATCAACAAAGTTAGATCGTATTAAACTTATAGTAAGCCCTGCAATAGCCAAGTCTGCTTTTTCTTCAATTATATCACCAATCATTCCATTAAATTTCATAGTTGTACTGTTATATCCGCCATACTTTTGATCTTCTACAAGATACAATTTATATTTTAAGCTAGTGCGTGCCCTTAAAATGTTTAGAAAATCAACAGTATATCCAAAGCAACATGATTTTATCCAATTTTTTTGGTTATCTACATTAATAGCGAATTCACACACTTCTGTGTTTTCTTCGCAAGAACTAGTATTTATATTGTATAGGTAATCTGCAAAAAATAGAAAGGGCGGCTCGATTATTGATACTACCCTTAAAACTTCTTCTATGGTGAGCCCAAGTTTTTCTTTTAACTTACTTTCTTCAATATATGATATGTATGTTATGTTCTGATGTTCTTGATGCATTTCAAACAACATTTGCCATTGTTTATTTTGATAAAGCTGTACTTCAATAGTGTTTTTATATAATATATCATCAATCCTATAATTAAAAGTTGAACAAAAATTATAAAAAAAGTAAAATGCAACCACTATGATACTAGTGACTATTTTATGAATAATGGTTAACATAAATGAATAATAATGATTACCATAAACATTTGTAATAATCTTCTGAACAATTATTTTGTTTATAAATGTTCTGTTGTATGCCTGTAAAAGTGATGGTCACTTCAGGAATTGTTTCATAAACGTTATGCTGGATAACCCATATTTTTTGAACTTGAATCGAAGAACTTATTTCAAGAAAATTGAAAAGTGAAGTTGTGATATGGACTGGTGTTAAAGCAATGTACAAGCGTTGAGGTTCATTTAAACTTTTTAATTGGTTTATTGTGTTCATTAATGAATTATTTCTGATTTTAAATACTTCTATTGTAAAAAATAGATTTTTGCTATTGTTTTTTTCCTGCAATAATGATTTTCTCATCATTTCTACAAATTGTTCTTTGCATTCTCCATTTTGTATGAAGATTCCAATCCAATTAATATCCAAAAGTAATGCAATTCGTAGAAACATAGTGATGTAAGGGTGATTTGGGTTGTTACAAACATTTTGTGAATCATTTAAGCTTTGATCAAATTTCTAAAGTAATAAATATATTTATTAATATTTAAACTGATATTCAAGCAAATCTCGGTAGTTTTATTTCATAAGGGATTTTAGGCTTTATATATATATATTTATTTTTTAAATAGGTCTTGGGTAAACCTTTTTTTTTGGCGCTCAAAAGAGTCTTCAAACTTTTTATTATTATATATATTATATATTATTATACTAACTTATTATATATATATATATATATATATATATATATATATATATATATATATATATATATATATATATATATATATATTACTTTGTAAAGCTACTCACCGTATAAAATTCGTATTCATTTATTAAGTTATGAGTTGAGGATAAAAAATAAGAAATGAGGTTCTCTATAGTCTTATCTACTAACGATTGCACAATGCACGCAGAGAGACTTTCAGAAATATACTTTGCTATTAAGATCATATTATTACTTTCGTAAACTAAGTTACTAGTTTGAATTTCACATGTAGAACTATTAAACGTCGTTATTCGAATTGCAATTGTGTTCAGATTTTCAATAATATGGGCGACGCACTTTAATTGATTGTTGTTGACAAGCGTATTAGTGACCTGTGCTGCGTTCAAAAAAATTGCACAAAATATCATTGCATAAGAACTTTCCATTGTGTAATCAAGTTTATATTTTATCTAAAAGTTTTGCCATTTCTCGACATCATGTGTTTTAAACTTTTTAGCTTTAATTTGCTTCATTGTTTTTTTATTTTATTTGTTTTTGCGCTCAAAAACACTAATTTTTTTTTTATTGTTGAATTGTTTTATATCTGTAATAAGTTTGCGTTATAATTAAATTACTATTCCGCGTTTGCAGTATTGAATTTTTTTTGAATTTATCAGTATATTTTTTATTTGTTAGCGCTTTTTTTTATTATTAAAAAAAAAAACCTTAAGAATGATGAAATCTCAAAAAATATAGAACAATTGTATGTTTTAATTTTTTAATCGTGGAACAAATTCATTGATGAACTTAACGTAATGTATTAAAATTTAATTTTACAGGCGGTGTGTCAGGTGGTCCTAAACCAAAAGATTATTCCTATGAACTACCCTTTAAAGTCAGAAGAATGGGTTTACGTACAGCTCTTTCTTGCAAGTTGGCGCAAGTAATCACTTAATTTAATCTTTAAATTATTCATTTTGATAGTTGTACCGTACGTAAGATTATTACCATACGTATGACTATTAAATGTTGATAATTAGGTTTATTTTTTATGTATTTTTATTTTATTTTAGAAAAATCTTTTTTTTTGGACACTTGTACTGTAATGTGTATTTATTTTCAATGCATGTGCTGTACTATGCGTTAATCTTTTTGATGTAACCGCTTTGTATACAGTGCCGTGGCTAGATGGTTTGTGCCCCCCCCCCCCCCTCCTTCGAAGAAAAAAAAAAAACCTTTCATTAAGGCCCTGAAATTTAAAAAAATTTTCCACTAGGCATTACTTAAAAATAAAATTAAAAAATGCAAATATTGGGCCCCTAAAACTCGCTGACCAACCACCCCCATTTTTAGGATGTGTGGGATATCCTAGCTACGACTCTGTTTGTATACTTTCTATTAAACCATGAATATTGAGTTTTGTGATTTTGTTCACATTACTATTTATTGCTGTTATTTTATTTTTATATTATTATTGCCCATTTTTAGGGTGACTTAACGGTGGTGGAGGATTATAGTAATCTTACAGAAGCGGTAAACGTTTTAAACGCAGTTTATCACTTAAAGTGTCCTTTTTGTAATTACGTTAGGAATAAAACTATAAATTTTGACTACGATGCAAAACTGGTTGTATTTTTTTATTTTTAGAATTTTTCAGATGCCGTGACAAGTTTATCTTTGCAAAGCTCACTTTTTGTGGATGGGTTTGAAAACTAATACATTTTTTTCTCACTGTATATTTATGAAAATCTCTTTATTTTTTTATTTCTTCATCACTATCGATATTTTAAATACCAAAAAGTTTTACAAGTTTTCTGACAATTGTAATAACGTATGATATTAAAAAACTAGATTGTCCAATATTGACGAACAATCTGTATTAAAAATGTACTTTAAATTATCTTTTTTGTTCGTCGTATTAAGACATCACTAAAACAAAAAATATCTTTTGTTTTTTGGCGAAATTTTGCGATTTTTATTGTTACTGTTCTAAACTTTTTTGTTAAGTAAGAAATTATATTTAAGAAATTTTCTCATCTGAACTACTCGCAACAATGTCTGACGAATTAATTTTTATAATTGAATAAATTTGATTTTACCTGTGAAATATTTACATGTATTCATAATAGTTGTTATATTCATAATATTTACGTGTATTCATAATAGTTTTCAGTTTTTATTTCGTCAACTCGGAATACAAATAACGTATCGATAATTTATTAAAATTATATATAAAAATGAAATTTTCTAATTTATGTAAATTAACATTATGTAAATGGAAAAAAAAAATTTCATATAACGTCGCAAAATAACGTCATACAAAAAGAATTTTTTTTCATTAACATAATGTTAAATTTACATAAATTAGAAAATTTCATTTTTATATATAATTTTAATAAATTATCGATACGTCACTTGTATTTCGAGCTGACGATTTATACTTAAATAAGTTTCTAGTTAACAATATGATCTCTAATAAGTTTTTGATATTGTTTTAATTTTGTTTTGTTTTTAAATCATTTGTCGCCTACTTTTAGATTTGAAAACGATTATTTGGATTCTTTAGTGTCTGGTTTTGAAAAAATCGATTTCAAGCCAGCATTGCGTGAGTACATTTTGTTGTAACTTTTTCGTTTTAAAGCGCAAATTTTTTGTTATTCTTAAACGATTTTTTTTACAGTTTTACATGTCTACGGTATGCTGATTCGTTCCAAATTGATATTATCTTTGCAAGCAGTCCGTATTCTTGAAGAAAAATTATGTGAAGATAATCGTATAGTCACTGACCCTCGCTATGAACTTTATCATCAAGATATGTTACTTGACAAAAGTAACCTCTTCAAAGAGTTTGACCCAAAGAAAAAGGAGTTACGAGGTCGACTTATACCTGAACTTCCGAAAAAATCCATCAGACATAAGCTTCCGATGAGTAGACAAGATCAATAGTTCGTTTCATTTAATGATATTTTTATTAACTGATTTAACGGTGCCATTTCTCAAACACAAGTATTTATTAAAAATTATAAAAAGTTAATTTTCAAAACATGTTATCAAATATCGTGATTGGTCACAAAAAAAGATGATATATTAGTGTCTGAAAAATTAGAAACTCTCCATTACCTGGTGATTTTGTTTCAGGAAAAAGCAGGAAAAAGTTCTAAAGCATCGCTTAAAAAATAAATGTTATATTGCACTATATTCATTAATTAAATACTTTTTTATAAGTAATAACTTTGTACACATTGTAAGTCCAACTGCTGGTTAAATCCTTCACGAGGAAATTTTTCAAAACAGCTGCATCTCATTTCACCAGATTATAAAATCAGCTAATAAAAGACCTTTGCAAATGCAGCTGTTCCTTTAACCTTATAGCCACGTAAGGGGTCTGCCATAAAGTACGTATGCAGATATGAGGGAGGGGGCTTACATAAAAACATACGAATGAGTTCAAGGAAGGTGAGAGGGTGTTGAAGTAGGCGGTTTGATTATCTCTCTCAATTTCTCCTAAAACTTGTTTTCTTTTTTTTATCAAAAGCATTGAATTTTACGAGTGTAAGAACAGTTGTGACTTCTTTCACAACTGCTTTTTATATTTCCTTATAAATAATTAAGAGAAAAATTTTGCTTTCTAATGTTATGAAAAATTTTCGCCTTTAAAATCGGAGAGTTAATTTTGTAATAAATAATGAGTACGTATGCAGAGAAGGGAGGGGGAAAGGAGCGTTTAAAACATATAGGTTTGTGCAAAGGGGGAAGGAGGGCACTAAATTAGTTGTTTTACTGCGTACATACTTAATGGCTCCTAATCAGAAATATATAGCAACTTAAAAGCTTTCCGAATAAACTAATTGCGTTCTTTAATATTTAGTAAAATATTTCGCTGTTTAGCATTAATTTAATTAAAGATTTTTGAAACTGAACTGAATTTAAGTGAAGCTTTTGAAACTTTCTTGTTTACATCTTTCTCCTCTTTTTAATGTAATGTTTTTACAACTAAAATACGTTCATATGTCAGACTAGTATAATTATCAACGTCGTAGTTATTTTTGTACTTATAAATCAAAGTTAAAAAAACAGTCGATAATTAGAAATTACAACACGCACATAAAAATTTTCTTGAAGAGATGCAGTGCTCCCCAGCAAACATTGTGGACCTATACTGGCATTTTTTAACGGTTCATTTGAGTTTTGCTCATCGGTTACTTAGCAGACCATTAGTGGCTGCTGCTATAAATGGCAAGCCGATAACTTTCCGACATTTTAATAGTGGCTAATCATCAGTTAGCCACTTTTTGGCAGCTTTTATATTCGGTCCACTAAGTAACTGACGAGCAAAACTACTGTGGTCCGCTCAAAATGCCTATATAGCACTACTAAAAATCCGCTCTAAAATGTTTGCTGGGTCTCATCGACAAAACATTTGCATACTTTACAGCTTTTATTACATCTATCATTCAAGTATTTTTTACTTTAATTTGCTTTTACTATTTACTTTTATCATTTGAATGAAATTTTGCAATTGCATGAAACTTGAAGTAAATAGTAAAGACAAATGCAAATAAATCATATCTGAAAGTATGTTTTATCCATCGGAAAGCGCTACACCTTTACCAACTTTATTCTGGTTTAAA
The DNA here is from genome assembly GCF_038396675.1 of Hydra vulgaris. Classification (NCBI taxonomy): domain Eukaryota; kingdom Metazoa; phylum Cnidaria; class Hydrozoa; order Anthoathecata; family Hydridae; genus Hydra; species Hydra vulgaris. Next base: position 37,354,035 of record NC_088928.1, read on the forward strand.
AAGTAAATTATAAACTTCAAAGGTTCTTCTCCATTTGCCTGTCCTGAAGCATATTGAAAAAAAAACATCTATTATAAAAAACTTGATCAACTAGTTTTGTTTTCAACTTGTTTTATTGAATTTAGTTAATATATCCATACCTGCTGCGAGGTGGGGGCTGGGCAGTGGGTACTTTTTACCCGGTTGCAGGGCCGACGGGGCGCACAATAGTCAAATTTTTTTTTACTTTATCTAAATAGATTGATAAGACATTAATAATTTTGATCGTTAAGCTCCATATATTAAAAGTTTAGTTACTTATTAATATATAATATAAATATCCCACTAATAACAAAATGTCAGTAGTTCATATGCCAACAATACCGCTGTTGCATGAAAAATATCCATTAGGCCTGTTTGTTTTATAAAAAAAACCTTTAACCTTTTAACCTTTAACAACGTTTTTAACAAAATATTACCGTAAACTGGTGGGGTTATTTTGAACGTTTTAGAACCGTAAAGGGGTTACACTTTGAACGTTTTTGAGATATTTTTACTTGTTCTTCTTTCACTATTGACAATATTTGAAGTTTAACAAAATGAATATAGGGGTCAAGATTGACTCTTACATAATTCAAATTCAAAATAATATTTAAATAAAAGGATTTTGTATAATATTAATTTAAGTAGTCATTCAAAATTACCCCACAAATGGGGCAACTTTGAATGCGTTTTTTTGTAAAAGCAAAACCTATTCAAAAACGCATTGTTTTGTTTTAATATTTAATAAAAACAAGTCTAGTTTCACATTAATTTATTTTTGCTAAAATAAAATAATGTTATTTCATAACAAACACTCATTTAGTATTTTATTTTGTTTTAATGGGTAAGTTTTAAGTTACTAGCATTAAAAAAATCTCATTTAATCAATTTTACTAACATATAATGCAAGTGGAACATCTTTACATTTTGCCAAAAAATCCTCAAAAAAAATACTTTTAAAAAAGGCAAAAGTAACTTTTTTTCCCATTTTTTTCCCTTTGTTCTTCTTTACTTATAAACAAAGTATAATGTTTATAAGTAAAGAAGAACAAAGGAGATTTATTTTTTGTAATTGTCTGTGCTTTTTTTGGAACGAGAGGTTTTCGATTGATCAAGTATTTCCCTCTAATACTATTAAAGAGGTCCATACAATGTAAAATCGAGAGGTTGCAATAAATGGGTAGAGTTACCAGTTATATAACAAGATACTGTTTTCTTTGCAACAAGATACTATTTTTCTTTAGTAAATTCAAGTACTTTTTTACAGTAAAGATTGCTTAGATTATAACTAATAGGAACTTTAACTCCTACAATTTGACAAAAAACAATAACAAACCAGTCAAAAAAGTGAATAGAATCAAACCGTCTTGACTTTATTTGTATTGTACATTAGGTGGTCCGCTTTTGATCCTTGTTGTCCATAAATAGTCAGCTTTATAAACATAACCAGAGACAATTTGACTAGAAGCACATTTTTGTATATTTGTATACTATGGATTTTCCATGTATTTTCGGATTAAGGTGGTAACTTGCACCCAATGAACATCTAATGCTTTCATCTTATAATGTTTATTGTTACCATAAAATTTGAAAACTGGCACTCAGTATAATTTATATACTACTTTATGTCAATTTTTTTCCCTATAAATGTGGCATAGTACTGCTATGAAATGCTAAACAAAAACAAACTTAAAGATAAATAACAGTACTTTCAACAAACTTAATTCAACGCAATATTGAATGTACATAGACATATTATGACATATTTTTCATACAAGATTTAAAATCTATTAGCGTTTTGCAACAAAAGTATTTAGATACACAGACACACTCAGAGACACTGTGTCCATTTAAACTTTAAATTTGTAGAAAAAACACGAATACAACAGACTTTTGGCCACAACTATATATATATATATATATATCTCTATATAGATATAGATATATATATATATATATATATATATATATAGAACCCTTAGATGTTGTCCGAAAGTTTTTTCCATATTTTGTTGACAAAAAGTAAAAATTAAAATGCAAGACCGGAATTTTTTTTTTTTAATAATGATAGACTGCCTGCCCCAACCAAACCCTCAGTCGATGTAGCAGCACTCCCTTGCGGGTCAGGCTATTTGTCAGTCGATGTAGCAGCACTCCCTTGCGAGTCAGGCTATTTGTCAGTCGATGTAGCAGCACTCCCTTGCGAGTCAGGCTATTTGTCAGTCGATGTAGCAGCACTCCCTTGCGAGTCAGGCTATAAGATAGTCGATGTAGCAACACTCCGCGCATGATTTACAGTAAAAAAAATAAAAATAATAACATTTTATTAAAAAAAATAAAAATAAAAACATTTTATTAAAAAAAAAAAAAATAAAAACATTGTTTATATTGTTAAAAACATTCAAAATGTTTTAAAAACATTCAGAATGTTTTTAAAAACATTCTGGTCAATTAAATTTGCGTTTTTGTGGTTTTTTTAAAAAACGATTAATTTGTAATTAAATTAATGGTTTTTACTTTCGTCCAACAAGGAAATGTTGGACGAAAGTTAAAAGTAATTAAAAGTGACGTATATGTTGGCGTAAGAATCACTTTTTTCCTTCCGCTCTTCCCAAAGCCAACAAACTATAGATATATATATATATATATATATATATATACATATACATATATATATATATATATATATATATATATATATATATATGTATAAATATATATATATATGTATATATATATATATACATATATATATATATATATATATATATATATATATATATATATATATATATATATATATATATATATATATATATATATATCAGGGACTTGTACTGGGCCCTGATTCTGGCTCAGGAAATTGGGCCTCCAAAAAGAAACTAGGCCCCTAATCCTCAAAGAGAAAAAAAAAATTATAGTTCTATAAGTTTCTATCAAGGCATTTTTTAGAACATTTTATTTAACTTGCTTTCACGTCGGTTTGTTTGTTTGTTTGGTGTCCGCGCAAACACTAGGTCAGCGGTAATAATAAATGAAATACGCTTTTATATTATATTATATGAAATACGATTTTATTTATTTATGCAATCTTTTTTATTTACGCTAAACTAAAGTTTTATTTACGCTAAACTAAAGTTAAGCGTAAATAAAAAAAATTGCGTAAATAAATAAAATCGCTGCTGAATAATAACAGCAAAAAAACGTTGTTGACCTGAAATTGATAGATTTTATACTGAAAAAAAGTAAGTAATGCCTTAATACTTTACTTATAAATAGTAATTAAAAATAATAATTAAAGCTTTAAAAGTAAATAAGTAAAAAAAAAAAAATCTTATCAACGTAGATATATAAAGAATAAAGCTAAATATAAAAAAGAAAGCTGGAAACTGAAATTTATCGATTAGCTTGTCTTGCTCGGCAAAGAGAACGGAAATTTCGAGCTAGATCAAAAGAATCAGCTGAACAACGAGCATCTCGGTTAAAAAAACGAAAAGAACGATATGTTAAGGCAAGGGCGGCTGAAACAGAAGAAGGAAGAGGCAAACGTATTGCTAAACGAAAAGAATACCAAAACAAGCATTGTTGTGACAAACGATTAAGCGAAGTTCTCCTCTTTATCTGATTAAATTAACCATCCCATCAACAGAAAAAAGAGAAAATTGTTATCGGAAAGTTCAAAACAATAAGTATATAAAATGCATTAATTCATTTGCATTGATAAATATGGTTAATATATGTTTGATAAATAAAGTTATGTGTTTAATGAATTTTTGGTATTACTTTCATTCACTACTACTCAATATGCTCCAGTCCACTCCCTATCGGTCCAATGCCCTTGTTTCTATCATAAGAAATATTTTTAATTTTATGTTTATTTATCTTTCAGGTGAAATGAAGGAAAAAAAAGAGAAAGAGGCAGCATGGAAATACAAATCTGATGCTGAAAAAAAAGCTCAAAAACGACAACATGAGTTGAAAGCAACTGGTAATGATCCAAAACAATTAAAGTTAACGGCAGGTCTCGCGTCAGTGCAAGTGCCACAAATACAGAGAAAAGCTGGGACATCCTTTACTGCAACAGAGAATGTAGAATTAACATCAACATCCATTGTGAATATCACAAGTAAGCCTATAATTAAAACAGAGCCAATAACAGAGATTAGTGACCAATCATCTGTACAAGAAACAGACAATCATCAAGATGCCATAATTGCAGCAGATAAAAGAGCAGAACTACAGTATTCAGAAACATTCAGAAACCGAAACATTACTGAAACTGAGAGAGTGAGTGTAGAAATGGGTAATTATAAAGTGCCTGTAACTGCAGCGGTGGACCTAACTCTATCAGAAAAGGTTATCAGAAGCAACTAGACAACGTTGTAAATGTCAATCAAAATGGTCCAGCTAAATTTCTAGAGCTGAAAAATGCAAAGATGATTGATAAAAAGCAGTTTATTGTGTTAGGGCCAAATCAGCCAACAAAGCATTCAAAGTTATCTGAGTATTACACTAAATCAGTTAAAATTAATGACATTGAAATTGTGCAGAAAAGGTCATGGCTAACCTACTCTCTATCACTAAACAAAAGTTTTTGCATTGTTTGTTTATGCTTTGGATTAAGAGAGGACACAAATTCTTTGTGTGATGGGTTTGATAATTGGTCAAACTTAAGTCACATAATAATAAAGCATTGCACTCAGAAAAACCATCAAAATGCTGCTGAAGCTATGGTTCATGCATTATCAGACTTCACAATTGATAAAATGCTAAATATTGAAACCATGAGACATCTGAACAAAAAATGTAAAGAAGCGGAGAAACTTCATCAATACCTAATACGAGTTATTGATGCTATTTGGTATTTGATCGTAGAGAGTATTTCTTTACGTGGAAATGAGGAAGCCAACTTTTACAATGACTCTAAAAAAAGTGAAGTCTTTCAATGTGGTGTAGGTAAATTTCTAAATTTGTTATATTTACTCAGTATGATGAGGTGCTAAATAAAAAACTTTCAAATATTCGCAGTACTCAAAAACAAGCTAATTCATAATATGACACAGATGGTCAATAAAGATAAATAATTCAGTATTCTTTTCACTATCAGCTGATGGCACCACTAATATTACACTCTGTGAGCAAACTTCTATTGTATTACGTTATTTTACGCTTGCTGCAGAAAAGGCCGTTGTAAAGAAACATCCGATTTCAATGGTTCAAACTGAAACAATTACTGGTGAAGGAATAAGTGAAAAAATCAAAGAGGAACTCAAATCAAATAACGTGGATATTCAAAATTGAGTGGGTATATCTTTTGATGGTGCGAGCAATATGCAAGGAATAAACAAAGGAGTTGCAACACACTTGAAGCAGTGTTCTCCCATGTTCAAATATTTATTGTGGATCTCGTGGAAAAAATCTGGTTATGAAAGCTTGTGCAAAATCTTCTGTTGTTTCTGTTAACCTTTTTGGAACAGAAAACAAGCCTGGTGATGTGCAGAAATTAAAGACCTTTCTGTACAGAAACTCAAGAAAACGATATAATATATTTAAGAAGTGCAAATCTCTTCTTGAGGATGTGAATCAGTCTCTTGAACTGGCTACTACCCTCAGTGTTCGTTTCAGTTCCTTACAAAATGCTACAGATCGACTGCTGACACTATACCCTGCAGTAATCGATTGCCTTGAAAAAATTTCAAATGACATAGAATTTAAAATGAATATTTGAAGTGAAGCACAAGGTCTTTTATCCCGATTTCAGTCATATGAAACAGTTTAGGTCCCCTAAATAAAATTATTCAAGGAATAATTCCATTGCTATAATGACTGTCGATGTACCACTGGAAAAGCTTCAAGTACTAAGGGACAGTACTGGCCAAAATGCTATTTTATCTGCTGTTAAAATTTCAACTGACGCTCAACTTGAACAGCAAACATTTGTTGAGAAAAAGACTCGCAGAAAGAAACGAATAGACTTTGATGAAACAGAAGATGAGCGGCTTACTCAGGCTGAAAATCAGTGACAAGCAGAAGTATTTTATACTGTAGTGGATTCAGCAACTGCAGTTCTTGTTGACAAATTTTCTTCACAGTGGAAATTTTTAAAAAGCATAGACATCTTTTTATTGAAGAATATTAGTCATAATTATCATAACTCTAATTCTCAATAAAAAATTCAATCAGTGCTTGAAAAATTCAAAATTAGTATCAGTTTAAATGAATTCGCTACTGAAATGGTTCACTTTGTGGAAATCTTCAGAAAGACCGCTGAGAAGGATAACAAAACTTTACCTTCTTTCCTCACCATTTACAATTTTATGCTGAAAACTATGTTAGATGCTGTATTCCCCTCGTTGCAGTTCTATACAAGATATTCAGTACAATTCCAACAAATTCAGCAGAGTGTGAGAGAGTTTTCAGCAGACTGAAACTTGTCAAAACTCATCTAATAAATCGATTGACATAAGAGCATGTTGGGGATCGTGTTCTCTTGTCAGTGGAACATGAGAAAATGTGGAATTTGACGCATTCAGACATAATAAAAAACTATGCTGATACAAATGAGTTACGTGATATTTTGTATCCATAAAAAAATTTTTTTAGTATAAATATAATTTTCCTTGATCGCTTATTTGTCTCGCGTTAAAAGTACTTTATTGGGCCCCTCTTTTGGAAATTCGTACCTGCTTTTCACATGCCACCACGTCCCTGATATATATATATATATATATATATATATATATATATATATATATATATATATATATATATATATATATATGATATATATATATATATATATATATATATATATATATATATATATATATATATATATATATATATATATATATATATATATATATATATATATATAGTTGTGGCCAAAAGTCTGTTGTATTCGTGTTTTTTCTACAAATTTAAAGTTTAAATGGACACAGTGTCTCTAACACATCTCACAGTTTATCAAAACATTGTTTAAAATTACATAACAGTAATATAGTTCAGTTTTACATTTCACTAATATCTGCTACACTGTCCCTTAATCTTAATTGCTTTAGCAAATCTTGCAGGCATAGAATAAAGAGATTTTTACAAACATCAACAGTTATGTCTGTGCACCACACATGTGTGATGATTGAACGAAGATCATCTAAGTTTGATGATTTCTCTTTCAATCATGGTTTCTCTTATCAATCTTTAGTTTCATTATATGCCACAAGTTTTCGAAGGGGTTAAGGTCTAGGCTCTTCCCCATTCAAGGACCGAGAACCTTAACCCCATGATCCCGAAGCCACTTTTTCACTAAAGCTGCTTGATGGCAGGGAGCACAGGCATACATAAACAGTTTGCAGTAGTGAATCTGCATAACTGTCAAAAGCATTTCATCCAGTATGGTAATATATTTCTGTGCATTCGTAGTGGTATTTTGTGAGAGAAAGTAGAGGGTACCTCAGCCAGACGCTGATAACCTGCCTTATACCATCAAGTATGCTGCATGTTTAACAGTTCGTATGCAAAACTTTGAATCAAATTTTTTATTGGCAGGGCGGGAACATATCTTGGTGCTGCAGAAAACAACTTTATGTTACTTTCGTTACTAAACATTACTTCATACCACATTTCACTTGTGTAATGTTTGAACTTCCTGCAAAAAAGTAACTTATCACGAACGTTATTCTTCGATAACAGAGGTTTTTGTGCAGGTCAGTACGCTTTGAAATTAAAAGTGTCACTTAAACGTCATCGAATGGTTCTTGCACTAACTCTGTGTGGCAATTGACTGGCTGTGGCAAAGGATGATATCATTGGATTCTTTAACGTGTCGTTTTATCGCTCGATCTGAAGCAGGAGTTTTAACCTTAGAGTGTCCCGTTCGACGTCTTGATTTCACATCACCTGTCTCTTGCAAACATTTCATTGTCAATAACACAACTTGCTGGGAAACATTTAGATGTTGTGCCGGAACTGCTTGTGTTAAACCCGAGTTAACTAATGCAACAACCTGACCACGTTTTTTAGTGAAAGTTCCATTTTCTGGTATGAAATTATTGATCTAAAGTAAACAAAGAACACAACATAAACAAAGAAGAAATGAAACTATTTCTTTTTTTAAAATAAAAGATTATCTCAATTAGTTCAACTAATAAAAGCTACAGCTTTTTGGTTCGTTTCTAGGCTTTCAACAAGCTAAAAACGGCAAAATGACGCAAACAGCAGTTATATATGAGCATACAACTAGTAAAAACACTTATCTAACTTTTTTCTTCAACTTTAAGTTTCACCATTGCTAGATCATCAGAAAGGGTTACTAAATCTCAAAAAAAATTCAATTTATAGAAAAAATTAATTAATTAATAAAAATATTAATAAAGATGAACATATAAAGAAAAAAACACTGATTATTGTAATTGTAAACAAAAAATAGGTTGCCTTCTAAATGGAAAATGCCTTTTCAAAAAATGTAATTTACAAGTGCATTGTTTCCTCACAAAATAACCCTGATAAACAATATATTGGCTTAACGGAGGGGGAATGGAAAAAACGTTGTGCCAACCACAAAAAATCGTTTAACCACAAAAAATATTCAAAAGAGACTATGCTGTCAAAATATATTTGGGATTTAAAAGAAAAAAAGAAAATTTTAATTTACAATGGTCTATGGTAAAATCTGCCCCTGTCCATAATAACATTTCCAAAAATGTATGCTATGTTTGCAAGAAAAATTTGAAATAATTACTCATTTAAATCAGGAAAATTTATTAAATAAAAAATCTGAATTAATTTCTAAATGTAGGCACGAAAATAAATACCTCTTAAAAAATTATAAAAACAAATGAACAAATCAAACTATCCTCATTCCAAAGAAATTTATTTAATAATTACTTTCAGTAACTTCCCGTTAACTAAAAAAATATAGTTTTTTTTATTTTTAGTAATAATAATTTATAACTTCCTGTAAAATATTTTTTTTCGATTAATTGAATTTTTTTTTGAGATTTATTAAATCTTCCTGATGATCCAGCAATGGTGAAACTTAAAGTTGAGGAAAAAAGTTAGATAAGTGTTTTTTACTAATTTATTATTGCTCCGTTCTTTAAGAACATTGAGCACTCTATTTGTAAAATACAGTAACATAATTTACACACACACACACACACACACACACACACACACACACACACACACACACACACACACACACACACACACACACACAAAAAAAAAGCCGTTATAGTTTACTAGTCCCCTGTGTCAAATAAAGATAATAGGAATTTTTTTGAATGTCGACACTGGGATACGATTTCGTTTTTTTTATTCAGTAGGTTTTTTCCATTATGTGATAAAATTACATATTTTTCGTAGAGACAAAGATGGCATATTTTTGTTGCTAGATTGTAAGGTTTACAACGTTTGACAATTTTCCATTCTATAATGGGCTTTATGTTTTGGTCTTTTAAGCTCCATATTTCCTTAGATAGTTCTGTGTCATTTCTATATTTAACTGATGCAAATGATTTGAGATGGTTTGCGTATCTTAGTTTAAATGGTGTATTACTAATGCCAAAATATACTTTTTTGTTACGATCATGATGACTGGAACTTACGGTTGCTTGATAGACAATATTGTTAGATAAACATTGATTGTTCAAAGGACAAAATGCTTTATCTACGCAGTTACATTGGTTGGTTTTTAATTGATTTTTGTTGTGTAAAATTTTGAAATTATGCGAATTTATGATAGATTTTAGGTTAGGCATGCAACTGTAGCTAATCTTAATAGAATTTCGGTTGAATATTTTATGTAGCTTGTGGCCGGCTGGAAAATGTAAGTCAATAAGGGCTAGAAAACGGTTTCCTATTTTTGTTTTGACGTTTAAGCTGAACGGAGGGTTATACCAAATAATATTACGTTTACGTTGCTTTTTTTGCTGATTTTGACTTGAGATTATTTGTGGTTGGTAGGTAAGGTTCGATTTGTATCCCGATTTTTTTAAAGCCTCTTCATACGGTGGAATAGCCTTTTAGAAGAATATTTCATTAATTGACATGGAAGATAATCTTTGTTCAATATTGCGAGGGATTGCTTTTATTATGCTTGGAGGGTGGTTAGAATTGGAGTGGATGTACCTTATTTGATTATCAGGTTTAAAATATGGTTGAAACGTATCGTTACTTAGATTTAACGTAACATCGAGGTAGTTAACAATTTTTAAATTAGATTGAATGGTGATTTGAAGATCGTTTCTTTTAAAAATGAGTGTTATATGCTTTTTGATTTTTTCCATTTGCTGACCGCTTTTGTTCTTGAATACAGCAAGACCGTCGTCACGATATAGGCCGAAATCTTCTTTATTATAATGTTGTGAAATTTGGTACAGTATGAAAATACCTATTAATTCGCAAACTTCAGCACCATCAAATGCCCCCATTGTTACATCGAACAACCCACCTCTTTTTTTAATCCATGCTTCATCATTGTTGAAGATAAGAGATTTTCTTGCATGCTTTATTAATGCTTTGTCATTATATATATATATATATATATATATATATATATATATATATATATATATATATATATATATATATATATATATACATATATATATATATATATGTATATATATATACATATATATATATATATATATATATATATATATATATATATATATATATATATATATATATACATACATATATATATATATATATATATATATATATATATATATATATATATATATATATATATATATATATATATATATATATATAAATACGATACAGAAACAATGTGTATGTATATGTGATTTACTGTTTATACAATCGATATTTTAATTTTTATTCATAATAATATTATATATAATACATGTATGACAAAGGAATTTTTCCAGTTGTTTCATGTTTTTGACTATTTATGTAGTGGGGTTACTTTGAACCTTATTCAAAGTTACCCCATATTAAGTACGTGACATGAAATTTTTAAATTAATCAAACAGTATACATTGTTATATATCATTAAAAAGGTTTTTAATTCAGTATTTTAAAGATGAAAAAATTGTCAAAATTGAACAATTCTACAAAAAGTTATGGCATTTTGAGTACCGAATTTTTGATATATGGATTTCTTGAAGAAACTGTGATCAAATTTAAGGTTTTTTTAACTTAAAACGTCATAACTTGGTCATTTCTTATCGAAATAAATACAACTCGGTATCAAAAGATAGGTCTTACAAAGGCCAATATGTATTTACAAAGAGTGTACAAAGGTCGCTAGAGGGGCGTCTACAAAACTCTTTATTATATTGAAAAATGCTGATTTTTTTAAAGAAAATATTATTATTTAATTAAAATTTATAATTTTTATTTGTATTATAATATATTCAAACAGGGGACCATCAAATATGATTTGGATACATTAGGTTGATAGGCCAGAAGTCCTTTTGGCTTCGGGCGCACCCTCTGACCCAATATCAAGATTATTACTTAGCATCTTCATATCTAAATGCATGCAATTTAGTATCAAAAGAAAGAAAGGTTTTAAGGTTAAACGCGTGAAAAGGGTGCAAGAGGGTATTATTCGGAAGCTCTACACCTCTCACGCCTTGGGTAGGGTGGGTTAAAACTTAAATATTTTTTTTTTGTAATAATAAATAGTATTTATATAAAAACACAAATTTTTCTTAAAAAAATCAAACTCAACTATATACAAAAATTAATATACAAAAGGATTATATACAAGTATCAACTTAATAAATATATACATACACCTATCAATAAGTGTATATAGATTCAGCTAAGTGAATCTGTATAAACTTATTAATAAGTAAATTTATAGTTGTTAATAACTACATTCCTGAATCCTCTGCCATCCCTTCTGCCACCAGGAGGTTTGTTTTTAAAATAAGGCAGGTCTTTACCTCCATTCTGGGCCCATAAGTGGAAGGCCCTTTTTGATTTAGGTTTAGGGTGGCTTCGGCGCCAAACCAAGAAATCACTCCTAGACAAGCCTATATTAAAAAAAAAAAAATTAAACAATAAATTAAAAAAATTAAATGATAAATAAAAAAAATAAAAAATAGTGTTTATTTAGTAAAAAACCATTTAAAAAACAATTTTACAACATCATTAAGATTTATCTACCAAGTTCTCCCTTTTGCGTCTCTTACCTCCTTTAGTGTCTCTATAAAAGAAAGTGAGAAATACCTTTTATATTATCGCTTCAAGACAACTTGCACAGCATCAAGACAAGTAGAAGTCATTTTTTTAAGCTGGTTATTAATGAAGCTTATACGAGTTTTAGTGGTTAGCACTAAAACTCGTATTGTTCTTCTGCAAAACTGAGCAGCTGGATTAGATTTACAATTAGTAATTATTAGCAAAACTTTTTTCACTAACCGAATACCAGAAACATGATCAAAAGTTGCATACTCAGCTAAAACATAAAACTTTTTCATCTAAGACTCAGTAAGGAGTTTTCCAAACAATGCAAGCACATTTCTTTTATGGCAGTTTTATTAGAAAATGCCCCTCTTAAAATTGCTAGCAAACTTTTACATTTTACTGTTCCAACTGTGAGGAAATATTTAAACTCACTGTAATGCTTCATAAAAATGAAACAAGTATGAAAACGAATATGAAGCCAATTTCCACGATATCTAGGAATAATACTTCGTAGATTACCTTTGATGTCTATAAACCTCATTTTGTTTATTGCTAAAAAAATTTTAACTGCCATACAATCATTTCCGAATAATTAGCAACTCCCACTCTCAAGAGACTGAAATGCTAAGTGACATGAAAATACAATTGTGTCAAGAAGTTCAAATGTGTTCAAATGGCAGCTCAGCTCATTCAAATTCTTGCCCCAGGTTGAACAAACTTTGCTTATAGTAAGATGGTTGACTGCAAATTTGTCTGACATTGTGTTAGATATATTTTCAATAATCGAGTTACGACATTCATCAGAGCTACTTTGGTAAAAATCTGAATAAAAAAATGCCATATAATCAATTGAAGTGCATATATGACTTTCATAATCGAATGCTGTTCCTTCTGGTAACTGATCTAGAGCAAAAACAAGACATTTATCTTTAGATGTTAAGTTAATGCTATTAATGTGGACACTTTCTTGTGTTGTAGCATCAAACTCAAGAGTAAGATTATTATTATCCATAGCCCACTCTGTTGCTTTCAAATCTGAAATACTGCCAAGTTCACGAGCCCTTTGCTCAACAGTACTTCGATGAGAAATATTATTAAAAACAACACCCATATAATGCCCTATTTTGCACATAAGATATGGAATGTTACCTGTTGGTATATTACACAACAACATATTATAAAAATTATTCTTATTTGTAATAAATATGTTTTTTCATCTTCTGGCATAATTAAACTCTTTCCTCCAAAATCTGGAGCAAATCATTCTCCCAACTAGCAATTACCCTGTTACTTGTCAAAACAACAGCATTATGCTTAGTTTTGAGTTACCTTAACTTATGCTTTTCATTTAATTTAAAGTAATAAATTTGCTCACCGTAATTTTATTTTTGTGTGTGTGTTTTTTAAGATCTGGTATTTCTGCCCTTAAAGCTTTAATTTTGTTTTGTTTTGTTTAACATTTTGTCTTAGAACACATAATTGATTTAACATGCTGTTTAATTCAGCTTTTAGTAGTGCAATATTGTTCCGACGTTCTTTATAAAAATTAGCAAACCAAGAAGATAAGTAAGATTGTTTTATAGGGACTAATTTCTCTCTAAATATATGTTTAGCTACATCTCATTCGTTATTACTTGAAGATGTTGATGTTCCACTCGTCATTTGTATTGGTATATGAAACATCTGAGGAGCCTGATGATAATACAATAATATGAGGCAAACTTGATGTATGGCTTAAAAAAGGTTTATTGCAAAATTCAAAAAAACACTTACTGTCCTCAGCCCTGTTAAAATTTCTAGCTCAATACGATGATTTATTTATGAGACTCTTAACCTGATTTTCGCATCTCAAAATGTTTAGTGACTTGTTGAGATGTTTTGAGAAACGAATCACTATTTTTTTTAAAAATAATAAAAAACTGTCTATTTCTACAAACTGTATTACACTCTGTATTAGAGTCAATGCCTATTTGCGACAATTCATTTAGCAGTTAAATACTTTTTGCATTCACCATAATACACAAACTTAGGGCGCTACTGCAGTTTCTCTCTCCCCCCCCCCCTTTTTTTTTTTTAGTCCTGATTATGATAGAGAATTTTATGCTGATTAAGAATCGTATAAAAACATAGGTCTGAAAATCAACAAAAAGTGCTCTAATTCGCTGTTGAAGTTTAAAAAATTACACTAAAAAACGGTAATATTCGCCATTTTTTTAAAACGTTTTAAAATCAAAGTTTACATTTTGAAATCAATCGCTTAGAAAATCTTTTTTTAATTACGCAACCCGGTTTTTATTGTCGTCAAAATTAAATTATATTTAAATTAAATGTTTTTAATAATATATTTTATATATTTTTAATTAATTTTTTCAAAATTAATTTAAGATTTTGCTTTTTAAATGTACATAAATCGACTGACAAATAGGGATTGGCGCAATTAAATGTACATGCATCGACTGAAAAATAGGGATTGGCCCAATTGAATGTACATACATCGACTGACAAATAGGGATTGGCACAACTAAATGCACATATATCGACTGACAAATAGGGATTGGCGCGATTAAAAGTACATGATTTGAGACAGGGTTAGGGTTTGGGCCAGAGATAAATCAGAAAATGATGCACTCAGCATTTTTTAACAGTTTTGCTTTACATTTTTGATAGAAACCAGGCTTTTTTAAATTCATCGTTGAAAAGAATTTTATTTATAACCGAGTATGAAAAAATGGCGAATATTAGCGTTTTTTAGAATAATTTTTTAAACTTCAACAGCAATTTAGAGCACTTTTTGTTGGTTTTCAGACCTATGTTTTTATACAATTCTTAATCAGCATAAAATTCTCTATCATATTCTGCAATAAAAAAAAAGGGGGGGGGGGGAGAAACTGCAGTAGCGCCCAAACTTTGTTTTTGGCCCTATGATAGGAGATAAAAAAAAGTTTAATTTTTATAATTAAAAATTAAAATATTTAAATAATGGTAAATATAATGGTATTACAATTTATTACAATTAAATAATCTTTATGCGAGTGTATCGCATTATTGAAGCTTAAAACAGTTATCTAATTGGAGTATAATGTTAAGGTGTCTGAGTATGCTTTTTTTTCCAATGAAATTAGGCAGGTAGTAAATACTTGATGTCCAAACAACAGCAAATCTTTACCTAATTGGAATATAGTATTTAAGTGCCTGAGTATGCATTTTTTTCAATGAAATTTGGCAGGTAGTAAGAAAAAAGGTTTTTAAAGTTGAGAAAACATATTAGAAAAATGAACCAGCATTCGATATATACTTGATAACCAAAAAACAAGCAAATTTTTAACAACAATAAATTCATAATAAATAAAATTTTAACTCAAAGAAATCCATGTAAAATTAAAGTTCCATAATTCTAGTATTCAAAAAATATATATGTTGATACATATTTCTAAAAAATAACAGAGCAAAACAAGTTCATACTATGCAACTTTTCAAATAACTTGAAAAAGCGTGTTACAGAATTTGGCCAAAAAAAAGGCTTTGTAAAATCCGGATTTACGCGTACCAACCCATATGCGAAAAAATGTATACAATAATGTATACGCAATGTGATTAAAGTTCCATACTTGAGATTTAAAGATCTTTTTTTAGATTTAATAAAAATAGCTATATATTGTTTCTTACATATATATACATAAGAGTTCAATACTTAAATTTTTGATTAATTAAACCGTGGCCTACTTTATTTATACGGCCGGATATTTTGCATTTTGAAGAGAAAAATAGAAGGGCAGTTTGCTCGTTTTTAAAGAAGCAGCTTTGAAAGTTCAAAAAGATGGTTAACAAATGTTGCGTTGTAAATTGTCGTTCAAATTATCATAATTATGGTGAAGTATCTACAGTAGTAGTTTCGTTTCCAAAAAATGAAGAGTTAAAAATAAATAGAAAAGATTGGACACGTACTAATTCGGTAAAGCTACAGTTAAGCGGCCTAAAATAATTTTATTTTTTCGCTTGTTGCGCTCTCGTCAGAGAATGCTTTTTAAACATTAGAAATATTAGGCGAAATAATAATAATAAAAAAAGATGCTGCCCCATGCCAAACCCTTAGTCGATGTAGCAGCACTTCCTTGTAGCAACAGGCTATAAGATAGTCGATGTAGCAGCACTCCATTGTAGCAGCAGGCTATAAGATAGTCGATGTATGTACTGAAGCCAATAAATATTCTTTTTGTTTATATTAAAAAGTCACTACTTTGAGCAAGTCTTCACACGAAAGCGCAACAAGCGAAAAAATAAAATTATTTTAGGCCGCTTAACTGTAGCTTTACCACTAATTCTTCCGTTATAGTCTGGTTGCTACATGTAAAAAAAAAAGGAAAACTAAACATTTTGAGTAGACATTCTAATTTTTGTATAGACTTGTTCCATATAACTTAAGAAGTTTAAAAATTTTTACGTGCCGCTTGGAAATTGCTTATAACTTTAGTTAGAGACAAAAATAAAACTTTTTGAAAAAATTTCATGTATAAAATATCCACCATGTTTATATAAATCGAATACCGCAAAGCATTAATTTATTTTTTACAAATTTTTGACAGGGGGTTAAAAATTTGTGAAATTAGATGTTTTAAAAATAAATACTTAAATTTATATAATTAAAATTTTATAAACATTATTTGAAAATAAATTTTTTTATAATTACTGCCTAATGTTGTATTATTATTATAAAACAGTTTTAATTTAATAAATCTAAAAAATAAAATTTGTTCCCGTTTTTTTTTACGATAAAAAATGTTTACTTTTCAAAAACTGTTTACTAAAAAAATGTGTTTTTTTATTTAATTTATTTACTATTAATAAAATAAATAATGACGAGTAGCAAAAAAACGCAGCATTTTAATCTAGTTCCTAAAAAAGAAATTAAAAATGCTAGCATACATCATCAAGGAGAAGTTGGTCGCAATATTAACGAACTGCGTGGTTTTACTGAAAATGCGCTTGCGAAAGTGAAAAACGCTTGGTAAGTCACAACCTAAATGTCCAACTCAATTTATTTCTTTATATATTCCTAAAACAATGGTACGGAAAAAACAATAAATAGCATGAATTTGATAATAATATTTTTTTTACTTTAGTCAAATTCGAAATGACTTTAAAATCATAAACATTCAACCTGATACGTGCCCAACAACTCTCTTGTTTCATTAAAAATGTTACGATAAGTATGTGAATATAAAAATAAATCAATATTCTACAATATCGGAAAAATAGAACAGAAAAACTGAATGTAGGGGTTGAAGATGCATCCTCATCTGAGCGCAGAATCTCTGCTCGGAAAAGAAATATATTAGGTAAATTAAAAAACCCTTGGGTGGGAAATGCAAAACAAAGGAAATTACCCTCAGTTTTCACGTTTTTTATTGCTTTATGAACTACTTCAAACTTAAAATTCCCTTTTTTCAGGAAAAATTATTGCGGATAAAGAATGTTGCATTTGCTATCGCAAAAAGACTAATAAAGATAGGAACGGATATGAAACGCTTACAAAATGCGCAGCGGTAAGTGCAGAAAACATGTTAAAAGAAAACGCTGTAAGTAAAACCCTTGACTCATGGCTATTACATTGGGCACAGAATGCCAAACCTTAGTTTCCTTAAAGTTATACTATCATTGGTTTTGTTACCTTAACTATACAAGACCCCTGTTTAACTACCTAATTACACCTAAAAGGATACCAGAAGATATTTACACTATTAGCTACCTTCCTGCTATTAACTCATCGCCTACAAACTTGAGCACAGTGCTTGAAGTTCTTCTCCAGTCAAAAGCTAAAGCCGAGAATCATGGTCTCTCAGAAACCCGATGAACCCTAATCATATTGATCTTAAAAGATTTATTGTCCTCCGAATGGGTGCATTTCACACATCTTCTATTTTTCTAGCTGTTATTGGCAAAAGATTTAATGATGCCGGATTACAAGACTGAATAATTGAAGCTGATATAGCCAGTGTGTGGTTTCTTTACCATCTTGGGTTTTATTGGTGTTGTGTTATGTAGTGAATAGTCCAGCAGATTATTTTTGACCAAAGGGGGAACACACCAAATGCTATCGTAGTTTTTTGCATATGATCGTCCGAATTATTTTCGCTTTTTAACTTTCTATTGGACCGAAATGATGCAAACTCCTAAAACTCATCTAAGTATTTATCAACAGTTTATGTAAGCTTGTACTCCAAAATATTTTGTTTAGATTTCAACAAGTTTTAGTTTGAAAAATAGCTTCAAATTAAATCTTCATAATTTATTATCTTTTGACAGGAAACTTCTCCGTAAGAAGAACGAGCAGTACGTTTAACAAAGTTCTATCTGACCAATGCATTGAACAAACTATAAATCGTGATCAGAAATGCCAAGAAGGAATAAAAGTTTATAGTACATCTGAAGGAATTGATCAACTTAAGGTTGAATGGATGCTCATTCCATCTGCTCCAGAAGATGTTTTGAAGTTAATTTCCTGTGCATGTAAAAAGTCAAAATATGAAACACGGTTTTGTCTTTGTCGATCACACTGATTGAATTGTACGGTTTGTGCAACTGTTCGTCTTGTGAAAACACAAATGGCTGGGACGACACTTTAACAGAATATTATTCGACTGATTCCGATGCAATTTCAGGATTTTCTGAAACTGATTGAATACTTATTTATAATATATATATATATATACATATATATATATATATATATATATATATATATATATATATATATATATATATATATATATATATATATATATATATATATATATATATATATATGTACAGGGGCTCACAAAGACTTCATGATGCGTGGGGTAGATCATTAAAAATTTACTGAATGCCTCTAACTTACTAACATTACTAAAATAAAAATAATAAGAATAATAAAACACTTTTAGTATTTTTTGTCCATTAATGATGCCCCATATAGGTACTGCCTGGGGGAAACTGACCCGGATTCCCCAAACACTGTGCGCCCCTGTATATATATATATATATATATATATATATATATATATATATATATATATATATATATATATATATATATATATATATATATATATATATTTATATATCATGTCATCAACCAATAACTTCGTCTCTTGTAATATTTTCCCTCTTAAAAATCTATTCACGAATTTTTTAAGAGTTTACCTTTCGTTTAACGTAGGTATATATATTTGAAAAAACGATTAGCATGACGTCATCAGTACCAAGTATGGACCCAAATTCGACCCTTTAAGCACTTTTAGAATTGCTCGTAAGTTTTTCTCAAGATTTTTTTATTTATTATAAGATTTTTTCAAGAGGTTATCTAACGTTTAACGTAAATCTGTATTTTTAACTTTGATAAAAAGCATATATATCATTTTGACGTCATCAGTACCATATAAGGGCCCCAAATTTGACCCTTTAAGCACTTTCACAAAGGCACGTAAAGTTTTTCTCACTCAAGACATCAACTTTAAACTATTTAATTAGTTTTTGTAATTTCCACTTCATTTCTAAGAAAAAATTACACGTAGCGTCCAGACTATTATATAACGGAAGAATTAGTAGGTGTCCAATCTTTTCTATTTACAAATTTAACCCTATATTGCATATTGTGTCTTTAAATTAACAAACCATCTATATTTGTATTGCATACTGTAAATCGAGGGAAACAATTGTTTACTTGCTAAAGTTGTTTTAAAAGATGTTTTTTAGCATTTTGTAAAGTGTAAATTTTGTAAAGTCAGCTATTTTTTATGTTTTTATTAAATGTGCCAGTGTTTTTATAGTGGTAATGAAAGAAGTTGCGAATTTTTTATTTCCTCTTTTAAACTTGAATTTTAACAAAGAAAAAATAAAGGAAGCTCTAATTAAAAATTCTGAATCGTATTGTATGACATCTAAATCATTAAATTCAGTTATTTTGAAACATTTGGTTGAATGATAAGTCAAAAGTAGTTAGCTTTGTGTGTGTGTCTTTAAAGCAACAATATGCATTTTAGATATATTTATATATTTTTTGAGATTATTTGTTTTTCTTCTACTGCAGAAAGACATTTAAATGTGTACAGAAAATTAAATATATATTTAAAAATATAAATTTAAGTTAGGAAAACCTTAAGTAGAAATATAACTTTCTCAACCTCTTTGAAGCTCTGTTTAAATAATCTTATCATTCAATTATTATTCTATATATTTTAACAGTGATTATTTATTGCTATAGATGAATCCTAAAAGCTTCTATGGATCTTCAAAGAGGTTAAGAATCCCATTTGGAGAGACTGTTTTCCTTGTAGACCAACCTGAGTTTTCTGATGTCAGTGATCTATCGTGTGAATCTGATGAAGACTTTATTACATCAGAGTCAGAATCAATATATGCTAATTCAGAATCGGATAGTGATGTTTTTGATTGTAATGATCAACAACAAGCACTACAGTTCGGTAAAACATATCAACCTCTACAGCCACGACTACCACCAGTATGCCAACCACAGAAAAGAAAACGAAATCTTATTTGGAAGATTAAAGAAGCTGATGATGTCAAGCAAATAAATCTTCCATTTCAAAACAGTAATGGTGAAGAAGATAATAGGAATGTAATCTCAGACGAGCCGATATCATATGTAAGAAGATTTCTAACTGATGAACTTCTTCAAAATATTGTTGACGAGTCTAATAAATATGCGTTACAAAAAAACATAGAGAAGAATTTGCATTTGGACAAAAATGAATTAGAGCAATTTATTGGCATTTTGTATTTAATGAGTATTGTGAAGCTCCCATAAACACGTATGTACTGGAGCAATGAGTTGTATTTTGAAAAAGTTGCCTCAGTGATGACATTAAACCGATTTGAAAAAATAAAGTTGTTTCTTCATTGTAATGATGACATGCAGCGTTTAGAAAACTGTACTGACAAACTTTACAAGATACGCCCGATCGTAAACATGTAGAAGGAATCTTTTATTAGCCTGAAACATGAAGAAATTATGTGTATTGATGAACAAGTTGTTCCTTTCAAGGGAAGATCCTCGTTGAAACAATACAATCCTCAAAAACCTAAAAAGTGGGGTTACAAGTTTTATATCTTGGCTAGTATTGATGGACTTGTTCATAATTTTGAAATACATTCAGGTTCAATTGACGTTTGTAAAGGACAGCCTGATTTGAAAGCATCTGGAAATATTGTGATGCACTTGTTAGTAAATGTACAAAGGCATAAATGGCACAAACTGTTTTTTGACAATTGGTACACTGGATTGGAACTAATAAAAACACTTTATGATCAAGGCATAGCATGCACAGGAACAGTGCGTACAAACAGGCTTCCAAATCTCAACATGCCCACTGATGGTGAATTAAAAAAAGAAGGTAGAGGTTCAACTGCCATCAGGGTTACCTCAGTTGATAATGTTGAGCTTCGCGCTGTGAAATGGTTTGATAACAGGGGCGTTGCACTGCTAACAAGTTATGAAGCAGTGAATCCGATAACCATTGTTAACCGCTGGGATAGAAAATATAAGAAATTTGTTCAAGTCAAAAGACCATCTGTTGTAACCACGTACAACAAATATATGGGTGGAGTAGATCTCCTTGATGGCATGCTGAGTCTGTACAGAATCCACATTCGATCAAAAAAATGGTATCACAAACTCATTTGGCATTTTTTTGATTTAATAGTAGTGCAAGCGTGGATACTCTATTGTAGAGACATGAAAAAGGCACAAGCCTTAAAGAAAGATATTCTCCAACTTCGCATGTTTAAGCTTAAAGTTGCAAAATGCTTAGTCCAGTCTAATAAGGTTTCAAGCAGTAGGCGAGGCCGACCATCCACTTCTGTTGACCATCTTCATAGAGCAAAAAAGAAAAGGGGTCCTGCTGCAAATATACCTGAGCCATCCACTAGGAAAGATAATATTGGTCATTTTTCTTCTTTTGTAGACAAAAAGGGTCGTTGTAAGTACCCAGACTGCACTGGAATAACAAAAGTTTTTTGTGAGAAATGTAAAGTTCATTTATGCTTTACGCCTAATTCCAATTGTTTTCGAAAGTTTCATGAGTAATTAAAACTAAAAATATTGTTTAAGAGAAAGATAATTAATAATAATAAAAAATATATTTTAATTGTATTATCTTCCTATGCTAGAATTATACCTAGAGTTATAGCTTTAAGGTTGAGCAATATTAATTTTTGAACACAATTATTATGTAAATATTCGTATTTTTGACTTCTTGTTATGAATTAGTGGCTAATTTATGATATTTACTTCTTTTGATCCATTATTCTTTGAAAGTGTAATTGTTTTTAAATATTATCATTACTGCATATTGTTGCTTTAAAGCAACAAAGCCCAAAAGACCTAATTTATGAGGTGCAAACTTTTTTTTGATTACTCCCTGTTTTCTTAGACCCAAATGAACGTTTTTATAGGATTTTTAATTTTTTTAATCGTATCTGCAATAAATCATGCAGTAAAGGGTTAATCCAATTTTTTTTAACTCTTCGTTTTTTGGAAACGAAAATACTACTGTAGATACTTCACCATAATTATGATAATTTGAACGACAATTTACAACGCAACATTTGTTAACCATCTTTTACATCAAACACTTTGAAAAAATATATTTTAAGAAAGGTAACACGAATCAACGTTTTTGATTAATAAAAAAACTAAAGCCTACTATTTTTGATTGCACAAATTTGACTGAAGAAAGTTCATCACAACTTATAAAATCTTCTAATTCGTTAAGAAAATCACCAACTAAAAGAATATTTCAGCCAGATCAATATGAACAGTTTTTATTAAAGGATTTAATTATTAGCTTTGACGATATTACTGAAAGTCTTGCTCCAGATGGTTTTTCATTCTTGAAGTATCATGATCATGTAATTTTTTATAAATTGAGTCATAGTACTTTATCTATTCCAGAAGTTACAGTACATTCGTGTAAACAATGAGATGCATGTTAAATTATTTTACAAAGGTTCACCTCTGCTATTGCCTCAGTGGTTTTGTCAAGGAAGAGATTGTCGTTTATCTTGTAAAAGTATGCTTCATAATTTTCTTACCTACAATAAATCACAAGACGAACAATTTTCATCTGTATTGACTGAATTACAGCAAATTAAATGTATGAAAAAACCTTTTTATTCAGCCAATATTATAAAATATTTACTGATATTACGATATACTTCTATGCAGTCATACCAACGTGAAGGATTGCCTTTACCATCATTATCATTACTTAAAAAAATAACTAGTGGAAATATTGATGCTCTAAGTTGTGCAAAACGTTTAAAATTAAAAAGTAAGATATCTCAGACATTTGCTTGATTTTTGATGAAATGTACTTGCAAAAATGTAAGGAGTATTTTGCTGGAGAGATGATTGGTAGTGATGAGTCTGGAGAAATGTATAAGGGAATAGTTTGTTTTATGATAGTTGGCCTGAAACAAAACATTCCATATGTGATTAAAACGTCTCCTGAAAAAAAAAATCAATGCTGAATGGTTGAAAGAAGAAATTTTTGAATGTCTTCGTATTTTAATTGAATGTGAATTTAATGTTAGAATTATTATGTGTGACAACCATTCCTCTAATGTTTCTTGTTTTAAAAAGATTCTTTGTGCATCGAATCACCAAGCTAAAGATTTGTTTTTTATTTACAATCTACAAAAAATTTACTTTTGTTTTGATGTTGTACATCTTATTAAAAACATCAGAAATAATTTGTTAAATTGCAAAAGATTTTTATTTCCAGATTTTAATTATAATGGATTAAAAGATCCTATAATTGTATGTGGGGAGAAATTAAATGGAGCACATTCCATAATATTTATGAAAAAGACCTCGCTCTTGATGCTGGCTTGCGTAAAGCACCAAAAATAACAATAAAAGTATTACATCCTGGCAATTTTAAACAAAATGTTTCTTTAGCACTTGCAATTTTTGATGAAACTACATCTGCAGCGATTCACTCATATTTTTCTGATCTTAAAAGTAGTGCAGATTTTCTTACATTATTTAACAAGTGGTGGGTTTTATCAAATTCTAAATGTCAATATTCAAAATGTAATACATTAGATAATGCAGTCGTTTCTGGTGATAAAAAGCCTGAATTTCTTAGGGAAATGGCACATTGGATTGAAGCTTGGCAATCACAAAAGATACCAAAGTGTGAGAAGTTTACTTTAAGTGTTCAGACAGCTGCAGCACTAATAAGAACACTTAATAGTCATGCCTTATTAATCGAGGACTTACTTAATGATGGATATCACTTTGTTTTAACTGCGAGATTTCAAAATGACCCATTAAAAGGAGATTTGGACAATATAGACAAATGAGCGGTGGAAGATTTTTGGTGGGTTTAAAAGATGTCACTATTTCTGAAATAATATTAAAAATCAAAAGTATAGTTAAAGAAAGTATTAGTTTTGATGATAGTTTGAAAATGCCTTTTGAGTCAGAAAATAATTAAACAGATTTGAAAAACTTTCAATAATTGATATTGATAAAGCTGAGTGTACTCCAGAAATCATGAAACTTGCACCAGAAAGTAGGGAAGTAGGTGCTCATATTGCTGGATATATAGCAAAGAAACTTAAAAAACGTTTTGGTACATGTTGTAAAGAATTTTTATGTTGTGTCAATATTGATGAAAGCAATCCTGATCATACTTATTTAACAATTATTTCTAGGGGTGGTCTCACTATTCCTTCACCATCACTTTTAGATTATGTTTGCACATCCTTTGCTATGATTGACTACTCTTATAACAAAATAAAGAAATTTAATTTACATGCACGACAAGCTTTAGAATATTTTTTAAACCACTTTTATGACTCTTTTCAGACTTTTTCTAGTCCCATGCATGAGAAAATTGGGATAAAACTTGCTGGAAGAACTGTTATCAACATTTTTCTTAATAATAAAAGAATTATCTCTACCAGCGAAGTAGCTGTTGATCATGTAAAATCTTTTAAAAAGAAAAAATTTGAGAATGTTTAATAAATTATTTATAATATAATTATTTTATTTTTTAATGAAAAAAGAAAAATATTTATATATTTTTTAACTGTTCTTGTTTCTTACATTGTTTTTACTAATTCTAAATTTTAAAATAAAGACTCTTTTTATTTATTTATTTCTTAATAAATGTTCGTTTAATATCTAAAATTATGAATATATACAACTTTAGTGGACTTTTTAAATTTAGAAAGTAAAATAATTTTGAAAATGTTCAAAACTTATTAAGTTTTTGAAACATTACGATTTTAAAAACTGGCCTTCTATTTTTTTCTTCAAAATGCAAAATATCCGGCCGTATAAATAAAGTAGGCCATGATAAAACTCAGTAAGTAAAAGTATAATACTATAAATTATAATAGCTAAGTTATAATAGTTCAAATTATACAATGTAATAAACTTATGAATCTATATTGAGCTCACTTTTTAATAACAGAGTATCAAAAAATTTATTGATTAGTCATAGTTTTTTGACTACCTACAAAACAACAAATGTTGAGGTATAAGAAATATTTTGTCTCTCAAGGCACAAAAAACAACAAGATCTTACATTTACGCTTAGTAGAAGCTTGACGCTGCCAATATGATGGTTAGAAAATAAATGCTCATAATTGTGTTGGAGTTTTAAAAATGAATCACCTTTGTTCCCCTGTTTATCTACTATGTGTTGATAAAAGATGGACGTTTTGTCAGGGTTAAACAATGATATAATATATAACTAGGGTACTTACGTCAATTACTGGCCACATTTTTACAAAGAACACCCGTTACAGAAAAATACTTAAGTATATGTTACATACCATATATAAAGTTTTAGAGAATTAAAAGCTCTGACATTTTAAGTAAAAATTATTGTGATTATAAGTAACATAAAATTATATATAACCCAGATATTAAAGGTAAACAATTTTACCAAATACTGGCCATCTTAACCACTTATTGGCCATTGGCTGTATTTGATTGAATAGGGCATTGTAATTGATTTATTATCATAAAATTAAAAATAAAAAGCACACCTTAAAATCAAGATAACTTCTTCAATTAAATTATTTATGCACTCATTAAGATGAATTAACATGAACAAAAATACCTAAAAAAATATTTCTTATAAAATATCATTTTTTTTCATTCACCTTGGTCAATTTCTTCAAGTTTGATATATGATCTAGCTTCTTTTTTGCAGAGTTTTTTTCTTCTTTCAAAATCTTTTGTTTTTCAACTTTTCTATTTTCACTAGCTACCTTTGAACCCCTATCTTCAAGCTTTGCATTATAAGCCTCCTCTGAGGTCAGAACAAAAAACTTTAAATTAGAGTTTTTTGAGTGTTTTTTTGTTTGTTTAATTTGTGGAGAAGGATATGTAAGAACATCTGAATCTTTGTCTGATAGACAAGATGAACTAGCAAATGGAAATGGAAGATCTGTTAATGTTTTGCAAAAAACTTTTTTTTTTATCATTTGAATCAAATGTTGATTCAACTACTTCTACTTCTTCAAGACGTATATCAGTATCAATATTCAAACCCAGAGTATCGTCTTGAACAGAAAAATCAATAAACTCATTGTCTTGTACCGGTTTGATTCTTGCATAGCTGTGTTCTGTAACAATATTTGAATATTGCACATTGTCTTGAATTAAAAACTCATTTTCTTCTACTGGTTTGGTAGAAGACAGCAAGTTAATTGCAAAGCTGTTTTCTGATAGATAAGACAATAATGGAAGGTTGTTTATTTTTGAAATGTTGCATACATTTTGACCTGGGACAGCATCTGAAATTTTACTATTTAAAATGTTTGGGATGTATGCCTCTTTAGGAATAGCATCTGGATTAAAGGGATAAATTCCACAAGCTCTATATCCTGAGCGTATATTTGTGTCAGTCATAGCATATTTCCACGCTTTTGAAAATAAACCGCAAAAGTTAGAATGCGAACTCCACCTGGATAGTCATTCATCATTGTTTGGCATTCCTCAGAATAGGAAGTTTTTAGTGACTTAAAAACTGTTCTGTCACAAGGCTGCAACCAGTTGCTGGTGTGAGCTGGAAGCTCAACAATTTCAATTTGGTTTACGATAGCATCCCTGTTACATCCATGTTCCACATACATTCTGGTTTTTACTGTAAATTCTTACTTTGTATCAGAACTTCTAAAGAAGTAAAATATTTGGAAACCTTTATCCTATCCATACACATGTGTCGTATAGAAGCTGTAGCTTCTGGACAACGAAGACTAACACAACCGTGTCTCTTTTTAAGTAGTTGCCACCACTTTTCACTAGGTCAACCATTTTTAAAACTTATGTTATGTTTTTTAGCAAGCTTAGCAGCATAAGTGATAAATGTTTTTTTTCCAAAACCGATTCCCATTTGGGCACGATTGCCAGCATAATCAATTAGTTTTTCTTCAAGGTCACCTAGGATTGGCTTTATCCCTGGTTTCGCTCCTATTTTGGACCTTCCAGAGATTATGGTTTGCAGAGTCGATCTTGGAACTTTATATGATACACTTGCTTTCCGTTGAGACATACCTGATGCAACTGCATGTACTGCAAGTTCCATATTATTCTCAGTCCACCGCATGCGCTTTTTTATTATCCTTGTTGAAATAACTAGTTTCATGGTTTCATATGATATTATTATCTATTAAAAATAAAAAAATAAAAACATACATTCATAAAATACTTTTAGGAAAATCATATATTTACTTTAATGGTGTTTTTTTATTAAATCAACGTTATCAGAACATAATTAACTATAACTATAATTAACTAAAATTTACTGAGTTCGTTCTACTTTTAAAGTAACTTTAAAATTAGTAACTTTAAAATGATTTTAAAAGAAACTTTAAAATGATTGAGCATTCTACTTTTAAAGTAATTTTAAAAGTAGAATTGACTCAGAAAGTAACTTTAAAAGTAGAATAAACTCAGAAAATCAGAATTTTTTTTTAAAACACATGAATAATAACTTTTCTCACACATGAATAATAACTAAGTGTAAGGAAATTCTATATAAAAATGTGAAACTAAAAAACTATATACCTGATACCATTTATTGGCCATGGCCAGTAAATGGATTAATTAACCGGCCAGTAAATGGTTTATTAGAAAAGGATTAATCTAATTCAGTTAAAACATTATATGTGAAACATCAACTAAATACTTTTGTTTCAAAGTGTACATAAGATATTTATCTTTTTTTTCCTTCCTGAATGGACTGGCACAAATACTTGCAACGCACAAAAAAAAGACTATAAAGTATGAATTTAAGAAAACAAAGCGTAAAATTGTTACATTTTTTATAATGTTTTTGACATTTACTTTTAGCGACTAAAACCTTCTAGAACTTTCCTGAAATTGCGATATTTACAAAATTTTAATGAAGTCATTGAGTTTAAATTATAATATAGGACAACTTGTGCTATAGATTTTTATGAGAAAAGCTTTTAAAAGTGGCCAGTAAATGGTTAATGGCCGTTAATTGGCGTATTTACCCAAGATGTCTTACTTCGATCCGAAAAGTGAAGCCGCTTTTTGCCCTTTTTACAAATGGCGGATTAAACTCGTAAACAAATATTTTTAACTTTTCTTTTCTTAAAAGAAGTAAATATATTTTAAACTTAAATACTATTTACGTAAAAGTGTTAAGCGGAAATTATAATATTTGTAAATTTATAATTTACGATTCCTTAATTTATTTTCAATTAAAAAGGGATTAACGCTTTCGAAGCATTTTTATGAATTAAAATACTTTTTAATAAACATAGGCTCATAAAAGAACTTTTATAAGTATTTAATAATTATTAAAACATGTTTTTGAATTATCTTAAATTTATTGGGAACTTTTGACTTGCATTTTTAACTTTTATTCCACACTTCGGTTTCAGTTTTTGCCCTTTTTACAAATAGCGGAAATTGCCCTTTTTAAAAAAATGCGGCTTAATTTTTCGTTCAATAAAATCCCACAAGTTAGACATCTAGTTGTATAATATATGATTGGGGTTAAAAGTCTTGAAAAAAAAAGTGTTGACATTTCCGAGGTAATTAAGCACATCTTGATTCAAAATGACTTTAATTTAAAAAAATGCTGAGGTCAAAGATACGACAACAAAGCCGACATGTCTGAATGTACGAAAGAGTATAAAAGATTATACTTCATAGAATCCTTGAGCTTAAGCTTATGAACTAGCTTATAGTTAATCTTTAAGGTTATGAGCCCTTTTTTATTTTTTTTTTTTAATTTTTTTTTTTAGTTTTACTTTAAAAAGAAAGCCTTCTAGTAAAATGGTCTCCTCAGCTTTGGGGAAGTAAATTCAGTAAAAAAAATTAAATCCTTTCAGCATTTGGATTGATAATCAAACCCTTTTGGATTAATTGGATATGATGAGGCACTAGTAAAATTTTGACCCCAGGCGTCATAAAGAGTCGCGGTGGGCCTAAATTTCTTGTTTTTGTGCATTATCTTTTATATATACTAGAAAATATATCAATACAGTTTTCCCAATGCACAGCCAATACTTCAAAACCATGAAGTTAATAAAAACAAACGATGATTTAAAAATTGAACATAAGTTCATAAATATCAACTGCAGTCGTTTCTCTAATTTCTAAATATCCGTTGATTAGCTTCTAATTAAAAATATATATATATATATATATATTTAATATATTTATCCTTCATTGTTATATAAAACACTTTAACATTATTTTTAAATTTTTTATCTTTTTCTACTGCGTTTAGCCTAATTATTTAATGCGTGACGAACTCGCTTTTTATTACTAGTTTTACAACGCAGGTATTAACCATTTTATGAGTAATTTAATAAACGTAATGAGACTTGAAAATGTCTTAAATCCAAAAGCTACTTTTCTAATTTTTGCTTCAAAAAATAAGATATCCGGCCATTACAACCATATTTTTTGAAAGGTAATTTTATAAATTGAAGCGTTGCTTCAAAATAGTTTTAAAACCAATATTAATTCAAAAAAAAAAATATTATAAAGTTTAATCACTATATTGCTTGCTAAGTTGTTTTAACATACTTTTTTACTTTTTTTTTTTTTTTACTTTTATTTAGTAATTGTAAAATTTGTAACTTATACAGGAGTTTACATAAACTTATCATTATTACAAAAATACGCCCTAGTACAAATGTATGATGTTATTATATAAATAATGAACATAGGTTTAAATTTTTAAGAAGTTTTGTAAAGTATTAGTGAAAATATTGCATGAACGGTATAATTAAAACAGCCAAATTCTGAACTGTGCAAAAACAGTTTTGAAAAATTAGATAATATTTATCAACATAAAACAAAGATGAACAAACACCACGAGATCCAGAATTATAGGATTTGCTTCCTTCAATATCTTTGTTTCTCTCTAAACACCCTTATCTTGGACCCTTTTTTAAGGCCCCTTCTAACTTAATTCTATCTTTTAAAATACAAAAAGATTGTTTACGGTATAATGGTAAATTTTTAATTAATTTTTCTTCAAAAAAACTTTCACGTGGAAAAATCAAAAACATTCTCAAGACCATTAGTGCTATCATTGAAACTTATGACATCAGAACATATATCAACTGTAAGTACTTGTTTTGCTAATTTGAGCTTGCAAAAGAAGTGTGATAATTCTATAAGATGGAATACAACTCTTTTTAGATTTATTACAACAACTCGCTTGTCTATCTCTGTTAGGATGCAAATCATATTCTTTTTATCTAAATAGAAAGCGGTGCTCTATATAGATGTATATTTATATAGATGTATATCTATATATCTTGTCATAACTATGACAAAACCGTTAGGTCTTTTTGAGGCGCCTAAAACAAAGAGATCAAACTTAAAACCATACAAAATGAGTCGTACTGACATCGATATATCAATACTAAAAAGATGTTGTAGCATATGCTCATGACACTATCTTTTTAACTCTACTCTCTCTGGAATTAAGAAGTTTATAAAAGCCTGTAATATGAATTTATAATACAATTCGAAGATATACGTAACGTAAAGAATGCGGAGACTCGTGAAAATCGCTTGGTCTTGAATCGAGAACTACTCGGACGTAGCATAAAAATAGCAAGATAGATGAAAACATACTTTAACTTGACAATAATACAAATATCAATAGCCTAAATTTAATTTTAAAATATACGTTCCGAGAATCAACATTTTAATTATGAAACGGGTGAGAGGTAGTATACATTTGAAAATTAAAAAAAAATAATATAAAATGAAAAAATTATTTCTTTTAGTTTTCTTTTGAATAATAACTCCGTTCATGCGAAAAATCATAGGTTTCATAATTTTGCATAACTTTCCTATGTTGTCTATTTTCAATGATATCTAAAAATTTAGTATAAATTATACTTTCAATATGTATTTTATTAATAAAAAACAGAGGCATTCCACCTGGTAGTAAATTTTTATTTGGAAACAAAATCCATTTAGTTTTTTTCAAAATTGAGCGGATTTTCATTTGATTTAAACAAGTGAGAATTTTTTATTAGCTAAATATTTATATCTAGAAATGAGTTATTGAAGTTATTACGACATTATTGTCAAAAGACTCTGTAGAGATCATTAATATAAATAAGAAATAACAGTGGTCTAAGTGCGGAACCCTAGGAGTAACATTAAGGCTTAACCATAGCATAAATAAAAAAAATTGTTTCTTTACTTTTTGTGCCTACAGTAAAAGCATACTTGATCAATTAAAATATTACAAATAACTTGTAAGTTTTAGATATTTATAGCCTATAATATGCCTATGTTTATTTATTATTATATTATTACTGTACTAAAATTGTATAAATTTGCATTGTCTAAAGTGTTAATGATAAAAATTTTGTTATAAAAAGAAATCTTTTTTATTTTTATTTTATGTCTATTTTTATTTATACATATTAAAATTTAATATTTTGTTATAAAAACATATTTTTTGTAATTATTTTTGTTATTTTTGTTATTTATTTTTTATATGTGTTATATTTCATTCTTTTATATATTTGAATATAGTTTACTTTAGTATATTTCAGTAGTCAATAATTTTAAATATTTACAACTATCAGTAACAATTTTTCAAGTTTTGAAAAATAAAAAATTTTGTTTGCTACTTATTATAAATGTAGATGTGCTGCAAATATAACCATATTTAACCATTGCTACTTATTATAAATGCACCTCTGTACTGACAAATATAACCATATTTAACCATTGTATTGCTTTGGAAAGTGCTCTAAGCTACTTATATTAGACTACACTTAGAGTTTGCTATCCAAACCATATCTCAAATGAGGTATAAAAAGACTCTAACAAATCCAGTGCAGAGCAACTAAAGTAATAACTGAGCTCAAATATCTTTTTTACAAAGAAAGACTCAACATCCTTAAACTAATCACTCTGAAAACCAGAAGGAAATATGGAGATCTTATACAACAGTAAAAATAATACATGGTTTTCAAAAGTTGACTTCTTCACTCCACAAATAATAGTGCCTGCTACTTCACACTACAATATTTGCGTGGAAAAACAGAATGTATCGAACTGTGCTGAACTATTCCATTATTTCACAAACCATGTTGTGAATAGTTGAAAATCATTACTGTTTGAAAATGTTAATGCATTGTCAACAAATACTTTCAAGAACTTTCTTACTGGAAAAGCATAAAATCATTAGCTAAGTAACACAAATAGTTTACCAGGTATACAGAGTATCTTCAGCATAAATGTGTCTAGTGCTGCATATCTTCATTAATTTTGAGACCAAAACAATTTTATTTTTTTTCAAAAATTTAATTTTTTAAAACATTACAACATTATGTAGTTAAGGAAATTAATTATTGAATATAGAAACTTAAACTTAAACTTATGTAAACCTAGCCCTTACCCTAAATCTGATCTTAATCATGACTTTAACCAAACTCTCAGTTGATGTAGCAGCACTCCTACCGGCAGCAAGCTATAAAATAGCCAATATATTTACTTTTCACTTTTCCTAAATGCTGCTTACTGGGACTGCTTTTTCTTAAAAAAGTTTATACTTATGGGGACAATTATTAAAACCAAACTTTTAGTAATACCTAATAGCTAACTTTTGTTCAAGTTATAGATAAATAAGCAACCCCCTCAAGTCTTTATCCACATGTAAATATTTCAGTAAGATATCATTAGTGATATTTTTGTATAGATCATAGTATTCAATATATGTATATATATATATATATATATATATATATATATATATATATATATATATATATATATATATATATATATATATATATATATATATAACCCTCGGAATTAGGGTCGGTTTTTGGCAATGCCAACCTATAAGTGTTTAAGGTCAGCAAAAAATCTCTGACCTTGTTTTTACATTTTATAGTCAAAACTTTGTTTTACATTTCTGCCGACCTTATGCCGACCTCATACAGATTAAGGCCACCAAATTATTGCCAACCTTATTTTTCCTAATTCTGAGGCTGTATATATATATATATATATATATATATATATATATATATATATATATATATATATATATATATATATATATATATATATATATATATATATATATACATATACATATATATAAATAGATATAAACAAATTAGTTTAAGTTTATTATTCATCTATTTGAAAAAATGAATGAGGAAACTGGGGAAAAAAATACGAAGTCAAAATTACGCAATGTGCTTAAAGCCAAACTACTCTCAAATGATGGTTTTGAAGAGAATGAAGCAAATAAGATTGATGATACTGATTCTGAGAGCTGTGATTCAGATAATAAAGGTGATTATTCAAAGGTAATTATTATATTTAATTGTGTAATTGCTTTTTAATTTAAGTTGAATATTATGAATTTATATATATATATATATATATATATATATATATATATATATATATATATATATATATATATATATATATATATATATATATATATATATATATATATATATATATATATATATATGTATATATATATATATATAGCACCACCACCAAAAATTGGTTGAAATTAGAATTTTTAACTATTTTTAGGAGTTTGAAAATCTTTTAAGTACATATTTAAAAGTAAAATGGCTTATAATTTTTATAAAAAACAAAATATACAAGTTTTGATAGATAGTATTCATTTATTAAAAAAAAATTCAAAAAAAAATCAAATAAAACGCGAAATAAATAATAGCACCACAGCTTTAATGTGTACTTTAAAATAAGGAAATATTATGAGATCAATTGTTTTAAACATTTTACAATAAATATTAGTTATTTATTAACATATTAGTATTTGTAGCATGACCTTTATTGGCAATGTCGGCTACACAATGTCTTGGCATCGAGTTAACCAAGGCCTGACATCGCTTTAGTGGAGTTTCGCTCCATGTCTTCTTAACTACGTTCCAAAGTGACTCCTTCATGGTGGGTTTGGCAGCAGCAACCACCTCCTTTATGTCAGCCCACAAATTCTCGATTGGGTTAAGATCTGGCGACTGTGCTGACCACTCCATAATGTTCACTTTATCTCCTCAAACCAATTCTTAGTCTTCTTGCTAGTGTGCTTTGGGTTATTGTCCTGTTGGAACACCCAGGACAATGGCATTTCATAGTCTGCATACGGCAACATCACTTTATTCAATATATCAACATAAACGTGTTGGTCCATAATAGTAGTAATGTGATGATTGGGCCCTACTCCGTAATAAGAAAAGCATACCCATATCATTATACTACAACCTCCATGTTTAATAATTTTGATGGTATATTTTGGATTGTATTCTGCATTCGGCGGTCTTCTGATATACGCCTGAGAGCCTTTTCCACCATAAAGCACAATCTTACTTTCGTCTGTCCATAAAACATTCCTTCATTTTTTGAGTGGCTATTTTGAATGTTTTTTAGCAAATGCAATACGCTTTACAATAGGCTTTTAATCCATTAACTCGCAGACAACTCCGAACTGTTTGAACTGTTGCATCGGTGTTAAAGTCCTTTTTCAGCTCAGTAGCTGTTTTAAAAGGTTCCTTTTTAGCCTGTTGGACTAAGCGATTGGCCAGCAATGTTGAAATAGAACATTTTCGACCACGTGTTTCAGGCTTTTCTTGAAGGTTCATGGCATTTCCTATCATTTTATTGGAACACTCAACTAAACGACCAACTTCTCTATAAGATTTTCCTACTGATATCAACTTTCGGATCAGTTCTCGTTTTTCTGCACTACAATGCTTTCCGCATCCCATTTTTATATGTAAATGTCTCCTACTAATACGCACTAACATAAAACGAATGAAACAGCAAAAAAAAAACCAACGCTTGCTATTTTCACAATTATTTTTACCTTTATCAGAGTATTTTACAACAAAAGAGTGTGTGATGCTATTTTATTTTTCGATCAGAATTGGCATTTTTGTTTAAAATCAAGCAACACCAAGCAGTTTTTTTCCCAAAATGATTTGATTTAGAAAATAAACATGTAAGCTAACATTTTAAACAGCAAAGCTTTAAAAAAAATTTATTTTGCATGGTGTTTTCTTAACAAAAAGGAAAATACGCTTAGTGGTACTATTTTATTATTCGCAACTGTATATATATATGTTCATAATTTATAATTTCTGATTTCTCATGAGTTTTTATTGATGAAAAAACATATATATATATATATATATATATATATATATATATATATATATATATATATATATATATATATATATATATATAATATATATATATATATATATATATATATATATATATATATATATATATATATATATATATAAATTAGTAAAAAACACTTATCTAACTTTAACTTGAAGTTTCACCATTACTGGATCATCAGGAAGAGTTACTAAATCTAAAAAAAAATTCAATTTATAGAAAAAAATGTTTTACAAGAAGTTATAAATTATTATAAAAAGTTTTAATTACTATTTTTTTTCGGTTAACAGGAAGTTACAGAAAGTAATTATTAAATAAATTTCTTTGGAATGAGGATAGTTTGATTTGTTCATTTGTTTTTATAATTTTTTTAAAGGTATTTATTTTCGTGCCTACATTTAGAAATTAATTCAGATTTTTATTTAATAAATTTTCCTGATTTAAATGAGTAATTTATTCAAATTTTTCTTGCAAACATAGCATACAATTTTTGGAAATGTTATTATGGACAGGGGCAGATTTTACCATAGACCATTGTAAATTAAAGTTTTCTTTTTTTCTTTTAAATCCCAAATATATTTTGACAGCATAGTCTCTTTTGAATATTTTTTGTGGTTAAACGATTGTTTGTGGTTGGCACAATGTTTTTTCCATTCCCCTCGGTTAAGCCAATATATTGTTTATCAGGGTTATTTTTTGAGGAAACAATGCACTTGTAAATTACATTTTTTGAAAAGGCATTTTCCATTTAGAAGGCAATCTATTTTTTGTTTACAATTACAATAATCAGTGTTTTTTTCTTTTGTATGTTCATTTTTATTAATTAACGCGTAGTTATGGCCTTTTATAATTCTTTCTAAATTTTTTGTACAACTCTAACTTGCTTTAATGGTATTTCTGTTAAAAATCTTATGTAATTTATTAGAGGGAGGAAAATGTTTGTCTACTAATTTTAGAAAAATTAGTAGGCAAACATTTGGGGGGTTGAACCAAATTATGTTTCTATTTCTATTACGCTTTTTTGCAATTTTCTTTTCAAATTTTTTGAAAACCCCTCAATTACAGCAGAAATTTTAGATAAAACAATAGAATTTGGAAAATCCCATTTAGAAATTACTGAGGACATTATTCGTATAATTAAGCACTGCAGAAAAACTTTACTCTATTTTAATAAGGAAACGTGGAAAAAAAAACTCACGAATGCTTTGATGTAACAATGGGAAGTTACGACGGAACAGAAATTTGCGAATTTGTAGGTTTATATATTTTAAATAACCTAGCTAAAATAATCCAAATTAATCAATTAGGTCTTTATCGCGACGACGGTTTAATAATAATGCATAAAAAATCAGGGCCACAACTCAATAAAATTAGAAAAGATATTATTAAAGTTTTTAAAAACATTGGCTTCCAAATTGAAATAAACATAAATTTAAAAATAGTGAATTTTCTTGATGTCACATTTAACCTCTCAGAAAGTTCTTACAAGCCCTACAAAAAGCCTAATGATGAATTATTGTATATTAATGTGAATTCGAACCATCCCCCTCAAATTCTAAAACAAATTTTCAATTAACAATAGGCTAAACCAAAACTCTTTTAATTAAAATATTTTTAACTCCTCTAACCTGTTTATGAAGATGCTCTTAAAAAAAGTGGCTTTCAAAATTTCGAGCTTATATTTGAAAAGAAAATT
The DNA here is from genome assembly GCF_038396675.1 of Hydra vulgaris. Taxonomy (NCBI): domain Eukaryota; kingdom Metazoa; phylum Cnidaria; class Hydrozoa; order Anthoathecata; family Hydridae; genus Hydra; species Hydra vulgaris. The sequence continues at coordinate 37,391,648 of NC_088928.1, forward strand.
GCAAAAAAGCATAATAGAAATAGAAACATAATTTGGTTCAGTTTTCTAACAGCTGCATTTATGGTTAGAAACATTTTTCATTAGTAAAATGTTTTTAACTGTAAATGCAGCTGTTTTGGTTTTTTTTTCGTTAGTAAAATGTTTCTAACTGTATTATACGAAGTGTTTTTTACGATTTTCGTTAAATACATGTTGAATTCATGATAACTTTACCTTGGCTCTTATTTGACAAAATAAAAGACTGTTTTTGTGCCCAGTAATTTTTTTAACTTTCTTGATCTTGCATGGTGTTGGATGTCACCTGTTGTTTTATATGTCTTTAAAGTATATCTGATGCAATTCTCTGAAATTTTAATTTTCTTGTTATTTTTCTGTTATTGATCATTGAGCCATGCTTCATACATATTATTTGCCATTTTGTTGCTTTGCTTACTACTTTTCGACCCATTTTTATGTATATTTACTTTTAGGTCTTATAAAAATATTTAAAGAGGCTTTCAATTTGACTAAACTGGTCATCATAAGTAATTTTATCTAACTTTTACAGGAAATTGTCAAACTAACATATAAATTAATAAAATAATTATGAATTATGCTATCATTAATGCGCTATCATTAATGCGCTAGTCTCAGTACAGTTGGGTTGACAAGAAAGTAGAATGGAATTTAATCAAAAAGTTTATTAGCACCTATTTTTTTTTCACAATCTTTTCAGGTATGTTTTCTGTATTCCTTTGAAAAAAAAAAAATATTAAAAAAAAGTAACTGAATCTGAACATGTGAATATAAGAAATAATTTTCCTGCTGTTCAAAAAAATTAAGTTTTTAGGAAATATGGATGAGTTTTTACAATGTTTTAAAAAAGGAAATTAACTCAATTTTTTACTGTGCCTATTTTTTTTGAAAGCACTGTATATATAATATTATATAATAACATATAAAAAATAGGTTATATTAGATATATATAAATGTATTATGTCATATATATATATATATATATATATATATATATATATATATATATATATATATATATATATATATATATATATATATATATATATATATATATTCATTTCCTGTTATTTCAAGGTTCTATCCTCAGCCATATACTCTGTAATTTACATTAATGATCTTCCAGATACTTTTACATCTGAGGTGGCATTTTGTTTGCTATATTTAAAAAAAAAATCTTTCAATAGATAAGATTATGAATTTTGAAATCACTATAAAATTCTGGTTCTTTTGAGACCCAGGTTAATATACTTTTGGAGAAAAAAAAATCACGGATATGTAGGAGCCAGTGTATAATCAAGGGTCATGGTGGGTGACCTTTTTCAAAAATTAAATAAAACCAATGTCTTTTCAGTTACTTTCAAACCAAAGTTTATCTTTTTTTTTATTGGAAACTAAAGGTACCAAAAAGTCACATCCCCTACCATTTATTCTTATCTTGATAAAAAACCAATACTCTCTAATTGCTTGGAGCGAGCATTTAAGAATGGAACCTCCAAGCAACCTCTTGCTGCAGCATGAGGCTCACAGTGGATGTTGAACTTTAATTCTAGGATTAACTCTTATTCCAATCTTTTTTGGAAACCATTTATCAAGTCCATTGCAAAATAAGCATCTGTTAAGGTTGCATCTCTTTATCGTGCTTGACACTTTCTTACTCTGGATTCTATTCTTAATCTCTGTAAATCTCAAATCCGTCCTTGTATGGAATACTAATAATAAAAAGGGGATCATCCAATGATACCCTTTCTCTTTTAGACAAAACACATTGTAAACATAGTTGGATCTGCTCTTGTTGTAATGTTGCTTCTCTTTCTCTTTTCTACAAATATTATAATGGGCACTGTTCTAAAAAGCTAGTATCTCTTGTGCCATCTACTAATATTCATTCTTGTGTAACTTGTCATTCTATTAAGTCTCATCTTTTCACTGTGACTGTTCTTAAGTGCTCCAAAAACTCTTATTCATCTAGTTTTTTTCCTCAAACATCAGTTCTTTGGAATTTGCTTCCTTCATCTTGCTTTCCTGATTCATATAATTTGCAATCTTTTAAGTTGTCTGTCAATTGTTATCTTGCTCTATAAACTTCATCTTTTCTCTTCCAGTAACTTCTAACTCTAGTGGAAGTTATTCACAGTTAGAATAGTGGTTGCTTGCAGCCATGTTGCAAGTAAAGATGTTTGAAAAATATATATATCGAAGAAGACATTTAATTGTTAAAATAAAATTTTTAAGTTTTTTATAGCTATAGGCTTTTTTTTTATTTTTTTTTTATTTTTATTTATTTATTTTATTTTTATCTCTACAGCAGCACCTTCTGGAATAGTAGGACTGTCTTTCTAAATTTTTTCTTTATTAAGTTTCAGACCATCGGCAGCTTATTTAGACCTGAGAACAATAATAACATAAATATCTCAACCATAGATGACATCTATCTCATAAATATCTTTATCATGTGCAACAATTTTTCCTAATGAAGGAATTCCTTCAACTTTATCAATGCACTAATTTATTTAAAGAACCAACTTGTTTTAAATAGGTTAATAAACCTTCATGTATAGATTATATACTCACTAATAGAAAGTTGTGCTTTCAACATTCGAATACTTTTTGTACAGTTGTAAGTGATCATTATCAACTAATATACACAATGCTTAGATCTACGTTTTGTAAGTTACCACCTAAAAAATTAATATATATATATTGTTTAAAAATTTTTCAAGTAAAAATTTTGCAAACACTCCATAAAAAATTAAATTCTTGTTAGGATATAGATACTTTTAGTGAAATATTTAGCTTATTTCTAAATTTGTATGCCCCTCTTCAGTCTAAAATATTTAAAGGTAATAATAAACCTTTTATAACTAAAGACTTACAAAAAGCAATTATGCTCCGCTCTACATTATATAAAAAATTCCTTAGTGATAAATCTGATATTTTGGCGCTAATGTACAAAAAACAAAGAAATAGGGTAGTAAAATAAAACTGTAAACTAAAGAAAATTTACTTTGGGCAAATTGACACTCTCTTGATTTCAGATACATCTCTCTGGAAGTTAACTAAACCTTTCCTTTCAGATAAATCAGGTAACTCTAATGAACATATCACTTTAGTTGAAAACGGTAACATCAACTCTGACAACTCTTTATTGACTAATATTTTTAATAACTTTTTCATAAACGTTGCAGTGCCTTCTGGTAGTACAAACTCCATACATTCATCTTTATTCTCTTGCTCTATAGACCCAGTTAATGCAGCTATCAAAAGGTATTTTGATCATCCCAGTATAATAAACATAAAGAAAAAATTTAGTACATGTACACAAAGTTTCCAGTTCCGTCAAATCACACCTGATGATATTACAAATATCATCAGGTGTTATTATTCATAAGGTCTATGAATAATAAGAAAAAGACTAATATACCAACTTTCATTTTAAAGTTTTATATTGTTCACTTTAGGGACAGTCTTACAGATTGCATAAATAATAGTATCCATGATAGTGAATTTCCGCCATTTCTAAAAATGGCTGATGTTATAACATGTTTTAAGAAGAATGACCCATCTGATAAGTCGAATTACCGTTCAGTTAGTATTTTACCAGCCCTTTCTAAAGTTTTTAAAACTATTTTATATGAACAAATCTTAATATTTATTGAGCCTAGGTTTGATAAACTCAGCATGCCCTTTTTTTGTTACTTAATAAGTGACATGATTGTATTAATAATAGAGATGTTGTTGGATCAATATTAATAGACCTCTCAAAAGCATATAACTATATCCTGCATGATTTACTAATTGCTAAATTAGATGCCTATGGTTTTTCAAAAGAAAGTCTTAATCTCATGCTATCCTATATTTGTGGCTGTAAACAAAGGGTAAAAATAGGTTCTTCTGCCTCAAATTAGGCGGATATGTTATCTGGAGTGCCTTAAGGGTCAATCCTTGGACCTATTTTGTTTAATATCTTTATAAATGATTTATTTTGATTTATTAAAGATACGAAACTTTGTAATTTTGCTGATAACACTATCTATGCTTGTGATTATAGCTTTGAGAATTTTTCGTTTGCAAAAAGAAGCAACAAATACCATCAATTGGTTTCAGTTAAACTCGATCATTGCAAACCCAAATAAGTTCCAAATTTTTTTACGTTAAAATTGGCTTAAAAAACATAAAAAATCTATCGCTAAAAATAGGTAATATAAGGATTTTTGCCTCCGGTAAGGTAAAACTACTTGGTATAACAATTGATAAAGATCTAAAGTTTGGGGAACACATTAAACAGTTATGCAGTAAAGCTAATGGTAAATGTTTCACATGACGTGATAAATCTATTTTGCTGTTTAATGCTTTTATTTTATCTAACTTTTCTTATTGTCCTCTAATTTGGATATTTTGTTCAAAAAAAATATGACAAACAAATAAATAAAATTCATAAAAAAGCTCTAAATATAGTCTATAAAAGATTTGATTTGTCTCTGGATGAATTATTAAATTTTGATAATAGTCCAAGAATCCATCTAAGAAATTTGAGATTTCTTTTGAAGGAAACGTTTAAATCTATTAGTTGTCTAAATCCAATATTTATGAAAAATCTTTTCACTTTAAAAAATCTTACGTATAGACTCCATTGTAGCAAAAAATTCATTCTACCTCCTAAAGGCTCAATTCTATATATAATGATATAAGGGGTAAACAGATTCTATCTGTTGACCAGCCTTGCACCCCTTCTTCATCTATTAGGCTGGCGCAGATGTATTTTTAATATATTGTTTCCAGTTTAGGATGTTGAATGCTGGATCTTCTTGACTCAATGCATGGGTTTTGCTTGTGTCTCTGTTTTTATGACGAGGCAACTCATTCTATTATCTCCTAATGAGGGTACAGCTCTAAAACTCAGTTTTATGGTTCTGAGGCCGGCTGGTAGTCAGGTTTCCCGAACTCTGTGGTAGCTCTCAGAGAGGCTGATTCCATCAACGGCTGAAAAAAATCAAAGTATTGACAATGCCATGTTGCGCATGGATGGTGTCACTGTTTGTACTTTTGGTGTGCTTTGCGGAGGCCACATTTGGAGCCTTTTGTTACGGCTTAGGGTTTATTAGTAGTAATGAGGCATTTGCTTGGGCTATCAAACGGTGATCTGAGTACTATCTATGCTTTGATTCAAGTTCTTCAATCAAATTTAAAAATGAATGAAGTACCAAAAACTATAAAACACAAAAAACCATCATCATCACCAAGTTCTCTAAACCTATCATTCACTAATATTCGTGGTCTTCGAAGTAACTTTTCTTCTGTTGAGTCTTATCTCTTGCAAAGTTCACCAGACCTACTTGCTCTTTGTGAGACTAATTTGAGTTCAGCTGTCTCATCTTGTGATCTTAGTGTTGATGGTTATCTTCCTCTAATTCGTAAAGACTCCAATAGTCACATGCTTAGCCTGGGCATTTACATCGTAAGAATTCACCCATTTGTCGTGAAACTAGGTTTGAATCCACAGACTATTCTTTCATGTGCTTTCGTTTAGCACCACTTCACTCTATTGCCTTTCTCTTTGTTCTATATCGCTCTCCTTCATCTCAAGACTTCACTCTTTTTGACGTTATTTCTGATCATATTGACCAAGCCCTCTCTTTATCCATCAGCTAATATAGTTGTTGTCGGTGACTTTAATGCTCACCACTTTGAATGGCTTGGCTCTAATGTCAGTGACTCTGCAGGCATTAAAGCCCACAACTTTTGCCTTTCTCAATCTCTAACTCAAATAGTCAATTTTCCAACTCGCTTTCCTGACAACCCGAATCATCTACCTTCTCTACTCGACTTATGTCTTGTTTCTGATCCTAGTCAGTGCTCAGTTTCTCCACATTCACCCTTAGGTGCTTCTGATCACAGTTTGATCTCTCTAAAACTAATATATCATACTTCTTCATCACCTGAATCCCCCTATTATCGAACCTCTTACAACTACAGTAAAGCTGACTGGGATTCTTTCCGTAATTTTTTTTGTGATGGCCCTTGGGTAGAAGTCTTTCGTCTTCCTGTCCACAAATGTGCTTCTTACATAACTTTGTGGATTCAGGCTTGCATGGAATCTTTTGTTCCCTCTCAACGATTCCAGGTCAAGGCTCACTCTCCTCCATGGTTTTCCTCACACTGTGCTGCTGCGATTGCCAATCCAAACCGTTACTTCCATATTTATGAGCGAAACAATTCTCCAGAAAACAGACGTCTGTTTTTTACTGCTAGAAACAATTGTAAAAAGGTTTTGTCTAACGCCAAAACTCGATATTCTCAGGTCATGAAATCTCGTATCTTATCTCAAAAATTAGGCTCTCGTGACTTCTGGAGAATCTTTAATAATATCAATAATAAGGGCAAATCTATAGTTCCACCTCTCTTGTATGGTTTAGACTTTGTCACGTCACCTAAAGACAAAGCTGAATTGTTTGCTAAAAACTTTTCATCAATATCATCTCTTGATTCCACTAGTTGCGTTCTACCTGATATTGTCAACAAACAGGTTGATCCATTGCTTGACATTCATATCACTCCAGCATCTGTATCTAAAGTGATTTCCTGCCTAGACTCTTCTACTGCTTGTGGCCCGGACAACATACCTGTTATTGTCTTGCAGAAGTGTTCTCCGGAGCTGTCGTCTATACTCTCAAAACTATTCAACAAGTGCTTATAAGAGTCTTGTTTTCCAGCCTGCTGGAAAGCGGCATCTGTGATCCCTATCTTCAAAAATTCTGGAGAGCGATCTGATTCGTCTAACTACCGTCCCATAAGTCTTCTTTCTATCTTTAATTAACAAACACTTAATTTCTCATCTTGAATCTAATAACTTACTTTCTGATCATCAATATGGATTTCGATCTTCTCGTTTGACAGCTGATTTGCTAACAGTAATAACTGACAGGTTTTATCGTGCATTAGATGAAGGTGGAGAGGTTAAGGCCATTGCTCTTGACATTTCAAAAGCTTTTGATAAAGTTTGGCATGCTGGTCTTCTCCATAAGCTTTCTTCTTATAGTGTATCCGGCAACATCTTTAAGATCATTGAATTCTTCCTTTCCAATCGTAGCATAAAAGTTGTCCTTGATGGACAACACTCTTCTTCTTATTCTGTAACTTCAGGAGTTCCTCAAGGTTCTATCATTGGCCCTATGCTCTTTTTAATTTACATTAACGATCTTCCAGATATTCTCACATCTAAGGTGGCATTGTTTGCTGCTGATACTACCATTTATTCTTGACATGATAAGAAACCAACACCCTCTGATTGCTTGGAGGGGGCATTTGAGCTTGAAAAGGATCTCACTTCTGCTACAGCATGGGGCTCACAGTGGCTGGTGAACTTTAATTCAGATAAAACTCAATTTTTTCAGCCAATCGTTATCGCAATAATTTAGATCTTCCTATATTTATGAACGGTGATGTACTCGATGAGTCACCTACTCTTCATCTTCTAGGATTAACTCTTACTTCCAATCTTTCTTGGAAATCATATATCAAATCAGTTGCAAAATTAGCATCTACTAAGGTTGCATTTCTTTATCGAGCTCGTCACTTTCTTACTTCGGATTCTATTCTCTATCTCTATAAATCCTAAATCCGGCCTTGTATGGAATACTGTTGCCATATCTGGGGCGGATCTTCTAATGATGCCCTTTCTCTTTTAGACAAGGTGCAAAAACGCATTGTAAACATAGTTGGACATGCTCTTGCAGCCAACCTCCAACCATTATCACATCGTCATAATGTTGCTTCTCTTTCTCTTTTCTAAAAATACTAAAATGGGCACTGCTCTAAAGAGCTAACGTCTCTTGTGCCATCTACTAAAATTCATTCTCGTGTTACTCGCCATTCAATTAAGTGTCATCCTTTTTCTGTGACTGTTCCTAAGTGCTCCAAAAATGTCTAGTTTTTTTCCTTTAACATCAGTTCTTTGGAATTCTCTTCCTTCATCTTGCTTTCCTGATTCATTTAATTTGCAATCTTTTAAGTTGTTCGTCAATCGTTATCTCGCTCTACAATCTTCATCTTTTCTTTTTCAGTAACTTCCAACTTTACTTAGTGGCTGCTTGCAGCCTTGTTGGAAGCGAAGATGTTAATATATATATATATATATATATATATATATATATATATATATATATATATATATATATATATATATATATATATATATAATGATTCTAACAAAAATTGTAAAACTAATGAATAGTGGTGTTCAAGAAAATAAAATTTTCAAAACCAGATACACAAGAAGCCAAATTTGGGGCAAATATAAAAAAGATGCGATTACAAAAAAAAAAATTGCAAAAATATTGACGTTTACCTTGTACTCAAGTGGCAAAATACCCAAACTGTTCCTAAATTATTTGGCTTTGAGTGCATGGTAAATCTCAATATTTTTTTTTTCTAATGTGATCATAATGTTCCAAATTTTTTATTTAGATTGTTGTGTATCTTGGATTTTTCATAAGTGTTGTTTAAAGTAAAAAAAAGATTTTGCATTATTTATGCAAAATCTTTTTTTTAAACAAATGGCTTTATAAAATAGAAATAGGTTTTTTTTTTAATTCTCACCCTTTTGTTTGTTGTAGTGACAAATAGACGAATGTGGGAGCGTTTGTTAAAAAAGACTGAAAAACAAACGTCGCTTTTCTTTACTTTTACTTATGCAATTGTTGACGTTCACTTAAAATTTTCAAAAACAAATGCATTACTTGAACAATCTTTTTTCCAAATATTTATATTATTAATATTATAAAAATTATTATTATAAATTATAAATTATTATAAATTATTATAAATTAAGATTATAAAAATCACATATTTAAAATAAAAAAGCTATGAGTTATTAAAATTTAAAACGCGTTTCAAAGACTTCAAAAGAAATCACGCTATAATATTCAATAGTGTTATTTTTAAGTATAATAACTAAGTACGCAATAGAAGAAAGTAATTATGTTTTAGCATGGTTTTTACACATGTTTCCAAGGTTGTAAACACGTTTAAAGAAGATGCAAGATTTTGGTTAAAATGTATTCATTTGCAATTACTTTAAAAGAAACCATGCTAAAACATTTTTGCTTACTTCAATAGCATGCTTTTTATTTTAAGTTTTCTTATTATCATTAAAGTGAAGTAATGTTTGTTTGCACACTAAAAACACTTTAAAGTTTTGAAAAGATTTTTAAAGTTTTGCTAAAATATATATAACCTAATAGAATATATAGAACTATTATGTTTATTATAATTTTCTTTTTTTATATTGTGTTTAACAACACCAATTAAATGATATTTTTATTATTAAATTAATTATATTAAGTAATTATTAATTAATCATATTAAGTATTTAATAATAACTTAATATAATATCTTATTAAAAACTTAATATATTATTATTTTTAAAGGTATTAAAAAAGATATACCATAACAACTTTTATTTTATTTTTAGTTCCCTTTGATTTTATTTTATTCAAGTTTATACGTTTTTTTATAAGTAAATAAATTTAACAAACTAAATTGAGAAATATTCACTATTTTTTACTAATGGATAAAAGTTACAGTCATTAGGTTATTTTTTTACATTACATATTAGTTATCATTAATTTGAGCGCACTTTGGTTTTAATATTTCAAATTTTTCTTGTGCAAATGCATGCAAAATAGTTTTCAAGTAATAAAAAGTTGATAAAGTTCAATCTTTGATCTAATAACTTAATAACTAAAAAAAAAGTTATTTGAAAATAAAACCTCCCACATAGTTAAAAACTATGTTTTATAAAGTACATTTTATCTAATTAAAATCTACAGACCCAAAATGGGTTAACATATGTTTTCAAGCCATTTCGGTCAAGCCACTGTAATGTGGAAATGTATATATACATTTACACAGAAATGTATATATACATTTCTATTAATATGTATTAGATCATTTTCTTTATTAAAATAAGGAATAACAATGGCAAAAATATGAAAACAAACATTTATATTGCTTTTTTTGATTCAGAATTTGATAAATGCAGTTAAACTGTTGAAATATAAAAAGAACATAAAAGCTAATAAAATTACTAGTTTCATCACACAACTCAAAATAATCCAATGTGAATTTTTTTTTCTTCTAATATTTTTAGTTTATTCTTTTGCATCATCTTCTTCCAGTTTTTTAAATACTGATTCACCACTTATCACCATAGGCTACCACTACAAAACCTCCAAAATTGACGGTTGTACCTAGAATTCGACCCAGCCCAAAAACCCCAAAACCGTCCAGGATAAAAAAAGTTTTTTTTTAAAAATATAAATAAACGAACTTATCTAATTATTATACCATATTCACAAGTGATAAAAACATTTTTTTTTTTTTTTTTTTTTTTTTTTACAAAAAAAAAAACAAAGTTTTAAACAACAGAAACCGGAAACATCATATATTTTTCAAATGCATTGACTTCATGAAAATGTCATGTGAGAAGACTGACACAGCGCATTATGTTCACATTATTAGTAACAGCTCCTGCAAATATTTGTTTAAAAACTCCACAACTATTTCCATTGAGTTGTTGAGGTGCATTAAAAGCAACTTTGTCCCTAACTCTAAATTTATTAGTAACAGATGACCGTAATATCATATATCTCAGAAACATATCATGCTTCGAAGTATTACCGCCATAAAGAGAATCCGCAAACCCTACTGTTTTATCAAGAGTGTTGGCAATTAAGAGTGTCCAGTGGTTGTTAATGTTATTATGTGGTCTGGACCCCTCCCTTCCCCTCCCCCCTCCCCCACTCACTAAGGTGAGGGTGAGGAGGAAGGGGTTTGGGGTGGCACCAATCAAAGGGGTAAAAAGGGCAATTAAATTACTAAAAGTTAGTTGAATTTGATTGGTGCCACCCCAAACCCCCTTCCCCCTCCCCCACCCTCACCTTAGTGAGTAGGGGGGGGTTCAGACCACATAAACACCACTGATTACCTATAATAAAATAGAATTTAAAAAAATAATGGTTTCATTTTGAAATTAATTTAGATATTTAGGTATTAGGACCTAAATATCTAAATTAATTTAGAGACCTTTATTTGAACTATAATGAAGGTCTCTAAAAAGTTACTGCCCCCTTTATTTGTGCCCCTATCTACTATATATCTTTGAAAATATATTAGTATATGTTTTTGTTGTTTTTCTAGATAGATTTTTTGTTACAAGTAAAATTATAAGTAACTAAAAAAATTAAAAACAAACAACAAAAAAATAACATTGAGATGTTTTGAGATCTCAAGGTTGGAGTTATATAGGTTATTTGTTATTTTTAAGTTTTTTCCATATTTTGGTGTTTTAAGTGTATTTTTTTAACTCAACATCAAAAAAGCTTTATAAATGTTTTTTATATTTTTGCCCTGTTATTTCTCATTCTATTAAAGAAAATGCTTTTTTTTAATTTCATGGAAACCAGGTCAATTTTAAAATTAGTTTGAGAACCATTCAACATTTTGGATTAGTTTTCTATTTAAACTATTCTTTGTAACATGCAATAGGCAAATAAGTCTGAAGAAAAAAGAAAGATCCCATGAAAATATAAAGACCCATGAAAATATAAGAACCCATGGTTCAAAATTTCTCAAAATTCTGATGATTTGGTATGTAGTTAAACTAGTGAAAAGGGTATTTAAAAAAAGAAGTGTATGTAAAAAAGTGTAGCTATGGTATGGGCTTCAACTTTAATTTTTTGATCTTGTGGCCCTTGTTCCTGCTCCAGCTTTTTAGCCTTAACTCCAGCTTTTTAACTTTAATTTTAACTTCTTAAATATCTTTCAATTTATTTATATGTATAATATACATTGTATATTATATGAATTGGATAAAGATATTTGAGGTTTTGCTTCAATTAACTTTTTCATAGCTTCATGAAAACTTCATGAATAAAATTCAAATAACTTTATTTAATTCATATAATATACAATGTATATTATACATATAAATAAATTTAAAGATATTTAAAAAGTTAAAATTAAAGTTAACCACGGCTGTGGAGTTTGAGTCGCTAAACAAAATTGAGACTCCAAAAAGTAAAACTTCTTGGTATTGCACGTGCATGTACAAAATATTTAACCTTCAAAGAATTTTTCATATATTTAGCAAATTTAAATTAAAAAATTTTAATTATCGCATAATATTTTTATAAGAATTCAAAGAATTTTTCAAAAACTTTGCCTTGGAGTCAGAGTTTTTACTCTAAAAATTTCAACGATTGGAGTTAAAGTTAGTAATTTTTTTTATGACTCTGCACCTCCAGCTTTTTAACTTCAACTCCATCTTTTTAGCTTTAATTTTAACTCCTTAAATATCTTTAAATTTATTTAAATGTATAATATAAATTGTATATTCTATGAATTAAAGAAAATTATTTGAAGTCTTGTACGCAATTGACAATTATATCATTTTTAATTTTTATTTATTACAAACACAAAAGGAATAAGCTCTAAATACATTATATTTAGTTGTGCATTTGTATTAATCGTTAAGATTTAATTGTACATTTATGTTGCTTACATTTAGTTGCACTTACTAACTAGTAAGCCTTTTAGACTCAGTCACACATCATTGAAGTTATGTGACACATTGAAAAATTTCACCAGGTGTTACTGTAAACTATTAAGTATGGAAAGTATATATTTTTAGGTATTTTTTGTTATAATATATACCATAATATTCAAGAAATAGTTATGAAGGTCAATCAAATATTTACCCAAGAAGTTGTGATAATTGTTTGTTTAGTTCAAGTTTTTTTGCCAAAAAAATTTTAAAGGTGAATGTCATCCTTAGATCATGGCAAGTTTACTCAGAAGTGAATAAAATATTCTTTTTCTGTTGTAAACTATTTAACAATACAGATATTTCCTTTGCGAGAACAGGTGACTAGATGACTTTCACCTCCTTTTAAAAAAAAGATATTTAATGCACCAGTTAAATAGTTTATAAATATTCTATAAAATGGGAAAGTTGTAAAGTTTTTTTTTTGTATGAACCAAAATGGAAGCAGGAATTTTAAATTCTTATGGTAAACAGTAATCAAAGTCCAAATTATTTTGTACTATGCAAAAAGTTAGTCTTGTGCATATATGGAAAAAGCAGTTGCTGTATGTCTCTAACATTTTGACATCTCAAAAAATATAAAAAATAATTAAAAAATTGAATAAAAAAGGAATAAAAAAGCAGTTAATAAGTCAAAAAAAAATTTTTTTTATTAAAAAAGGTTTATTTTTTATTAAAAAGGGTTTTATTTTTATAAAGTTATAAGTTTATAAATTTTTAATTTGAGATAAAACTAAAATTTTGTATTTAATTCTCCATCTGCCATTATCTATAGCTGATTACCTTTTAAATTTGTATCCAGTAATCCGGTATCCTTTTAAAACAAATCCCTTTCACTTTTTTAGATAGGGAGGAGGTAGGCAATGATACAATAGTTTGTCATTGAGACATATGTTATGTTTGTGCTCATTGCATTCATTTAATTATGTATTTGTATTAATTGCTTGTTTTTCAAAGGATGCATCAAACACTCCACTTGAGGAGAGAAGAATCAGAAATCGTTTAGCAGCAAGAAAATGCAGAGAAAAAAGAAAGCAAAGAATATGGAATCTAGAGAAGGTAAAAATTAAAATTAAAAAAGTATTTTTTTACTAATTTTTTCATAAACACTTTTTCTGCTTTTTCACCATATTTTTAAATCTTTTATCTTTTATTTAAAGTTTTTTTTTAAACTACAGTTGAAAAAAACTAACGAAAATCTTTATTGTGATAAAATAATTTTTTTAAACATTGTGAAAATTATTTATTTGTTTATTTTAATTTCTTCAAAGCTAAATTTAAATTTTTAATTTTTAAGACCATATTTAATTTAAAGTTCTTTACTAAAAAAATAAACTATTTAACTGTTTGTTTTTTTTTAATCAAAAAAATAAATTAAAATTAAAACAAGTTCCCCAATAATTAATTTAATGCCAATAAATGGCACATAAAAATAATTTGAAATTGAACTCTAACCTGAATGGTTTGGTTAAAAGGTCTGACTTTAAATGAACCAGTAGGAGGAGGGTTTGTTGGCCAGGGGTCCCTAACTTTTTTCTAAAATCCTCTTTTTTTTTTTTTTCTGGTACCGCTGGGTACAACACTGATAACTAAATATTAAACTATCAGAAATAGTTTACGCCAATAAATTGTTATTAAGTCCTACATGAAAGTATACTAAGAAAGCAGAAAGCACTAATAGTCTTTTTTGGAGCTTGGGTTTGCAGAGGGGTTGCAAACTTTTTTATCATTAGTAAACTCTAAAAAAAAAAATTAATTTTAGTATAAAGAAATTGTAATGGATTGTCTTTTTGAAGATAGGTTACAATTTTATTTTTGTGGCGATGAGCTTGGCTGCAAAGAAGATATGTTTAAACAATTGTTAAGCATATAGTCATAAGATGGTCAATTGTTAAGCAAATAAGATGGTCGTATACAATTTTTAAGTATTTATAATTATTTTTGTCTTGGAAATAAATAAAACAAATTTAGTATATTTTCCTCTTAACAATTCTAAAACCTTTAAATTTCTTCATATTTTTATCTAAAAAATTTTTTTGAAAGTATTCCTATAACATTTTCCATAAGCAAAACATCTTTTTAACATCAAAAATATCAAAACATCTTTTAAAGCTATTTTACTTAATAAAGTATATTATTGTGTTAAAAATTTGTTAAACATAAATTTTAATGTTGTAAAATAAATAAATTTTAAATTTGTTAAACATAAATTTTAATGTTGTAAAATAAATAAATTTTAAATTTGTTAAACATAAATATTAATGTTGTAAAATAAATAAATTTTAAATTTGTTAAACATAAATTTTAATGTTGTAAAATAAATAAATTTTAAATTTGTTAAGCATAAATTTTAATGTTGTAAAATAAATAAATTTTAAATTTGTTAAGCATAAATTTTAATGTTGTAAAATAAATATATTTTAAATTTGTTAAGCATAAATTTTAATGTTGTAAAATAAATAAATTTTAAATTTGTTAAGCATAAATTTTAATGTTGTAAAACAAATAAATTTTAAATTTGTTAAACATAAATTTTAATCAGCTAAAAAAATTTTGTTTTTACTACAACCTTTAAATTCAGAAGTCATGATGTTTGATTACAAATATATTATATATATATTTCTTCAAATATTTATATTTATATTTCTTCAAATATGTATATTTTTCTTCAAATGTGATAGTAAATTCTGCATCTATTTTACAAATTAGTCTATTAGTAAAAATATACAAATTACATATTATTATAACTTTCTTCAAGTACGATTGTGATAGTAAACTTTACATCTATTTTACAAATTAGTATATTTTTCTTTAAATGTGATAGTAACCTTTACATCTATTTTACAACTTTACAACTTTGGAATTTGTTTTTTTCTATTAGTTAAATCTACTGTTCTCAGTTTCTCATTGTTTTCTTTTAAGTTTCTCTTTTCATCTTGTACTTCTTTAGTATCAAATTTAACAGATTTTTGCTACGAACTTGTAGCTGAATTATATTCTTTTTGTGATTTTTTTAATGATGGTCCTTTGGATGATGTATTTAGTCTGCTAATTATTGCACCTCTTACATCATTACCTGGATTTAGACATGCATGGAAGCTATTATTCCTTGTTGGTTTTAAGTCAAGCATCACTCTACTCCATAATTTTTTCCTTCAAATTCAACTGCTATTTCTAATGTGTTTTAGATATTAGTGTGTTTTAGATTTAAGGCAACCAACCAGTGTGTTCTATCTGACATCTTGAGAAATGTTACAATATCAAAATGTTTCTAAAATATTTAACAACTTAAACTACCTGATGCTTGAAATTGTTTTAATAGATTAATCAGACATCTTAACTAAATGAAGATCTTTACAAAAATAGATTATCTCCAGTTTTCAATTGTTGTCAAATTATTTTTGACATGTTTGCTGTGTTATCAGAAACTGCACTGCACACTTTACAACCAAAATGTTTTTTCTTTTATTTATACAATTAACTGCTACATCAACCAAATTGTCAGAAATATGTGAATGATCATATTTATATCATATTAATTATATCAGCATGATATATATCTTAATCAGTTGTTGTTACTGTTGCACAAACTATACTGGCTATTGAGGATTTTGCTCCAGTCATCATTACTTATGATTACAGGCTGATTATGAAGCAAACCTAAATACTAATTAAGCTTTCTTGTGAATGGTATCTAGTAATTTTTCACTTATGTCAATTTTATTAAGGTGGTCGTCTGGTAAAAAAATATTTAAAAAATCAAGTTTTTGTTAATAGTCCAGTTTAAAGGAAAAATTTGTGCTCTTTTAGAAAATATATACTTTTAAACATTTTTTTGACTAAATTTTTCAAAAATTTAATTCCTGTAAAGACATGTACTAGCCTTTTCCCTTAGCAACGCCTTTAGCAACAATCATTTTTGGTTGTTTTAGGCCAAAACTAATAACCAAACTTGTAACAACCTTTTTTGAGAAAGGCTTGTCTAAATACAATTCAAAAGGTGGTATTCCTGAAGTCATTAAAAAAGAAATTGAAAAGGTTTTTATTGATTTAAGTAATGATGAGCTTTTATCGCGGTGCTTACAAGGCACAAGCCAAAATGCAAACGAAGAGTTTAATCAGATTCTCTGACGGAAATGCCCAAAATATACATTTGTTTCAAAAGATGTACTAGAAATGTGTACGTTTTCATCAGTAGTAAGTTTTAATGATGGATATTTAGCTCTAGCTAATGTTTTGAAGAATCTTTGTTTAACACCAGGAAAATATTTTATTGATTATGCTTTAGTATTTGATAGTAAAAAAGTCAAAAATATACAAAAAAAATCAACAGATACTGTAAAGAACAAAAGAAAAAAGTTAAGAGCTATAAGGAAAGGATTTATTGATAAAGAAAAACACCAGGAAGGAGGAGATTTTATTCTAAAGGATCATTTTAATTATTTTATTTTTATTTTGTTGGTTTTCTCCGTTTGTGATATTTCAGACCTAAAACACAAATATTTCAGCTTCTATAAATCATTTTTGAATGAAATTTTCAGGGTTTGTTCATCTGTGTATAAGTTAGTATGTGAACCAGAATCTAATTAATTCTTTGAGCATTTTAGGAAATATGGGTTGGTTTTTGTTGAGCTTTACCCCTTTTTTAATTTCCTCAAATACGTAAAGCTGCCATTATGGATCTAAACATAATTATAAATTTTTACTGGTTCACATACTAATTTTATATATATCCTGCATTTTTTTTTTTTTTTTTTTTTTTTTTTTTTTTTTTGTCATACAAATATAACTTCTTAATGTTGAAAAATAAAATAAACTTTCCCCCAAATTGTATTTTTGATTTTTTTACCAGACGACCAGCTTAAAGGGGTTATATCCTGAGCATAAGAAATGGGTTGTTTTGATAAACTTTAAAACAGTCAACCATTCTTAAAAGAGAGTTAGTGACATTGATCATTTTTTTGACAAAAGTTCTCATCTTGAGTATTTTTAAAAATATTTATCTACACTTGTGTGCTTTCTTGTTTGAAATACCAAACCTTGCATTTGGTACGACTTATATTTAGTTATTATATTTATTTATATTTATTATATTTAATATAAATATAATATAAATATAAATAAATATAATAACTAAATCTAAAAGTTAACTAGTTATAAATAAAAAAGGTAGGTCTCACTCAACCCCATGATTTCTCATTGATTTCAAGTTAGGACTCACTCAACCACATGCTTGGTCTCACTTTTTCAACCACAACTTTGTCATAATTTTATCTATATTAGAGATTCCTGATAATATTACCCAAAACACTGCTATCTTTTTGAAATCTGGAAAAGTCTTCTGTTGATTACTGTCTTGCTTTTTGACCATATCTTATCTATTTTATTTTTCCCATTTTCTAAACAACTTTTAAATTAAATGTGTTATTCTATTACTTTGTTGAGTTTGCATTTAAAAACATTTAAAATTTGTTAACTTAGTAATTTTTGGATGACATATTTTATTTATAACTTGTCATATTTTATTCAAAAAACTTCAACAAAACTTAGCAATATTATAACTCAGTTGTTATATTTATATTTAAAAGTTTCAACAAAACTTAGCAATATTATAACTCAGTTATTATATTTAATATAAAATTCAGTATTGAGAAAAAAAAAAAGGTTTTGGGAGTAGTGAATAGCAAAATAGTAAAGCAAAGAAAGTGAGATAACATTTTAAATATTTTTTGTTCATAGATATGCAGCTCGCTTGAAGAACGTATAACAGCATTGCATAAAGAAATAGCTGGCCTAGACAATCAAAAATCAAGTTTGAGCAAACTGTTACAGAATCATGCGTGTTGCCGCTTTGTTACCTCAAAAAATATGTTTGTTTAATAATCGTAATTAAGTATTGCCACTTTGCTACCTCAAAAAATGTTTATTTAATCGTAATTATGTGCTATTGTTTTAATTTTCTAAACAAAAAGATGATGTTAATAGCGTTTTATATTCATAAAAAATTTTTATACAAAATCTGTTAAATATTGATACGAATTATAATTAGACGGTGTTATGCAACCTTCAACGTGTTTAAAATCTTTATAATAAGACTTTTTGATTCCGTTTATCCAATTGTGGTTGTCGTTTATAAGAAAACGAGCAAAGATCGATAATATTAAAGCAGTTTTTGTTTAGACATTTAAAAATTAAAAGCCTTTGTTATCTTAGAAAGTTTTGAGCAACCATTTCTTCTCCACTCATAAAGTTAAAAACACATTTGCCTCAAAAATCTTTGTTGGTTAATTTTTTGTTAAATAATGCCGTTCAATTCAATCACTATTAAAAGTTAAATAAGGTACAACTTGGGGGTCCTACGTCTTCAAGTCATTCAGTTGAGGTTTGTGTAACATTTTTTTTATTATTTTGCAACGAGTTTTTAGGAAAAAAAACATTTTTACAAAAAAATTAAATGCTTCTATTTAAAAAATATTTTCTGTAATATATCATTTTTGAAAATTATATATTTTTAAAGCATTTAGCGTGATTTATATCGCTATTTATAAAGCAAAATTTAATTTATAACGCCTTGTGTTTACCATGACTATGTCATTCAAAATATAACAATAAAATGTCTTCCGAAACAGGTTTTATTAGTGTGTTTTCCACAATCTTAACTATTACAGGTGAGGTTTGAAAATGGACAAACCATTAATAAATGGACAAAAAAATATATATTTTTTAAAGTTATGTTGAAAGATAGCAATTACTTTACGAAGAAAATTTTAGAAGACTTGGATTAAGAAAAATTAGAAACCGACGAGTGAAAGGTAACCTAATTCAAAATCGAATGTTGTTATAATGTATCTAAGTTCGTCCACTATTTAGTACCTTTAGTACTCTACGTTGCACTAAAGGTAATTAGACCTATTAGACGAGCGGGGGCGTTATTTGGTACCTCAGAGTGAGTTATCAAGTCAAGTTAGTAAGTCTGTTTTTAAAAAGTTTTAAATGATCTTATTTATATTTTAAAAATAAAATTTTGTCCAAAATAAATTTTCCCATTTTAAAATAACGTAGATCATACTTTCAAATAACATTTCAATTTATTCAACGAATAATCATTTTATAGGACTGGGTTTATAATATATAATACATACATCGTTAATTACAAAGCAATTAACGATGTGATCTACATTTGTATTTTAAATTAAATTAACATTTCTTTTTTACTGTATTTACTTGACCCAAGTTAGATTATAGTATTTCAAAAAACGCAATGATCTCAATAAAACACGCTTCCGAATTGTAATTGACACGAGATAACCTGCCTTTTTCGTAAAATATTCTGTCTCGTGCAATGCAATTCTGTCAAGATACCGAGTCTTCATAAAAATATTTGAAAAATATTTTTTCTTCTTTTTCATAACATTTATACATTAACATTTAATAAGGTATAAACTACTGCCAAAATGCGAAATGTTTATTTACTTGTTTTACCAACTGGTATTTCTTTTGATATTTTTTCACTTAACTTTGTAAATGTATTTAATATGTAAATATTGTAAATGTATTTAATATCCTAATATGCAAGTAAATGTATTTAAATACATTTACTTGCATATTTGGATGAAAATATAACTATTTAAATCTTATTTTTTTTACATTTTATAACCATCAAAAAGCGTCTGATTACATTTTAAGGCATGTTCTTCGATTTTCTTCCCAAAAAGTTAATTAATAGCTCAGTATACTCTTTTAGCTCAAATAATCGACAATTCTATTTTTAAAAGTAATATTCATAGTTTTTAAGGAGATGGTGAAAATGTTTATTATAAACCGTGAGCTATGAATTTCTACTGCCTAATCTCTAATAAATCAAATTATGCTTGCGTTTTCACTATAGAGCCTTAAGGCGGATTCTTTGTGGCTGATAAAATCTTTGACGTGGTAGAAGACAACTAAATTAAAACTTTTGAATGTTTCGATTATGTGAATGGTGTTGGGATGAACGATGGCTGTATCAGCAAGTTGTTGCAGTATATCTATATTTTTAAAAAGCTTCGTGCATTCATTTCCCTCGAACTGCCTCCCATGATATGGGCTCAGTTAAATGTGGAGGGCAGCAAACCATGAATGACTTCTATGCAAGTAGTTTTAAGGATCTTGAAAAGATGATTCATAACTCCTCAGAGAAGGTACGATTCCATTGATGGAATGATTTCCAAAATCAGAAAATCGTCAAGCCCGATGATGATTGTCTTTTGAATGAAATTGCTGAATAGCTTTTTTTGTTATTTAAATTAAATATAAAGCAAGCGCTCTAACCACTGCGCCACGACCGCACTGTATTAGTAACAATCCCGCCAGATTGCTGAAAAGACATGAGACTAGATTTGATTAACCCCAGCGTTTGTAAGTTTCCAGATTTGGCAACCCAGCCGGCATTTGGTTCTACAAAAACTTTTGAACGTCCAAAAGACGTCTTTTTAAGACCAAATGCCGGTTGGGAAGGCACTTAGATTTTTTGTAACTTGAATGGGTTTAAAGATTACAGTTTTATTTGCAACTTTCATCACAAGCCAAAATTAATTTAACTCCATTTGCATTAACGAATGACCAGATTTATTCAGTATTGGAATGTGCTTCCAGCAAATCTTCTAATACCGCAACAAGAATTTGAATCTTTACTTCGGTTTCTTGCCAGTCGTTTGAGTGAGGAGTTGTGACAGTGAGCTAGTTTCATACCTTACCGCAGCATTGATAATACTTATAAAAACTTGAGAAAACCTTTGCCACCATCAATTCCTAGGTTAATAAATTAGAAATGCTGTCAAAAAAGGTTTGAGACCCCCTTAAATTGAGGGTGGTTTAAACTTTATACGGTCATGAAGGCTTAGAGATTATACTATAAAATTTAATTTTTTTGTTTTGTTTCCTAAACTCAAATCATAGTAATTTTTTTGCAAAGCATTCTTATTTAACATAAGTATAAGCATATAAATCTTTGAAGTTTGCTCATTTGATTCCATATCACATGAATTTTCTCACTGCTATAAATCGGAAACAAAGCTTTAACTTTTTCTATTAGGCATAAAGGTTTCATATTTTTCAAACTTTTAGTTAATGAGGTTGAACTGATTAAGAGATCAGAAGTATACATTGCGCGAATGAAAATCTCAAATAAGTTAGATTCTCTACTTTTTGTTCCTTGAATCGTGTTCACTATCAAATTTATAAGTTCTATGTAAAGATTCAACTACTTCTTTTCTTACTAAAACAGGGGAACTAATAAATTAATGATGATTTTGCCAGCATGTGCTAATACTTTGTGAATAGAAGCTGGGAGCTTGAATCAATCATGTCTCTAGCAATTTATGACATCTATGATTGTAGTATTTATCAATTTTTTCCGAATCATCGGAGTGTTTGCCAATGATTGAGATTAGAATATTATGTAACCTGATAATAGTTTCCTCATCAATTTCTAAAGTTTTGCCGAGTAATATAGGATCAGAAAAATCATGTTTTTTTTCCTAAACATCTCAATCTCAATAATCAATCAATCTCAATAAATATTTATTTTTCAAAACTTTTTTACTTTTATTTCAGTTCTGTATGAAATATGTTCTAGGTTTTATGAATAAATTCATAAAACCGAACATTGCACAACGCCAACCCTATCTGTAACAAATCTTTACATAAATAATTTTAGATCGCAGATCATATTAGGTGTGGCAAAACAAAGCGGACAAGGCTGTATCAAAAAGTGTCCGAGTTAAAAACTACGATTTTCCCATCGATCATTGAAAGAACAAATCTATAGTTGATCAAAACATACTTACATAAACGTAATTACTCTCATGGAAGATAAACTTTAACAAGGTATAAATTAAGAATTTCAATTTCCTCCTCAATTTTTAATCTAGCATAATTGGTCTACATACTCTTATACTCTGAGATTTTATTCCATTAAACATTGTTTGGGTGTATGATTGCATTGTCTGAATGTGCATATACAGTGACATCACTGTACTTATAATCAAAGAAGCGATGTTGCTGAGTCTAACAATCTTATTTCGAATCTTATTTCAAATAAGGTTATTTTGATTTAGAATTATTGAAAAGTTCATGATGTTTTGAATGGCCTAGTATTCAGTCCCCCAACTAGTGCTCCGTCCCCCAACTATTAACTAGTATTAATTTATCAAAGTCTTTTTTTTATCATCTAAATATTTTAAAATTTTCTTTTCATGTAATTTCACAAGTTGTTTGGGTGTGTGGTTTGTAAGATCCTATAGTTTAACTTTATTTCAGTAACTCCAATTGATGTTTTTAAAGTTTAACTGTAATGACGAATCGTTTCGTCTTTTTGTAAAGACAATAAGTAATTAAATCAAAAACTAAATCAAAATCGCGTTTACTAAATGCTGTACTTTTTGCAGCTAACAATATTTTTTCGACGGATCCTATTTTTAAAACAAATTACATATTTGCTACCAATCGTCTTTTGGTGCGAGAACACTATTCGTCAAATTCTTTTTGTTAATAAACCTCCTTTTGCTGATTCATTTGTTAAACTCTTTTGGTTTGCTAGTGGTTCAACCAAATCATTTGTTTTAAAAACTGAATTAAGCCAAACCTGATTTCTATTATTAAGTTTTTCGATTGATCAGTGCGGCATCAAAAATGCACTTTAGAAGAACTTATTTTAAATCAATTTAGAACTTTGAAGCCATAAATACTTGAAATTAAAATAAAAATATTTTTCTTTTCAAGAACAACAAAAACGAACTCACTTTACTTGTTTATGCCTTATATTAGGTTTTTTTTATATTAGTAATGAATAGGAAAAAATATTTTTTTGTATCAGTAATGAATGAAAAAAAAAAGTTTTTATGCTAAGACGCGTTTATAAGATCATCAATTTTTCAAAAATCTTTTGCGCTGAAGATTGCAGCCTAACCGCTCAGGATAGTTAGTAGACACTAAATACTAAAAAATATCCAAATATGGAAAAGATATAAATTAGAACAATTTTTTGTTTTCCATCAAGATTGAAATTTAGCGTTCGAATGGTGATTTTTTTACTTTTAATTTAAAATATTTATCAAGATATATTTAAAACCTAATATACATATATATATAAATATTTAAAGCCTAATTTTAAAAAGCCTTCACCATTAAGTCTATCACAATTAAAATTTCATAAAATGGAAATTTCTCAGTGATGGTATTAGTAACCAACTAACTATCTGAAATTATGTTTGCAGTATTTTAGTCATGATGTTAGTAACAAAACTATCTGAAATTATGTTTGTAATAAGTCACTTTCTTGACTTTTAACACTGTGCAGTGTTGAACGAAGAACACTGGTGACTATGTGAAGTAAATGTTTGTGGCACTTCAGTACCACTTTTTTTTTTGTTCATCAGTACATATCAAGGACGTTTTTCTAAAGAATAAACTTTCAGGTTGTGTTATCAAAACGCATTGAACCGGATTGATGACAGAGAAAAAAGTCAAGGTTTGGTTCACCGAATTTTTATCTTTTGCACATTCTTCAAAGAAGAAGGCGATTCTTTTAGTTTTAAAAAATCATGAGTTGCATTTTACAATCAATTTTATTGATACAGCAAAAGAAAATGAACTCATATGCTGAGTTTACCGCCACTTAAATTCTTCAAACCTCAGATTTCTGATAATAATATTTGTGGACCATTTAAACGCTCGTACAATCGTGATGTAGACTCTTGGCTAGGGTTAGGACTATTGTAATTGTAATGAAAACAATAACAGTAACAATAATTATTGTTATTGTATTAACTTATTTTAGAAACAATAACAATACTTGTGATTTACAACTAATGTAATTCTGTAATACAATAACAATAAATATTGTATTGCATATAACAACAATACAATAGTTATTGTAATTTAATGAAATAAAATTACAATAACTATTGTATTGCATATAACAACAATACAATAGTTATTGTAATTTTATTTCATTAAAATAATATAATACAATAGTTCTCGAATTTTATTGTATTGTTAGAAGAAAAAAAACAATACAATACTTATTGTAATTGTTTTTCATCATAGCAAAACAATACCAAAATAATTTTTTTTTATTGTTTCTGTAATATTACACTACAATATTATTGTATTGTAATGTGTAACTGTATTTAATTTTTACAATTACAATTACAATAGTCCTAACCCTACTCTTGGCTATAAACAATTCAGGAAAGATGACAAATTGAAGTTCTGATCTAAAGTGTCATTTTTTAAATCAATTTTGAACATAAATATGAGTATCTGATAAATGTTCCATTGATAAACATTGAGTATGTTTAGCTTACGAATAATCTTTAGAGAGTGTTAAACGATTTACGTTTGAAACAATTCGCATGGCGTGTTTTTGTCTACTGAGAACTATTTTTATCTTGGTTGCGTTAGTGCTGCGCCAAGCAATGTTTCCATAATTAAGGTATAAGTAAATTTAATAGTTATTAAACATACCATGTTTTATAACTTATTTAATTTGTTAATTTTTTTTACTTAGTCGATAAAAGTTTTTATAAAAAAACTAATACTTTTATCGACTTTATTTTATGTTATACTTATGTATTCTCACCATGAAAGATTTTCATTTAGAATTACACTTAAGAACAAACACGAGTTCTCTCTTTTTATGTTAGAGTTACCAATACTTAGAAGAATGAATATTTTGTTTAGTGTAGTTTATGAAAAAAGTAGGGTAGATTCGGGTAATTCGAGCATCTAGGCAACATAAGCATACCAAAGGATTTCTAAGATGCGATTAGTGAAGTTCCAATTTGCTTTGTATTTTTTGAATTGATTTTATGAGGTGATAATAGAAAGCAATATAATTAGCGTCCGCAGTACGCTAATTATTTTGTATTTATACGCAGTAATTAGCGGCTCTCATCTAATTAAAACGCTATTCAATTTTTTGTGTTGTTAAAATATTATCATTTCACATGAAAGAATCTGTGGTGCGAAATTTTGATGTTGAAATATTGGTATTTATTTTTTCATAAAGAAAAATATATCAGTTAAAAATCCGTTCCACTTTTGTTTGGAAAAAAATGCATCGAAACTTTATTTTTGGCGTAATTTAAAAACCATTTTTCGTTTAGTATGAGCTAATACGCTCGAATTACCCAGTGTTTTTTTAGTGAAATTACCTAGTTTAAAGTCCTAAAATTGCGGTGGGGTTCGAAGTTCTTTTTAAATAAAAGCAAAATTTAATAAATTTTTTTATTATTTTAATAATATTAAGTATCTTTCTGAAATTTAAATTTAGAAAATTTGTACTTATTGTTTATTTCTTAAAAGTTTGAGTTTAAAATAAAATTGAAAAAATAACGAAAAATAAAATAAATAAGTAAAATAAGTTTCAGTAGTTAATTATTTGAATTAAAAAACGCATAAAATTTGATTTTTTAATGATATGTTTTGGTTATAAGGAATTATAGTATTCGGGGTCGTCCATAAAGTACGTACGCTTTTTTTTCGTGTACCCCCTCCCTTATTTTGAAATACGCTTTTTTGAGTACCCACCACCTCCCTAAAAGAACCTATGCTTTTAACCTATTTATCTAACAATTTATAATATTTTTTTTAATTTAGCGTCTTCTTTATTTTACAATTGACCCACTGCCCTCCCATCTATTCAAATACGCTATTTGAAGACCCCTCTTCCCTCCGAGCGTACGTACTTTATGGACGATTTCTTCCATAAATTAGTTCTAATTGTCAGGCTTGTATTTCTTTACCTAAATAATATTTTTAAACTAATTTTAAAAAAATAATATCAAGCCTGGGTCATATGAGCACTTTCGCTACTTTTTAAAAACCTCTGTGTTTTTAAGAAAAAATTTCGGGTGCCCAAATATCTAACCGGATCATGAGCAGTGATCCCTAAATATTGTTTTTTTGCAAAATTTTGGATCAAGCATTATACATTTTGAAATTATTCCGATTTTTGCTTAAAGTGCTCATTATACCCTAATCTACCCTATATTTCGTATAGGGTAGATTAGGTATAAAGATAATTTATTCGACTTGAACCATTCAGTTTATTTTGTGTTTCTTATTGAATGTTTTAAATAAGATGTCAATGTTACTATTAGAGTAACGAAGTGTTTTTCATCAGCGAATAAAATTGAACTTAAAATATTAAAAAACTAATATAAGTTGTTTATATAAACAAGATGTACCGGATATTGATCCTTGAGGAATAACGCATGTAATTGTCATATATTTTGATATATCGATGGTGTGCAAGCCAAATGGACTAACTCACAAAACTTGACCTAATTTTTTTTTTAATTGAATCTTGTTCAGTGTTTTGATGGAGATAAAGTTAATGATAATGTTCAAAGAGATATAGGTCGCCACCAGTGATTTTTATTGTGGAAGAGCTGAAGCAATTTTTTACAACCGAATGCTCTTCCTGACGTTTAGCTTTCTAAAAGATCAGGATTGAGTAATTATTTTGTGGTACTACGATTAAGAAAATTACCATCCAAGGTTTCTCTTCCTTTCCTTAAACACTATTAAATTTGGGGTTTTATATCAGAGCTTTCCTTCTCCTAGATAAGTTCTCTTTACCATGGCTGAAAAGACTTACTTGCCCAAATATATAAATATTTTAATGTCATGGATAGGACAAAGAAAAGGTTATAAATATAAGGCAGTATTTAAATTTAGTTATAAATATGAAAATATATTTTTAAAAATGTAAAACATTATTACTAAGTTGAAAATACAATCTTGTTTAAAATCTAAAACCGTGTTTATTAAAATGAAGACTTTTCTTCATTTTAATAAACACGCTTCAATATCTTTAATCAATTTCATTTTCGGAACTTATTTCTTCAATCAATGGAAATTTGTTTGTTTTTATGGCCCACTTCTCAACTTCAATTTTTTCTTCTCTTTTCTCTTTATTTTCACGACTAACATGGTTTTCAGTGTTAACATTTCTGCGTGAATGTTTCGGTGTTTCTGCGTGTTTTTCTACATTTCTGCGTGTTTCTAACTCTTGAATGAAAAACCCCCTATTCGTAGTTAGTGGTTCCTGGATTAAAAGAAAAAAAAATAGCAAAAACAAAACATAGAATGTAAACATAATTTTTATGTACTAACTAAAAGGATCTATTATAACATAGAAACTTGAGTCCGCACAAAAAGCTTTCAGAAGGTCAAAAAAATTCTAAAAACTTTTATACTTTTGTAAAATCTGCAATAGAAACCACACCGCAAATAGAAGCCACACCGCAAATAGAAGCCACACCGCAAATAGAAGCCACACCGCAAATAGAAGCCACACCGCAAATAGAAGCCACACCGCAAATAGAAGCCACACCGCAAATAGAAGCCACACCGCAATAAAAAAAAAAAAAAACAACCCTAAATTCAGCTATGAATTTATATAACCCAATATAAAAAAATTATATAACAACCCAATATAAAAAGTTTATATATTATATATTATAACAACACTGGTATACTCAGTAACCAACTACTTGTCTTTCAATAATTCTTTTGGATCTTAAATTTATTAAGGATATTAGTACATCAATTTCCATTAATACATTTTCTTTAAAACTATTTCATCTATAAAGGTTTTGTTACATGTTAATTGTTAAATGTTCTTTATGTTATTTATCGAATGTTATTTACGTTATTTGTTGAATATTATTTATGTTATTTGTTGAATATTATTTATGTTATTTTTTGAATATTATTTGTTGAATATTATTTATGTTATTTGTTGAATATTATTTATGTTATTTATTGCTTAAGTAACTAAATTATTAATTTAAACAATACCTACATTTAGTAG
The DNA here is from genome assembly GCF_038396675.1 of Hydra vulgaris. Lineage (NCBI taxonomy): Eukaryota > Metazoa > Cnidaria > Hydrozoa > Anthoathecata > Hydridae > Hydra > Hydra vulgaris. The sequence goes on from NC_088928.1 coordinate 37,420,129, forward strand.
GTAGGTAATGCATTACCCATTTCTACCTACTTTCCTGTATTTTTTTCTTGTATCTGTGCCTGGAGAGAGGAATGCATTGTTTAGAGAAAAAAATCAATTAAATTCCAAAACATTCAAAAAAACTAATTTAAAAAGTTTTTGTGACTTATGTGACAAAAAGTTCTTTATCTTTTATTACAAGTTTTTTTTTTTATTATTGATTCGTCTTTTTATGGCCTCACTGTTTGCTGATTTGCAATCCTGATGTCCATTAAACACCCAATGAAAACATTATTGAGAGCAGATTATACGCACAGTACAACTAACTAATAGTACAAAATACGACTTAAAAACAAGGATTAAAATCAGAAGAACTTTTTTTTTGTTTTGAAGTTCTTCAATAATGGCTTCAAAAATTTTTAGCTTTTATTAGAAACTTATTTTCGAATGAGGGAAACACACACTTTATGTGATTTATGTAAAAATGATGAAACATACATGAATAAAATGGCTTTACTCATTATCAAAATATGTTTTACATTAAAAATTGCTCGCAATTTTACATTTTTTATGAACTTTTTTGTATAGGCTACTGACAGAAATTTTGATATGATATTATGCTCTTGCAGTTTATGATTTATATTTTTTTGAACTAGTTCATAACTAACTTCATTTTAGGAACTTGTACACAGTAGAATTCATTCATGTACCTTTGGAGTGGGAGTAACAGGGAAAGAATGGAAGTTTTTTTTGAATTTTATAATTTTTATTTTAAAATCAGGATCCAACATGTTTCCAAATGATATAAACATGATATAACCACATTGTAAAGCAGTTTAAGGGTCTCAATAAATGCAGAAGCAATAGCTTTCATTAGGCCAATTAGATTCATAGATACAACTTTGATAGGTCAATTAGATTCAGGGCAATTTAAGCTTTCTCATTTCTGTTGACCTAAAAATGTAAAACTTATAGAAACTGTTACAAAGCTGTTACTGCTTAACAAATATATTTCTTACATTCATAATCACCATTGCACATTTTCTTATTGGTATACCTATTCAATTTGTATCCTTGGATGTCACAACTACTGCAGCAACTTTCTTCTATTAATTCTTACAATACAATTAATTCTTACAATAATTACCACAGGTCAGATCTGGGATCATATGATCAGCCTGCTACTAGTAACATTTAATCCAATACAACATGCCTCTTGTTCTGCTGCTTTGTGGGCTTGTTTTTTTAAGCAAAGACTAGAAAAAGTTAAATTACTATATGTTATTAATACTATCTAAGATCTTTTATATCTATAACAATATCTATTTTTATCTTTAAATATATCCTTATTCTTGATAGTATACCTGTAAGATATTATATGTTTGTGTTCTATTTGAACCATTGGCATGATGTTAGCTCAGCTGTAAGTTACTATTTATTAAACGTGTTAAAGTACTGCTAACAGAAGTAACTTCTTTTAATTACTTCAAGTCAATTCAGCCTCAGGATCATCATAATCACCCTGCAACTGGATCATCATAATCACCCTGTCACATCCAATTAAGTACAACCTGCCCCATGTCCTTTTGCCTTGTTGATTTCACTTTTCTTCACCACAAGGGTAGGAGAAGTTAACTCTGACTTAAAATACTCATGCCTTAGAGTACTTAGTTAAGTAATGGCTAGAGATGGTTTCTTGATAAAAATACAGATATTGGGCAAATGTTAACAGCATTCGGGTACTGTCTTGTAAAAAGACTTCTAGGCAAAAACTCTAGAGATAGGCAGAAAAATTCTGCTGACCAGCCTTGCATCCTTTCCTCATCTATTCGGCTAGTATAGATATAAACCAGTGTTACATTGTTTCCTATGTAGGATAATAAACACTGAATCCTCGAGACTCTACTCATAAATTTTTGCTTGTGACTCCTTATTAGTGGCTATGCAACTCTTCCTGTTATCTCCTAATGAGGGTACAGCTCTAAAAAACAATTTACTGGTTTTAAGGCTGGCTGGTATTAAAGTTTCCCAAACTATGCCCTTCAGAGAGGTTTATTTAATTAACAGCAGTAAAATATATGAGTATGAACAGTGCCATGTTGTGCATAGATGGTGTACCTGTTAGTGCTTTTAGTGTGCATTATCAAGGTCACATAAGAAGCCCTTTGTTACAACATTGGGTTAATTAGTGGAGCTGAGGCAATACATAATCCAGCAAACATTCCATAGCGGAATTTCAGTGGACCTATATAGACATTTTGAGTTAACCAATGTAGTTTTGCTTATTGTTTCTTTAGTGGACAATTAGTGACAGCCACTAAAAGTGGCTAGCCAATGATTAGCTGCAATTAATGTGTCAGAAAGTTATCGACTTGCCATTTATAGCAGCTACCACTAATGGCCCAATAAGTAACTAATAAACAAAACTCCAATGAACTGCTAAAACATGCAAGTCTACTTCAAATCTACTAAAACAATGTTTGCTGGGATAGCTCATTGTTTAGGAGGCCATGCACTATCTATGATCGAGTCAAGTTCTCTAATAACTTAAAACAAGACTAAAGTATGTAAAAATATTAAACATCAAAAACCATCATCTAAACTTAATTCTTTCAATTATGTTTTGGTGATGGTTTTCAATTAATTTAAGAATATTTTTAGTTTTCAAAGCAATTTTTTACCTGATGAACCTTATGCCTTGCCAAGTTCACTTGCTATTTGTGAGACAAATATGAATTTTGCTATTTTATCTTCAGATTTTATTGTTGATGGCTATTATACTTTGATTTGCTAAGACTCCAATAGTCAACTCCTTGGCCTGGGTATATACCTACATATCAATTCACCTATTCTTTGTGAATTAGGTTTAAATCTTTAAACCATTATTGTATGTGTTTCCATTTAGCCTCTTTTCACTCAATCACAATCTTCTTTGTTCTTTATCATTCTCCTTCTTTTCAAGATTGCACTTTTTAGAATGTTAGAATTGCTAAACAACTTACCCAGATACCCAGAATCATTTTCCAGACAACCTTGATCATTTACCTTCACTTGATTTGTGTGTTGTCTTTGACCCTACCTTTAATTCAAATTCTCCTTTTGTGCTTAAATTCTCCTTTAGGTGGTTCAGACCATGCTATGATCACTCTAAAACTTTTATCTTATACTTATTCTTCAGATTCACCCTATCATTGCTTACTTCTTACTACATTAAAGCTGACTGGGATTCTTTTCACAATTTTCATTGTGATGGTCCATGGGTTGATGTCTTTCATTTCTCCACTGATAATTGCACCTCTTATGTAATCTTCTGGATTCAGGCAGGTATGAAAGCTTTTGTTCCTTCTCATTGGTTTTAAGTCAAGCCTCATTCTATCCCATGGTTTTCACTTTCTTTCAAAAGTGTTCTCCAGAACTCTTTCAATACTCTCTGAACTATTTCATAAGTGCTCATCAAAATCTTGTCTTCCTGCTTGATGAAAAATGGCATTTGTGACTCCAACTTTCAAAAATTCTGAAGAAAACTTTGGCCCTTCTAGTTATCACCAAATCATTCTTTCCTCTATTGTTAAGAAAGCCTTTGAGTCTATTTAACAAACTAATATCTTAACTTGATACAAACAACTTACTATCTAACAATCAATACAGATTTTAATTCTCTTGTTATAAAAGAAAGGTTTTATTTGTGGATTGATTAGATTAGGAGAGACAATATAAAATCTTGACATATAAAAAACTTTCTATAAAGGTTGATCTTCTCCATAAGCTTGCTTCATGTAGCGTAACTGGGAAAGTTTTTGAGATTATTATATCATTTCTTTTAAATTGCAGTTATAAAATTGTCCTTGAAAGCCAACACTTTTCCTTATTTCAAGTAACTTCTGATGTAACATAAAATTCCATCTTTTGTCCTGTATTATTTCTTATCTTCATTAATGGTCCTAATAATCTGGCTTATAAAAGGGGATCCTAATAATCTGGTAATAAAGTGGCTCTTATTGCTGATGACACAACTATATACTCCAATCTAGACAAAAGCCATCACTTTTTGATCGCTTAGAAAAAGGCAGTCAACCTTGAATCTGATCTCACTTCTGTTACAGCTTGGGGCTTGCAGTGGCTTATAGATTTTAACCTAAACAAAATTCAGTTATATACTGCTAACAATAATCATAATATTGTTGATACTCCTATGTTGATGAATGGCAACAACACTACTGAACTGTTTACTTTGCATTTTCTTGGATTATCATTAACTACTGACCTCTTATGGAAACCTTTTATATAATCCATTGCAAAGTTAGCATCTGCTAAACTTGCTCCATCCTCTTATTTGTACCTGTATGGTTATTGTATAAATTTCTTATTTGTATCTCTATGGAGTACTGTTGTCATATTTGGGCCCTTGCATCTCTATAAAATACTGTTGTCATATTTGGGCCCAATGATGCCCTTTACCTTCTATATAAAGTTTGCAAATATATTTTAAATGTAGCTAAATCTACTCTAGTTGTACAGCTCGAGCCTCTGTCCGATATTTGTAAGGTTGCATTCCCTTCTTATTTCTACAAATACTATCATGATATTTGCTCAGGCGAGCTATCATCTCTTGTTCTATTAAACAAAATTCAACCTGGCGTGATTTGCCATTAGTAAATTGCCATCCTTTTACTGTATCTGTTCCTTCATGCTCAAAAAACTTTATTCCATCTAGTTTTTTCCTTCCACATCAATGCTTTGGAACTTAAGTCTTCTTTTAACCATTTTCTTGCTCTTTAACAATAATTTTTATTTTCTGGTAATTCTCAACTGACATAATGGCTGCTTGCAGCTTTGTTGTAAGTAAATTAGATAAACAAAAATTTCACTTAAATTCTTAGTCAAGTGAAATAGTGCTGAAGCCCTAAAGCAAGAATGAAAATATTTTCAGTACTTTTAGTTGATTTCTGAGGCACATTCTCTTTTATATCATAAGCTATGCTAAGTGGATGATTTTTGTTTTCTTTAATTTTGTCAATATTACAGATCAATCAATTGCAAATTAGAAAAAAATGTATTAAAGACTAGATAATGATTGAGTCAAAGTTGTAAAGTTTATCCATTTTCCTAATTAAAAGCAATAGGTGATAGAAGCTACTAATGGTAATTAGTCATCTTTAAAGTTAAGATCATCTTTAAAATACTTAATGATTTTACCAATATGGTAACTTTATTTATTATAGAAAATACACAGATTTTTTTTATTTGTAGTTCAGAACTTACATGGAGTTTATCTTTTAACTCAAAATTAATATTAATTTTGAGGCGCAGGGAATCACTAAAGAAAATCACAGAGAAATTTTCATTTAATTTTAATTGAATTTAAATAAAAAAATTGTTTGAAACTGTGCATTTGTTACATAAAAATCTGAACATTTTTATTACCTCAAATAACAATATCAAGAAAGCATCATCAAACAATAAGTGGGGCCAACATTTTTTGTTGACTTTAACTTTTTAAAATTAAATTCTAAAAATAAGTTTTGAATTATCAATATTACAAATTAGGCTGCTATTAAAATAAATTTATTCAGAGATATTAGTAGCCTCCTAAATTAGCTTTTATCTAAGTTGTTTTTGGATGTCTAAAATAAATATTAATTAAATATCAATTATTATAAATGAAAACAATAATAAGAAGTTGTAAATATAAAACAAACCTCTTTTATATAATCGTCGCACACGTTTTCAGCATTTTGGATGGTTTCTTCTTGCTCATTAACAAACAATAAATGTGATTTTTTTGGGCTCTCATTTTTAATAGGAGAAGTAAAAATTCCTGTTTCATTGTTTGAGTGAGAAGACAAACTGTGAAATGAATCAAAGTTATTAAAACCTGCTAGTTTTTCTAAGTTATTAAAAAACTCTGCTTCTTCTGTGGAATTGGAAAAACGATTTGACAATTTTACTTCAGATATTGATGGAGAGCAATTGGAAGGATATGTATTGTAATTTAAATCATAATTAACGCTATTATTGTTACAGTTTATATTGATGTCGCTATTGTTGAAGCCATTTTTATTTTCAATTTGTTCGCTATAAGAAAAGGGAAGTGTATGTTCAAATAAATCTTGATTGATAGGAGCTTTTTTATTTTGTAAGCTAATTGTATCAATTTCTTTAAGGTTGGGAATATTAGTTGTACTCAAACTAAGATCAATATCCTCAAGTTCAGGGATATTAGTCTCGTTCACATTAGTATAATCTTCTTCTTTGTCAGAAAGATTTATGTCTCCTTGAAGATTATTGTTTTCATTATTTTCTTTCTAAAGTGTAAAAATCAATTTAGTTTAAAATCTCAATAACTAAACTATAACTAAGAATAAATTACATTGGTTATATAAGAATAAATTGTGTTAATTTATATAGGAATAAATTATGTTAAAATTTTTTATTTTAAAATAACAGATTGAGAAATCATGTCTATTAGAACAGTTTTTTTTCAAAAAGTTTTTTCAATTTTTTATTAAATAAACTTATTAAGAAAAATTTGCTCTACATGAATAAATAAATTTTATCTAACAAATTTATTAAGTTATTAAATACAGGCATTTGAAGTAAAAAGAAAAAAAAATCAATTATAAAATGGCTGCTTTATTATGTTAAATTTTCAATTATAAAATGACCGTTTTTTCATGTTAAAAATATTTATCAGCCATAAAGTTTTTTTTTAATGTTAATCCACCTCCCCAAGGCCAAGAAGGCCACTACAGTTGATGAGGCTACTTTAATTATAGTTACAACCCTCTCTCAAATCTATAACTCCAAAACACAAACCTTGACAAACAAGACAGCTGCACAGAGAAACAAGTTGAGTGCGGTACTACCAGAGACATAGTGGGGATCAAATTCGGAACTTCTCACTTATGAAGTGAGCGCTCTACCACTACCGCATTTTCAACCGCAAGTTAAAATAAAAGAACTTAAAATGGTTACTGGGCCAGTACTAACTGAGTTTGCACAATTCTTTATCCTAAACAATAAAGTTGCCTTTGGAATGCTGAACATAAAAGACAATTAACATAATAATAAGTTGCAGATTTTATCTGTGCATTTGCAGCATTAAGTTGTCAGTGTAACTCCTTTTTTTTTGTCAGCCATTATGTGTAAATTTTTTTGATTGACTGAAATGATTATTTGTTTCCTGTTTGTTTTTAAGCAATCAATTAAACTGGGTGACTTCTATTAACACAGGGAATAGATGCTTAATTAAATTTAATTAAAAAAACATATGTTCAATTAAACAGAAAATCTTTTTAATTTCGTTTATTCTTTGTAGTTTTTTTCTGGAATTCCATTCTAAAAAACGGATCATTCAGCTGAACTTTTAACTACAAAACTATATTTTTAGTCT